>NC_081415.1:662172446-662508696 GCF_030272615.1 Cryptomeria japonica
AGTGTAATGTCCACCCCTGATTTTTTTTGTCTTTGCTGATGTAAAGTTTAGCATGCAATGGTTTACCAATACAAAGGAATTGCAAGTAATAATCTAATTTGATTGTTTCCCAAACGTTCAAAGAGAACATAAATATATAGAAAGCAACTTAAACCTCATCAAAACTGAAATACAAGAGCTACAAGTACTGCTGTTCATAAAATCAGAATTCTTTGTCTTTCAACTTTGTATTACAACAAGTAAACACACGACAAGAAATACTAAGCATAAAATACCTTCAGAAGGGTAACTGTACTTGCTGTCGTTGGTCTGATAAACCTTCAAAATCACCTTCAAAATGATCGTACAAGTAGCTACAGGTCTGCTATGAAGTTTCCAACTAATCAGCAGTCATAAATACAAGACAAGGCTCAGAATACTCAGAAGTGTATCTCAGAAAGTCTGCAACAGCAAGCTTTTAAGAAGAATTTGTTAATTCTTGTAGCGTCGGTCGTACAATTCCATAATTCCGATGCATGATAATTGATTAGATGAAATCTGAATGTTAACATATATAATAATAGATAAACTATTATTATATACGTTAACATTAAATGATAGATAAATCAAATATGAGTTATGGTAGTTGCCACTGATCGCACCATTTCATGTTAATGAGTTAACAAAGGCTGTGATTAGTGATTCATGGTAAATTGCATTCCTTGCGATTAGTCAATCAAGCGATCTGATCTTAGTGTTTGTTAAGTGTTGTGTTATCATGAGTGGTACGTAGGGAAGAGACATTTCTTCCCGCGTGGGAAGACATATCTCTTCACTACGTACCCTCTTATTCACATATATAACATTCATACGGTGAGGAGGAAAAAAAATACGCATCCTTCCCTTCACATTGCAACAGTTTGGATTTGATTTCAGATTATATCTTCATCTCTTCTATCCTCTTGATCAGCATAAGGAATACTTGAAACAATAATCATTAGAATTAGATTGTTGGAGTTAGAACTCTGAATTTTGATTGAAACTATATTGATCACAAAATTTGATTAAATTTATCATGGTATCAGAGCCAGGTTAAGGAAGATCAAATTAAATTTTGTAACGATCATATAGACTTTCACCCGGCTCTTAGTCTATCACATTCCTATAATCCTAATGGCAACCAGAGTTAGGTTTGAAGATCGACTAGATGGAGCATCCAATTTTATATCTTGGAAATTCAGGATCATACTTGTTTTGAAAGAAAATAAAATTGACTCCTATGTCAAAAGTGAAATTCCTAAACCCTCTGATGATACGGGGAAAATTCAGTGGAGCAAGGACAGTGAGAAGGCTCTTAAGATAATTGTGGATTCAGTGAGAGATCACATTGTGCTAGTTATTTCTAAATATGAGATGGCTTTTCAGATGTTCAAATCCCTAGCTGACATTTATGAAATCAACAACACTAGCAGGGCTCTCACCTTGATGAATCAACTACACCATATAAAGATGAATAAAGGAGAGACAATTAAATCCTATTTCTTAAGGATCACCAAGCTTAGGGATCAACTATACACTATTGGACATCTAGTAGACAACAAAGAACTTGCTATGATGGCCCTAAATGGACTTCCTACCTCATGGGAATCTTTCATTCAAGGAATCAGTGCTCGTTCAAAATTTCCTAAGTTTGATAGATTGAAAACCGATTGCATTCAAGAGGAATCTCGGCTTGTCATAAGAGGAGTAAAACAAAACAATGGTAATGAGGACATTCAAGTTCTAAATTCTAATTCCCACAAGAAAGGAAAGAATAAGAACTTTAAGAGAAAGAGGGACAAAGGCTCAAATGGAAAGGGGTCTTCAAAGAAGAAGAGAGACATTTCTGAAGTACAATGTTTCGGATGTGACCAATATGGGCACTATGCAATGAAATGTCCAGACAAGATCAAGCAACATGCTTCAATGGTAGAAGTTAAGAAAGGGTGTCATTCCGAGAAACTAGTCTTCTACTCAGCCCTGTCTAGTCAAGTCACCTCCAGTTCCAACACATTGGTGATCGACAGTGGAGCATCTTGACACATCACTGGATTTCGTGAGCACCTAGATACACTTGTGGAAAATTCAAATGAGGAGGTAACAATTGGTGATGACTCAAATTATCCAGTTATGGGAATAGGAATCTGCAATATCAACCTAAAGCCAAGCATATCCCTACAAATGACTGGAGTTCTATTTGTACTTGGTATAAAGAGAAACCTTGTTTTATTTTCTGCACTTAAAGATAAGGGTTATAGATTAACCTTTATGGAAGGAAAGGTACTTGCTTGGCCAAAGAACTCCACCATCAAGAAAGCCCACACCATGGAGTCAGACAAGGGAGTCTCTACAAACTTTGCACCACTCCATCTCAAGCCTTGATTCATGAGACAACAGATTCGAATGAACTTTGGCACAAAAGATTAGGGCACCTTCATTTCCATGCCCTACTTAAGATAGAGAAGATGGTGATTGTCTTACCCAAGCTAAGTCACAGTTCTGAAGGAGCTTGCAAGGGGTGTGGCTTCGGAGAGAATACTAAAGGGTCTTTCAATTTTAGCAACAGTAAATCCAAAAATGTATTAGAATTAGTTCATTCTGATTTATGTGGACCCATGTCTGTACCCTCCTTAGGGGGGATTTTTATATTATGTAATATTTGAAGACGATTATTCTAGGAACACTTGGATATATTTTCTGAGTTATAAAGAGTCTGAAGAAATCCTTTCTAAATTTAAGGAATTCAAAGCTCTTGCAGAAAACATGATAGGTAAGAAAATCACAACCTTAAGAATAGACAATGGGGGGGAATACACTTCTGATATTTTTAAAGATTATTGTATAAATGTTGGGATTAAGAGGGAGTTAACTGTACCTTATAACCCACAACCAAATGGGGTAGTTGAAAGAAAGAATAGGCTATAGTAGAAGCTGCTAGGGCTATGTTGTTTGACCAAAATATAGAAACCTCATTTTGGGTTGAAGCATCTAGGACAACTGTGTACATTCAAAATAGATGTCCTCATTCTCTGAGATTGATAATAAAACCCCTAAAGAAGCCTTTATTGGTAACAAATCTGACATGTCATCTCTGGATCTTTGGGTGTCCAGTCTATATCCACGTTCCCAAAGAAAAGAGATCAAAGTTAGAACCTTTTGGAAAGAAAGGGGTATTTGTTGGGTACAATGAAACCTCTAAGGCATACAGAGTATACATACTTAGACAAAGGCAAATTGAACGAAGCAGAGATGTCATCTTTGAAGAAGACATAGCATTCAGGAGGTCCAAAAGATCTAATGAATTAGAACACCAATATCCTTCTACAAGCATGGATGAGGATCCCACCATTGAGATTCAGAGGGAGACCCCTGAAAACGTTGAGCATGAAGTTCAAGACTTACCTTTAGAAGAACCTTATCCTGAAACTAGGAAGAGACCACTTTGGGCTAGAAAGATGCTTCAAGAAGCTGAAAATTATGCCGCTCCAAAGGGGACCTTCAGAGAAAGTAAGTGACCTAACACATTTTCCAGTTATGCTACCTTGATGAGTGAGATCATTGATGCATAACCTTCCTGTGTTGGAGATGCTCTCAAGCATCAAGTTTGGAAAGATGTTATGTCAGAAGAGTATCAGTCAATTATGAAAAATGATGTCTAGCATATCATGCCTAGGCCTAAAGGCAAATCTGTGGTATCTTCTAAATGGCTTTTCAAAATCAAACATGCAACAGATGGCAACATTGAGAAGCACAAAGCAAGGTTTGTTGCCAGAGGTTTATCACAGAAAGAAGGTATTGACTATGAAGAGACATTTGCTCCTATTGCCATATACACTTCTGTCCGAGCAGTTTTGGCTATTGCAGCATCTAAAGGATGGAAAGTCCATCAAATGGATGTTAAGACTGCTTTTCTGAATGGTAAGATTGAAGAAGAAGTTTATTTGGAGCAACTTGAAGGTTTTGTGATTCATAAGGCTGAATCACATGTCTGTAGATTAAAGAAAGCCCTATATGGACTGAAACAGGCCCCAGAGCATGGTATGAAAGAATTGATCACTATCTCTTGGGATTAGGGTTTTCCAAGAATGAAGGAGATCCAAATCTCTACTACAAGGTAATCAATGGTGAATTATTATTTCTTATTCTTTATGTTGATGATCTACTAATCTCAGGAGAGGATCATCGTATTTCTCGGTGTAAGTAATAATTAGCCTCTGAATTTGATATGAAGGATTTAGGAATTCTTCACTACTTCCTTGGATTGGGAGTTTGGCAGTAGGCAAATGGTATAATCCTCAATCAAGGAAAATACACCATTGATATACTCAAGAGATTTGGAATGATGGATTGTAGATCCATGACCACACCTATTGAGACAAATCTGCACAAGCTAAATGAAGCAGTTGCAGAATTAGAGTTTGCAGATCCTACCCTCCACAGATAAATTATTGGATCTCTGATGTATTTGGTAAACACAAGACTTGATATATGTTATGCTGTTAATACACTAAGTCAGTTCATGTGTGCACCTAGGGAAATACATCTTGTTGCTGCAAGACATATTCTGAGATATCTCTGAGGAACTATTGGTTTTGGTCTGAAATATAAACATGTAGACCTTGACCTACATGGATTCACTTATTCTTATTGGTCTAGAAGCGTAGTTGACAGGAAAAGCACATCAGGATGTTGCTTCGGTTTAGGATCAACAATGATCTCATGGATATGTAGAAAACAATCTTCAGTTGCTCAGAGTTCTACAAAAGCTGAATACATTGCAACCTCCACAGGAGCAAGAGAAGCAGTATGGCTTTGGAAATTGCTTGTAGGACTGTTTGGTCAACCCTTAAATCCTACCGCCATCTATTGCAATAATCAGAGTTGCATCAAGCTTTCAATGAATCCAGTATTTCAAGACAGGTCTAAACACATTGAAATTCCTTATCACTATGTTCGAGATATGGTGGAAAGGAATGTGATCCGACTGGATTATATTAGTACAGGTGATCAGATTGCAGACATTCTTACCAAGCCTCTCTCCAGGACCAAGATTGAACACTTTAGAGATAAACTTGGTATGGTTGAAAATGTAATTTAATTTTGAGAGATAGTCTCATTTATTTTGATATACTAATATATTTAAGATGTTTAATGTGTAAACTCTTTTATTTGTCATGTGTGTGACTCCATGACTTCATGGGCCCCCTGTGAACATTATTGAAGGGTGACGACTTTTCAATAATGAACACTTGTATCAAATTGATATTGTAAGGTGACGACTTTACAATTACCAATTTATCTATCTTGATGCATATCATGTGACTTGATATCTGTGGACATGTCATGATAGTATATATCTCTGAGACATTATGGTAGATATCAGTTGGTTGATATCATTAAATAAACCATAATTATGATAGAGATCTTCATGGTGAATATTATGGACATAATATTCGTGGACATGCCATGAATCGTTATCAGCATGGTAGGCATCATGTGACTTGATGCCAGTGCACATACCTTATTTGATAACTATGAGTTATGGTGACTATCATGAGACTTTATATTCATTGTTGAACCATATCTCTGAATATCACTATGGTGTGATATCTCTTCCCTTCACAATCAATGGATGAATTGTGATGTTTTCTTTAACATGAAATTTGTTCTCTCTAGCTAAGAGGGAGTGTTAATTCTTGTAGCGTCGGTCGTACAGTTCCATAATTCCAATGCATGATAATTGATTAGATGAAATCTGAATGTTAACATATATAATAATAGATAAATTATTATTATATACGCTAACATTAAATGATAGATAAATCAAATATGAGTTATGGTATTTGCCACCGATCGCACTCATTTCATGTTAATGAGTTAACAAAGGCTGTGATTAGCGATTCATGGTAAATCGCATTCCTTGCGATTAGTCAATCAAGCGATCTGATCTTAGTGTTTGTTAAGTGTTGTGTTATCACGAGTGGTACGTAGGGAAGAGACATGTCTTCCCATGCGGGAAGACATGTCTCTTCCCTACGTACCCTCTTATTCACATATATAACATTCATACGGTGAGGAGGAAAAACAATACAACAATCGATAAGTGTTGTGCATCCTTCCCTTCACACTGCAACAGTTTGGATTTGATTTCAGATTATATCTTCATCTCTTCTATCCTCTTGATCAGCATAAGGAATACCTGAAACAATAATCATTAGAATTAGATTGTTGGAGTTAGAACTCTGAATTTTGATTGAAACTATATTGATCACAAAATTTGATTAAATTTATCAGAATTTGCAGACCACAATACTCATAAATTCCCACAATCAGCTCTCACGTGCCAAGACAAGATTGGATCCTTTACCTAAGAGGGCGATTTGTAATAATAAATTAGTCCTCTGCCAAAATAAGCATATAATACCTTGAAAAGAGGTGCCGGGCTATGAGGAATGCAATGAAATGATACCCAAAACGATACTTAGCAATCTCACTATTATGATCAATACTTGGTTTCCCAGTTTGTCAGAAAAAGCATACCAGCACTCCAAAAAAACTCCAAAACTCTACCAAATCGAAGAACACTTCGAAAAGGCTCACCACTCACCAAAATCACAATACCCACATCAAAATAATTCATATATCTCTATCTTAGATAAATTCAAACCCATCATACCAAACCATGTCAAAATCACTGTCAAACCAAAACCAAGAGCACCAACCAGCTAGGGTGAATGTTTCACCACAGAAACCAGCAAACAAGAAGAGGGTTTTTGTCCTCAACCTAAAAAAGAAGAACTCCCTAAGCTCATTCCAGCAGCATAACATTAAGTTATAAACATAAGCATGTCAAATGAGAGCTCAAAACATGAATATATAGAGTTAAAAGGAAATTAGGGCAGCCATCGTTCAATTTGAAACCTTTTCCCTCCAAAACCAAAACTTGAAGGCAATTTAAAATCCTCATAGAAGTTCAAACCTTTTTTATTTCTCAAATAAAACTTTTAAAATGTACTTGATGTTTTTTTATTCCTCCTTGATGTCCCGTTTGAAAACTGCACGGTAAAAGACACCTTCAAGCACAAAATCATGTGGTAAAAGACACCCTCAGACAATCGACAATAAACCCACGAACTTGCAAAAGACGTGACTAGAAACCTTGCCCTTCTGCCATGGAAAACGCCAAGACAAAGCTCACGACTCAAAAAAAACTTAGATTGCAAGCCCACCAAAAAAAAATGAAAGGCCACCAAAAAAAACGACCCAGTTCCATAAAAACAATGCTTAGAAAAATCGCATAGGTACAAAACTGGAACATGACTTGCGGAAGAAAAACTTCGCCTTGACCATGAAGCCTAGCACGCCAAAAAATCCAACAATTTTTTTCAAAAAAAAGTTGATTAAAATTTTTATGGAAATAAATTCCAGGTAGGAAGTTACGAACTTTTAAAAAACTCACCAAATCCTAAATAAGCCCATCGACTCGCTTTGATACCATGAAAATTGATCGCTCAAAATAATCAGATGAATTAATTACGAATATACAAGCTTCTATAAAGGAATTACAAGACGGTGTTCTTAAAAGAACAAACCGTTAATCTAAAGCTTAAAAAAGCTTAAAACGCAAAATAAAGCTAAAAAGCTTAAAACTAAAAAGCAAACTATGCGTTCTTATAAAAGAAGCAATAGTTGACTAATGACTAACTAAATGACCATTAATAGAACCACAAAAGAAGGTAACTGACTAAAAGAATTAATTATTAAATATTTGGAAGCATAATATAAGCTCAATAAAATAATATTTCTCCTCTTCCTTAGGTGTCCATTTTGGATATCAAATTTCCCCTCTTTTAAAAACAATTTCATGTTACTAGGCCAAGGGGGAATATTTGTAAAAAGAACTTTATAAAGACTTAGTGAATAAAATAAAATAAATCTCTTCTGAAAGCAATTTAACTCATCAAGTCCAACTGAAACCCATTGTATTGAATTGGGAGAGGAATTAAGACCATGACCAAGTGCTAAAAATAACACTTACTAAAAATAGCCTTTTGCTAAAAATAGTAAGAATTGTCCGAACATAAAAATTGAAGATGCTACACACTGAAGCTGAGAGGAGATTAAAGCTATGACCAGTTGCCAAAAATAGTGGTTACTATAAATAGTAACTGCTAAAAATAGAAATTGCTAAAAATTGTAAGTCAGCCAAAACTCCCAATTGACCAATCAATGTCCAAATTGATATTTACTAAAAATAGTAAGTCTTAGCTAAGCTGTCCAAAATCATTCCAGAAAGTGTCGTTCATCTCCATTAATTTGTTTGAACACATTGACAACATTGAAATACCCCTTTGATCTTGGTGACACCACCCCAGGAGCCAACAATAGATGCACTGCAAGAGAACCAGAAAATGGGGACATGACATCCAGCCTATCAACCATCACAACCATAGGTTCTATGAACTCCTTTTTCTCCACATGCACTTCTTTTCACTCAAAAGTTCAAAACAGATGCAATCATAGACATACTAGACATTTCCATATCTCTATCTCTTATCACCACCCGAAGATTATCCACAACCATTACTAAATCCATACAAAAGACTCAACATTAAACATCTTGTTGTCTATCGCATCTGTTCTTTCTGCTATCCTTGCACTCTAAACCCTTCAACACCTCATTACAGCTCGATTCAACATGGAACACCTTCTTAGGTGGCAACAGTGTGAACAATCCACTGATGGCTAGCATAGTCTTCTATCATAGACTTCTTTTTTGCTATAAAATCTTCAAGTATAGAATTCTACATGCACATAAACATGGACCTAGCAATACCATCCTCATCAAGCACCATTTTAATGTACTCCAAAGTCTTTGCATCCGATAAATTAAAGATTTTGAAGAAGTGTTTATTTGTAATTGTTCCCTTAGATGCATTAGTTCTCCTACTTTGTCATTTGATTTTCTCTATTGTGAATTGTCTCAAAAAATTTCTACCTTACAACCTTTAATCATGAAGATATGAAGGCATGAAAAAATCTCCTCAAACATGGTAGCAAATAACAAGTGTCTGCTATCTTAAGCTGCACACACTTGAAGCTAAGAACACATGCAAATTGACAAATGTTATTGTCACACACACCAACCTTTTATCAATAATATTCTGACAAACAAAAATATTTGGAGGAAGAGGTGGGATGATCTGCCAATACTCACAAAGAATAGATTCTTCAATAAGTCATTCAAATAGATCCGTACTCACCCTTGCCACAAAAGAAATTTGATCCACACCCATACTAGTCAATGTGTTTTTAAATCCATTGCATTCCTTGTAACAATGCTTAAAAGAAATATTGTAAAAGAACTTCTAGGTTAACACCACGTCCTTGAAAATCCTTTTCCATTTCCTATAATTAATTTGCCCCGTTACATAGGCATTAATGATGACTTGAGAGTACTCTTCAATCTCTATCTTCCTACTTGTTGACGTGTATTTTGTACACAATCATACACAGAATAAAATACCCAAAGGCATCTTATCCTCTCTTGAATAAAGTCTCTAACTGCTGAAGATATCGCAAGAAGGATCAGTTAGGGTGACTCCAATGTTCTCTTTAGTAGGGTCTCTACGTGTGGATAAGCACCAGTGGTCGTTGTGATTGCTGTGTCATCAAGGGGCCTTACGTTTCCGAAGAATTTCCTAAACTAAACAAGCTCTCAAAAAATATCAAAAGAGTAGGGTTTGCAAGAGATCTAGTCTAATCTAACCCTAAGAATGACTCAATGTGAACGAGACTTGGTGAGATTCTACCAACTTCAATATTGCCATAAATTAACAACTCAATTGAAATTGATGCGATCTTCTAAGGTAACAAATGATTTTTCAATACATCAAAGATCAAGGACACTACCACGATACAACAACGATTGAAGGTTTAAATGATTCAAGTATCTCCAGTTGACCACGCAAGGCGTTCCTACAATCAGCAAGAAGCTAGTGGTTTGGAAAGTGAATCCTACCAAAGATCAAGTCCAACACTTTGTCCTTCGAACTAAAACACTACCTTGATTGAGAATGATTCAAGAAAGTGAACAACCATGAAGATAACCACAAGAATAGCAATAAAACACCATAACTTCAATATTTTATTGATCTCAAAGCCATCATGTACAACAATTGTTTGAAATTCCTTCCTCAATGCTCAATCTTGCTACAAAAACAACTTGCTTCTAATCTCTAATCTCTCTAATTTCAACTTAATCTCTAGTTTTCTTATTACAAAATGAAAAGAAATGAGGGTATAAATAGCATCCTCAATTACAATGAACGGTCCAGATCGAAAGAAGATCAATGGCCAAGATTATGACACCTAAACCCTAATTAGGGTTTATTACAAATAGCCTCCTTTTACTGAACAATATTAAATGCATAGCCAAATATTAAATTTTGGCACAAAAATCTAGGAGACATAGACCAATGACAATTAAGGTGCCATGTCATCTATAACAACCTCTCATCTAGAATCTTATTCCCTTTCCAATGCTCCTTTTTAGCATATGCAATGAATCTTGATACGATTCCCTCGATCTCAGCAATTGGAATCTCGGGAAGATTCCTCATTCTTTCTTCTAAGTGGATGACCTGATCAAATGCCTTGAGAAGAGCAACGTCCCATCCAGGTTCAAGTTCTTTAGTCTTCTCAATCAGGAGCATGGTAGCAAACATCTGGTCTCGTTGCTCATCTGTGATAACATTAGCATCCTTGCAAAAGATGACCTTGACTCTATCCTCCAATTCCTGCAAATCCACATCTGTCTCAACCTCGATCCTCCTGCCAAGAATGGTACGTAGTACCTCAAACACTCTGTCCTGGATCGGATGGATAACTTCCTCAACATGATTGCACCTAGTACTGATGTCCTCGAAGAGAACTTCCTTCATCTAGAGTAAAGTCGACCACTGAAGTAAACTATGAGGTCCTCCATCCATTATCTTTTCCTGCGCTAAGACCTTCCTTGATGTTTGTCTGATTACTTGTAAGACAGGAATGATAACGTCTTTAGTATGAGCAAAGGCGGCTACCGTTATCATCAAGTTGTGGATGATCTCAAGAACCTGGATAGCCCTATGAATGGTCTGCATCATCCTCGTTGCAAATTCCATGGCAACTGTATGAGACTTGTCAATCCAAGAGCTCATAAGTTGGACCAAACTCCTGACTCTCTCTGCCTCACCAATTGATTGAAGGGGAAGTGCCTGTACGGGTGATCTTGCTAGATCCTGACGTCCTAAAGGCTGATTGAGATGGTTGAAATATGTTCTCCATGCACCGACCTCTCTCTCAAGCTTTCTATTTTTTTCCATTTCTTCCCTAAGCTTGTCTTTCAATGCCTCAAATGAATCGTTGGCATCATCCAGTGTTTGTTCGGCTGTAAGTGGACCAAGCTCAAATGTCTCTACATCATATTCTTATGCAAGTATCTCACCTTCATACTCGTCCACTGCCGGTGTAGCTATCTGCAATTTTCTGGATCCAGTCTCATCTCTAATCATTTTGGACATCTTAGTAGCCTTCCTCTTCTCTGTCACTTCCTGAGAATGTCCAACAAGGCTCTCCAAATCAATCACATTGTCCTCGTCCTCGGTCACAATTACCTTCGTTAGTCTTTCCTTTAACCAATCTGGGATGGCAGATCTTGTTTCTTTAACTTGAATCTCCTTAGGCAATTCTTCTTCTCTGGGAGGAGATGTTACTTCGTTATCTTCCCTATCTTCATGCAACTCATTATCTTGGAGAGATCCATCTGGTGACCTTCGAGGTGCCTGTCCTTCTTTATCGTTCTGTACCATTGATTCCATAGACTCCTCCATCTCAAATGTCCTTTTCTCCTGTCGAGAAGATGTGTCGGATGAACGATCTCGGTTGGCCCCTTGCTTCTTCTTGGAAGATTCTCTTTTTTCAGGTCTCTCTTTCCTCTTCGAGCCTCTTGGATGGAGATTGCCTTCACTTGCGCTTCGAAGGTTGCCTTCGCTTGCATTTCTAGGATTAGGATTGCCTTCGCTTACACTTGCCCCACCTTCAACTGGTCTCTCCTCCAAGGTGAAAGTCATAGCTATGCCCTGTTCTCTCAACTTCTGATGCTGCACATCAACCCATCTGCGAGTACAAGACAAAACTGGAGCCATCAAAGCATCTAGATCCACAACCTCGGGCTCATTCCAATCTAACCTCACTGTTTTGCTTTCTCGATCATAGGATGATTGGAGATGTCTGCCATTGTCCTGAGCTTGGTCGGCCACTCTGTAAATCTTGCATTTCCTGATGAAATCCAAAGGCAATCTAGAATGCATCTTTCTTTTCACTTCAAGATCATCTAAGAGATTCATCATAAAATCTTCTATCTGAAACTCATGCTTATATTTTCTACCGGCTGTCTCCTCTATATTTCCATGTGGATCAAAGCTCTCCCTCAAGGCAAAGAATGAAAATGAATACAAAGCTAACTCCTTCTCTGCGTCATCCATGGCTAGAGCATTAGGACATACCTCAACTGAATTGCCTAATATAATAGGTACAGGAACTCCATTCCCATGTCTGTGTTTGAACGCCTTCGCATAAGCTGCCAACTGTCTTGTTACTTCAAGTAACACTATTCTGTCTGTCGAATATCTCGGCAACATGTATGGAGGTGAAGGACATCCATGAACTCTAATATAAGTAAATTTCGGGAATTGGATAAACCAAGCACCGTACCTCTTTACTAGCTCTTGTGCATCTTGAGATAGTCTATTGTGAATCCCTCCTTGCAACGTCCTTGTGATGTTCATCGTGAAGGTATCATTAACTAACTTGTATTTACTTCTTGGTGGATGATGCAAGTGAACATAGGAATCACAAACTCTGACCTCGCCGGGTTCTCTTCCAATCACCCCTTTGTGAGGTAGTCCTGCGTACTCAAAGCTTCTGATCAAGGCATATATGACGTATGAACTCATGTGGAAGGACTTGGTAGCCTTCAGTCTCCTTAACTGTACGTCCAAGCAATGGCTAATCATTCTAGCCCAATTAATTGTTCCTTTTCCCTGAACTATCACTTGGATGAAGTAGAACATCCATTTCTCAAAACAGAAGGCTTGAGGAGATCCTGTGACTCGGTTGAGCATTGTTATCAAATCTCTGTACTCCTCTTGGAAGTCGATCCTATGTGGTGTGTTCGGGATCTTGATCAGGCGAGGACGACTCTTGAGTAACCAGTTCTTGTTAATGATGCTTAGGCAAGCATCTGGATCATCTTCGTACATGGACTTGGCTCCTTCTATGCTTTTGTAGACCATATCTCTGTGCTCCGGAAGATGGAAAGCCTCACTTATAGCCTCCTCTGAAAGGTAAGCCAAAGTGTTTCCCTCCTTGGACACGATAGTTCTGGACTGTGGATCATAATGACGAGCACACTCGATCATCAACTCATGGCACTGGACTGTTGGAGGGAAGCCGGCCGCCTTAATGATGCCACTTTCAATTATCCTCCTGGCGACAGGTGATGGCTTGCCAATGCAAGGGACCTCTCGAAACTTCTTTGTACTGAAGTTGCCCAAGTTGGTATCTCCAATGTTGCTCCACTTAGACACGATCTTGGTCTCCAATTCTTCGTTCTTTTGATCTTCCTTCATGAGAGCTGGACGACTGGTGGATGCTCCCGCCTTCGGGGTCGCCATTGTAACACCTACACAACATTTCAAAATAAGTAATAGATTTTACAATGTATAACTATAGATTAGAGATTAAATTTAGGAAACTTCATGATAAGTCTTTGAGTTATCATTTCCTAAATACGATCGAGTTACTGAAATTTCAAAATTTCAAAATTCAAAATTTCAAGACTATGATGATCAAAACTCAAAATTAAGACAAGGGATCCTCGCCATACCTCTCTTGAGAGCTAACTCTAAAAATGCAAAATAAGGCAATTCGCCTAGGCAAAAATCGAAGCTTTGAAGATTTCAACGTGATCTTCTTCTAGCGAACGTCTTCTTTGTCAATTTCACCACCTTTTGGGGGGGTCTTCAACGTCTTGATGGCAAGTTCGCTCCACTTCAAACCAAGTTCGCACTCCCCTTGAATGGAAATTTTGCACTTCCTCCTTGTCTTCTCCAAATCGCATGCAAATGAAGGTTTAAATGATGATTTGAAAATGCAATAATTCACCTCCCCTTTATAGGCGCTCACCCCCTCAATCACCTCTAGGCCGACTTTGTAAATAAGGCAATTAAAATAAAATTTTAAATAAAAATTAAGGCCGACTTTTGTTAAAATATAGAAAATAAAACCCAAGCGCCCAAATTTATTTTTTATTTAAAATTAATAATTAATTAAAAATGCCTTCGTAATTAATTAATTCGATTTTTTAAAGGCAAAAATAATTAATTAAATGTTTTGCGCAATTTTTAAATGCTAATTTTAATTGAATATCTCAAATTTTATCGATTTTTAGCATTTAATATAATTCAAAAATTCATTGGCGCCAAAACATGAGAGAGGTACGGGTACAAACCATATCGCTCTGGTCCCTGACTGAGGGACAGGAGCGAACTTTAGTTTCTAGCTCAAATTTGTGATCTTTTAACATTCACCTCTTGTTTATCACCCTTCAAATGACATTTTCAACCTTGTATAACTTTGCTTTGAGGTGATCTAGGAAAGAAAATGACTATTTAAATGAATATCGCCCTGGTCTTTGCCTGAAGGACAGGAGCGAATTTGCCTCTTTGCTCAAGTTGATCACTTTTTGACGTTAACTTCCTTGCTTATCATTCTCTCAAAGACATTTTCGACCTTGTGTGACCTTGTACGACCTTGCCTTGACGTGGTTTTTGAAAGAAATGGCCAGTTTAGTGAATATCGCCCTGGTCCTTGACTGAAGGACAGGAGCGAATCTTTGTATCTTGGGCTCATCCTTGTTCCTATCAACTTGCAATTGTCTTCACAGTGTAAAATGATGTCCTTTACTCCTTCTTGAACACTTGAAACGAACGTGGCCTTCAAAATTTAAGCATACTTAGAGATTTCGCTCTGGTCCTGTTGACGTGTGTTTTGTACACAGCCTAACACAGAATAAAATACCTAAGGGTATCTTATCCTCTCTTGAGAAAATAGTCTCTAACTGCTGAAGATTCGCATAAAGGATCAGTTAGGAAGACTCCAAGGTTCTTTGATGTAGGGTCTCTACGTGTGGACAAGCTCCAGTGGTATGATGTGATTTGCTGGGATCACAAGGGGACTTACATGTGATGATTGAACTTCCGATCTGCTTTGCTGGACACAGGCTCTTACTAACTTAGATTTGAAAAATGAAAAAAGGATAAGGGCGAAGAGAAGATCTAATCCTAATACTAAGAATGTAGGAGCAATGACTTGATTTTTGATGAAACTCTAACTAGATCTTGTTTTGACATCAATGGAACATCTACACAAGACTAGTGCGATCTTCTAAGGGAAGCTTTATGATGTTCAAATCATCACCGCAGGCATAGATACCATCCAAGTTGATGCATATCAATGAAGAGGCAACAAATTGAAATTGAGCTTAGGCTGAATGATTCCAGTTGACTACGCAAGGCAAGTCTGCAATCAACAAACTGCTAGTAGTATGGATGTACGAATTCCACCATTAATCAATCGCATTTCCTCCATTCATCTAATCATTTACCATCTAGGATTGAAGACTCAACAAGAAACCATGCAAATTGCAAGAAAACGACATATTTCACCATTACTTCAATGAAAATGGAATTTGTTTACAATCAATGGCAACAATTTCTTGCCTTGTCCTCCTATTCTACTCTAATTGCTTCCAACTATTCTCTAACTATTCTAACTATTTACAAACTATCTCTAACAATTGCTAATTAGCCTTTACAAATGAAATGCCTGGGCTTATATAGTGCCCACAATACAATTTGATGGCTTAGATCAATTCAAGATCAATGGCCAAGATTTTACAATGAAAACCCTAATTAGGGTTTGTTACAACCATTACATAACATTTAATGCTTGACCAATGATAAAATTGTATTGCTTGGACACATGTCCCTTCTAGAAAAATCGACCAATGGATAGCCAGGGTAGGTACATCGGAGTTTGTGCCACCTTCCATGAGTTAAGTACATTGAATCTGGACATGCTGAGATGGACCTCACTGATTGGAGACGTGATAACTAGGATGCCACCTCATCTGACACTTGTAACTTTGGTAAATATTCAACTTGATGTTGTTGAGAAGCTTGCTTTAATTAATTCATCTGGAATTATTTGCTTCTTCAACGAGCCCTTGTTCTAACTCCCTTTTGTCCTTGATGTGCAAGATGATGATGTACCTCGCCTTGGAACGCTGGATTGAAAGAGGTCGCCCATGTCCCGGCAAAGACCGTCCTTGATTCGGCTTGATTTTCCTTGATGAGATCTCCATTTGATGCCTACACAACATTTCAAAATTAGTACCATGATTTTGCAATACATAACATAAATTAGAGAGCAAATTTTAGGAAACTTAATGATAAGTCCTTTATTAATCATTTCCTAAAAACGACTGAGCTATGAATTCAAAATTTAAGCTATGACGATGAATGAATAAAAGCAATAAAATCAAATCGCCATACCTCAAAAGAGAGCTAACTCTAGAATGCAAAAAGACAAAATTCGCCTAGGCAAAATTGAGGTATAAATGATCTTCAATGTTATCTCCTCAAAAGATCAACTTCGCCACCTTTGTCTTCAACGTGATCTTCAAGTTCGCCTTTGATGTGGTCTTCAACTCTTGGCAAATTCACTCAAATGAAGTATCGCACCACCTTTGATGTATTAGCGCCACCTTTGGTTTGAATGGAATTCGCACCCCTTCAAGCACACTTCGCACTATCTTCTTTCTCCTTAATTCGCATGTAGAGGGATAAAAATAATGATGTGAAAATAATAATTTTCACCCCCCTATATATAGCGCTTGCACCTCAATTCATCCCTTAGGCCGACTTGATAAAATATAGCAATTTTGAACGATTTTTAAATGATTTTTAATTAAATAACAAGGCCGACCTACATGCCAAAGCGCTCCAATTCGATTTTTTATAGATTAATTAATAATTAATTAAATGCCTTTCGTTTTTTAATTTATAAATTTCGATTTTTTAATAAAGGCAAAATAATTAATAAATGATCAACGCCATATTAAATGCTAATTTAAATAGGATTTTCAATTTTATCGAACTTAGCATTTAAGGAAAATTTGAAATGTTTATTTGGCGCCAAAATTATGAAAATGAAAGGGACGTACCTCATCGCCCTGGTCCCTTGGAGAGGGACAGGAGCGATTCATGATTTTTGTCTTGATTCTTGCAACTTCAACGTTCATCTCCTTCCTTTCCATGTTCAATATCGATCATTTTGATGGGTCCTTTGAGTTAGATCGTCTTGCATGTGTGCTTAAGTGCCTTTGGATGTTCATCGCCCTGGTCCTTGTCCAAAGGACAGGAGCGATCTCCATGTTTTCACGTTCAATATGCATCTTTGATCCTCGAACTTTCATTGTAGGGCGAATAACTTCATTGCTTGTTCCTTCTACGCTTGTTCAACTTGTTTGTATGAGGTGTTTGGACGTTTAGAGGGATCATCGCCCTTGTCCCTTGGAGAGGGACAGGAGCGATCCATGTCTTTCTCTCTAATCTTGGCAACTTTTAACTTCAATCTTCGTTGTGATGTCTTCCAAACGCCGTCCCTCACCTTGTCCATCCTCGCCTTGCCTTGACTTTGAAGGAATATGAGTGTTTTTGATGGGATCGCCTTGGTCCTTGTCCAAAGGACAGGAGCGATATGAGCTCTTTAACTTGATTAGCAACGTTTGGACGTTCAAAACACTTGCTTGTGATCTTCAAAAAAAACACCTTGAACCTTGCATAACCTTGCGAAGCTTTGACTTGGCATGAACTTGGAGCAAAACGAAGAATCCAAAGCAAATCGCCCTGGTCCCTTGGAGAGGGACAGGAGCGATATGGTCTCTATGCTTAATTTGATGATCATTTTACGTTCAAAATCCTTTTGTATCACCCTCTAATCATGCCATGGACCTTATACAATCTTGCAAAACTTTGACCTTACGTAAATCTTGCATGAAGTGGCCAATATATCCAACATCGCTCTGGTCCCTTCCTGAGGGACAGGAGCAAAGTTCATCATTATGTGCTTGTTCTTGTTTTTATCAACTTGCAATCATCTTCATTACGTGAAATGATGTCCTTTCGACCCTCTTGGTTGCTCGAAACTTGTTTGCCTTTTGAAATTTACGCCATTATAGAGATATCGCTCTGGTCCCTTCCTGAGGGACAGGAGCGATCTGGGTCTTAGAGTGTAAATCTCTTCATTGTGATGACCTTTAAGTGCTTGTGCTCGATGAAGATGTCTTGAAATGTCCTTGCCACCCTCGCTCCTTGTCTTAGAAGGTCTTGAACTTGGAGGAACGGCCTTGAACCACTGTATCGCCCTGGTCCCTTGGAGAGGGACAGGAGCGATCCATCCCTTGTGGCCTTCATTCCACTTTGTCAGGTCCCAAATTTATATTCAACGGACTCGTCATGCTCTACCCCATTCATCCATGCCTTGATATCATCTGCAACTTGGCAAGAAAATCAATTATAACAAAAATCGCTCTGGTCCCTTCCTGAGGGACAGGAGCGAACTAGGCATTTTGGGTCCTTGCTGACGTTTCAAAATCTTCAATTTGTCTTCAATGAGTTCATTTCATCGTCTTCCTTGCCATCAAACACAAACTTGCCTTGATCTTTGCCTGAATTGTACCTTATGAAGAATTTCGCTCTGGTCCTTTAGTGAGGGACAGGAGCGAATTTGACCCTCTAGGCAAAAACTTCATCATTTCGTTGTTTTTTGATCAAGTCTGGATGCTCTATCATGCTCATTTCGTCCTTCACCATGCCTTTGATGTCTCGATTCGTCCAAACAAGGTCAGGAATGGCTCAACTAAGCATTTTCGCTCTGGACCCTTGGTGAGGGACACGAGCGATTCGCCTTGGTCCCTTGGAGAGGGACAGGAGCGCTTTTCGCTCTGGACCCTTGGAGAAGGACACGAGCGAAATTTGACTTTTCGCACTCTCTATCAGGATAATTTTTATGGAATATAACATTTAAGTTATAAGTGACATTTCCTTCTATGTTTCTTCTTGTTTCTTCTTTCTTCTATGTTTCTTCTTGTTTCTTCTTTCTTATACTTTAAGTTATATTCCATATATACTTTCAGGATGTTTGAGAGTGGTTTCAGACCTCCAGGAGTTATATTGCAAAATCAAGTTTTTGGAGGTTTTTTCAGTTTCAAACTTAGTCAAATTTCAGGATCAGGACATTCCAGACTTAGCCAAATTTCAGGATCAGGACCTTACTCAAGCCGGACTTGCTTATCCATGTGATCACCCCGACAACACTCAAAATGCAAAGGCTAACCGACAAAACCCTAAAAAACCTAAAGAACAAACCCTAAAAAGCAAAAAACATGGGTCCCCATTTGCAATGGGGCGATGTGTGAAAACGTCACAACAGGTCCCTAGGAGAGGGACAGGAGCGAACTTAGGTAATTTCATCACATTTGGCGGTCTTTGCAACTTTATTCTTCGTCGAGGCGTTCCAAACATCATTGCCTCCTTGTACCTTGACTTGGAGTGACTTGAAGGAAACATTAGATATCCTTGATTTCGTCCTGGTCCTTGGCTGAGGGACAGGAGCGAACTTGTACTTGTAGGCTCAATCACTTTTTGCCAATGCTTAAAACTATCTTCAACGGACTCGTCATGCTCCCTTTCATTGACCTTTGACATGGAATTCGTTTTATCTTGGTGAGAAATTCCCCTTAGGAAGAAATCGCTCTGGTCCCTGGCTGGGGGACAGGAGTGCCTAGGACAACATAGGTTGCACTTGGCGTTTTTGTAATCTTCAAATTGTCTTCAATGGGTTCGTTACGCCTCCTTTGCTTGCCTCAAACTTAAAACTCACTTGATCTTTGCCCAAAACTTGCCTTATAAGGAAAATCGCTTTGGTCCCTGGGAGAGGGACGGGAGCTATCACTAAAATTCGCCCTGGTCCCTGGCTGAGGGATAGGAGCAATTTTGCTTCTATGGTCAATTTCCCTTATGATGGCAGTTTCAAGTTATATTCAACTGATGAAATATATCTCCTTTGATCTTCTCAAATTGCGAAATTGTTGAAATCTTTCAAGGGCAAAGCAATTTTGGATTTCAAGCTCCGGTCCTTCAGTGAGGGACAGGAGCGATTTTTGTTCCTGGCACATTTCCATGTTTGTGAATTTCTTCAAATTATATTCAATGGAAAGAACATGCCTCCCTTTATTTCTTCCAATCCAAAAATCGTCTTGATCCTGCAAGGAGAGTGATATTTTGAAAAACAAGCTCCGGTCCTTCAATGAGGGACAGGAGCGATTTTGTTCATTGAGGGCAAATGTTCATCTTTTCTCGCAAACGACTAAGTCCTGGCGTTCCATCACGTTTATTCCGTCTTCCATCACGTCCTTAATGCTTTTAGTTGGATCAAAATGAGGTCAAAATGGCCTAAGCAAGACACTTCGCCCTGGTTCCTGACTGAGGGACAGGAGCGATTTTGCTTTAAACTTCAAAAATTTGCCATTTTGAGTCTCAAAATCCTCAAAGCTTTCAATTCGCGTTCGACCACATCTCTTGGCAACCCTGCATAAGACAAATGAAAACATATTAATAACCAGGATGCATAAAATATGATTTTCGCTTTGGTCCCTGACTGAGGGATAGGAGCGAACTTGCTTCCACAGGGCAAAATATCATGATTTTAAGACCTCAGTCATTTCACAAGGCAAAATTGGGCCATTTCCAACACTCGGGATCAATTATCAAAATTTCCAAAATTGGTCAAAAATTCACTCGGACAAAATTTCTTAATTCCTTCATTAACACTTAGGCAAAATTTGGACTTGCCTTCAAAATTCCGACTGAACCTAGACAGACTCACTTGACCTCTGACGAATTCACCTCATTTCAAAATTGCATCTTACGGGAGCTCAACAATTCTCAAAATTGACTGGACTCTGGCCTAAAAACACTAAAACGGAAACCCTAAGGCTTGATCCTAGTCCAGACGACTGACATACTAAACCAAAACCTTAAAAAGAACAGAGAGGAGGACGAGCAAAAAGAGGGGGTCCCCATTTTAATGGGGCGATGTGTGAAATGGTCACAACACTACTGTCCTTTGCCTTTGCCATTTTCAAACCATCCAAAATCACAAGTGCTTTAGGCCATTAGTTTCATTGTTCATTTTGTGGCCATAGAGGAGTTCCTCCTTTGGTAAACTACCCATTGAAGTCATGCAACACCACCCCTGCTCTTGCTGGCCCTGAATTTCCTTCAAATGTTCTATTAAAATTTAACTTTAGATATTCCTTATGAGGAGGGCATCACTTACTATTAATACAATCATTCTTATTTTCCAGTTTTTGGTTACCCCTTCAATAGGGGAAAGACTTGGTCATTAGTTAAAGTCAGATATATGTTATAATTGTCACACAACAACCTCAATCTTGATTCTTCAATGAGAATTAAAAATGCCTTATAATGTCACATCACAATTTTGCCACATTTCTATTATTTCTAGGTGACATTATTGTGATTTTACCTTATAATTGTTACTACCCAACCTCAATTATGTGATGACCCTTACATAATTTCAACCTCTTTCATCCGAAACTCCAAATTCAAGGTTAATGAATTGATGTTCAATTTTTTGTTTTGCTGTAGTTTACTTTCAATCTTATTCCAAATTGCAGGTTTAACGCGTAGATGAGTAACCAAAAACAAGACTAGGAATATACCATATGCTTCAGAATTGGAAGCTGATCAACAGTTTCATTACAAAACAAAGTGGAACCAGTATACAGTAGTAGAAGATAAATAGTTTGCACCTTATTTTCTTCACAATAGTATTGCCTAGAATTGATGATCACCTGAATGGAGTATTGCACCCACTACAATTTAGTAAGGGGGTTGATACAAGGATACAATGCTTGCGTTGTAAAGGCGCTAGGCACTTACAAATAATTGCACAAACCACCTTGCCTTTGCTTAGGCCAGAATCTCGTATAACAGGAAGCCCTTTGCCAATGATTAATATTTCCACACAGGCCCTTGAAATTATTAGAATAATATCTTTCTCTTTGTGTTATTAATGGTCATTTAAGTTGTTTCTAATTTCGCCTCTATTTAACGATTGTTTCTTTTAGAAACATCGTCTTTGTAACTCTATTTAAAGGAGCTTTGTCTCTTTGATTAATTGAACAACATCGATTCTTTGAAATCTATATGCTTTTACATCTGTATTATGGTATCAGAGCCTTGGTTATTTTCGAAATAATTTTTCAATTAAAAATTCGTTTTAACAGTTGTTTTTGAAAAATTTCTTTGTTTATAAATTGCTACTCTGGCAGTTCGTTTTGGCTGCAACTACTAGGGTTTTCTCGCTATTTTCTGCCCTCTCTCGTGACCCGTCTCTCCTGCATTTCGCGCAACCACGTGACGCGTTTTTTCTCGCCTGCAGATTTTTTTCTGCCATTTTTGGACGGAAATCTGCATTTTCGGCTAGGGTTTTGACCCTCTAGATTTAGTCAATATTTTTTTTTTGAGCACAGATTCGTGGTGGGTTTTTCGAGATCTCAACTGGGTTGTCGTCAGAATTTTCTCGGTGCCTCGATTTTTGTGCCTCAATTTTCGAGCCAGTGGATCCAGATTTTGACAGCAGATTCCTTTTGGGTTTTTCACAGATTTCTGGGTTGTCTTCGGATTTTTCTGGGTCAGTTGGAATTTTTTTCTTAAAATTCGTGCCAGTCGTACTTCATTTTTTTGAAGTCTTGTAGCGTCGTAAATTGTACGCACTTGCTAGGGTGGTACAATTTCACACCTAGTTTAGCACCCGCCTTAGTGCATTTTGCATTTTGCATTGCATTTCCCCTTTAGCACTTAATTAATCAAATTAATTAGGTCTATCATAAAGTTGGGCCCTTTCATTAAAGTGTGCCCTTTTCATTTTATTCCTCCTATACATCATTTAATCAAAAACCCTAATTAGGTCCTATTTCGAACTTGGGGGCTTGATTTTGGGGGTCAAAACATCTCGAAATCACCTGTAACTTCGGGATTCTCTCTAAAATCATCATATCCGACGGCCCTGAAAATTTGGTGAAAAGTTGTCGGGACCATGGCGCTCGGAGAGGACCATGGCGCCCGGAGTGCACATGGTCCCGGACATTTTTCCCGAAATTTTAGGAGCGCGATCCAATCATAAAATAAAGGTTAACCCCAAGAAATTGGCGGGATATTCAATCTCTAGGTCGGCCAAAAGACGAAATTACGACCTAGGGTTTACTATATAAGAGCTCTCTTTCTTCATTTGAAAGGATCCGAATTTTGTTTTCAAGGACCTTCTATGCAGCGAAAGAGCAGATCTTTGAAGACTTCAACAACATTCAACATCCATCCATCAAGCATTCATCAATTTCATTCATCCATTTAGGGCTTTGAAGGCATTGAAGAGCAATAGGAGATTACCGACTGAAGATTGGCTTGTACTCCTCCCTTAAGGGTTGGGTATGATTTCATGTTGTTTTCATGTCTTTGCATAAGCTTCAATATATCCTTTATTCATGCTTTAGATCACTTTGCATCTTGATTTAGAGCATTTACATTATCATTTACAAGCAATTAGGGTTTACTTTCTAGGTTGCTCTAGTTTGCTTTCTTGCATTTTAGGACCTTGCACACACACTAGGTCTGCACACACAATACATTTTACAATACAACTTGGCTATTCGTGGAGGTGGAAATCACCGAAGCGGGGGTTTGACTAAGGCAAAACCCTATATAGCCGCCCAAACACCTTTTCAGATATAAGTGCAGGTTTCGGGACTCGGACGACGCCGCAAGTTACAGATCCGGAAGAAGCAGACGGAGACCGAACTTCACACCAAGTTTCAGCCCAGAAGACCAGGACAGGGGCGTGGAGCGCCCTGGTCCTGCCAGGACAGGGGCGCTGGGCGCCCTGGTCCTCCTGACAGACAACATTTTCAGCATTTTTGACAGCTTTTCCAGAGTGCAAAAACAGCAGTTTCCGGAGCAGTTTTAGGGGCAGAATCAGGACAGTGGCGCCCGAGCCCCCGTCCCGAACATTTTCAATCAGATTTTGACTCCGGGTACGCATTTACATTCTTGTCTTATCCTTGTATTTACAGCTTTCCATCATTTAAGTTCAATTCTGTAATCTTGTTATTAGTTCATACTTGTTATTAGTTCATACTTGCACTTTGGGGTTAGGGATTGAACTTGCATCATTTCATCTTTCAATTGCAACAAAGGAATAGAAATCCTAATAGGTAGCCCGTGGCTCTCTCTTTCACAAGAAGAAGTAGCCAATTGTGTGATACCTCTAGGCTCTTTCGTATTTCGTAATGTGTGTCAAAAGGTAGGATTAGGGCATGTTTGCTTAGTGTCACTTTTTCTCCCACACAAGTCTGTACTTGCATCTGCCTCTGTTTTTGCAGTGGGATTCAATTTTTTTGAATTTTGTGCCAGCACCTCTTCTCAGTTTTTTCGTTTTCCATGCATTGGGAAACGTGCAAGATGGCATCATTGACCAACTTGATGTTGGAAGGCAGTCAGGTTTTGTGCACTTAGCATCTTCTCAGTACCTCATTTTTTGTGCCTCGAAAAGCGTGAAGATGGCTTATGGGCATCGATGTTTGTTTCGGTTTTTAATATTTTTTTACCTAAAAAAAATTCTGATGGGTTTTAATATTTTTTTTCCCTTGAAAAAATCTGTGGGTTTTAATAATTTTGTCCTAAAAAATTATCTGTGGGTTTTTAAATATTTTTTGTCCCTGTAAAAAAAAAATCAAAAAAAAAAAATCATGAGGGTCTATGATTTTTTCCTCAAAAATTGTACTTTGTTGCAGTCTGTTTTTCATCGCACCTGGAGTTGTTGTGCGAACATCTGCACTAGTCTCTTATTTGCAGTCTATTTTCGGGCATCTTGCTCATCTGCAATAGTTTGGAGGGTTTGCTGATTTTTTCCTCAAAATTGTGACAGCGGTTCTTGGTGTGTCTCTGGTTACAAGGAGGGACAGTTCTCCAACATCAGGTTGGACGGTTGGTGTTGTTTTGGGTATCTCCAGAAGTTCTGCAGTTTCTGGGAGGGTTGGTGGCATACTCATCTCAAGTGGCAGAGTTAGTGGCAGGCTCTTGTCTTCTGTTGCAGCGTGTTTTGAGAAGAAGGGGGCAACCTTATTTGTTATTTCTCTTGGTAGTTAGAATGATGACCATTAAGGGAGGGTATTAGAATAATATCTTTCTCTTTGCGTTATTAATGGTCATTTAAGTTGTTTCTAATTTCGCCTCTAGTTACGATTGTTTCTTTTAGAAACATCGTCTTTGTAACTCTATTTAAAGGAGCTTTGTCTCTTTGATTAATTGAACAACATCGATTCTTTGAAATCCATATGCTTTTGCATCTGTATTAGAAATTGCAAGCTTCCACCAAATGGAGCTAAATGAGAATAGAGCCACCAGTTATGTAACTCTATTTAAAGGAGCTTTGTCTCTTTGATTAATTGAACAACATCGATTCTTTGAAATCAATATGCTTTTGCATCTGTATTAGAAATTGCAAGCTTCCACCAATGGAGCTAAATGAGAATAGAGCCACCAGTTATGTAAACCGCCTTCTCCTCAAAGCCGTTACCACATAGGTCACCATGTGGGCCAAGAAATTGTGTTGTGCCTCCACACCAAGAGCGGCTTCAAAACAAAGCGCCTACGTAAATCAGTCACTCCTGCACAAGATAATAGTATAGTTTTCAACTCCAATTCGTATGAAAAATTTATTTCAAAACATTAGACTTCACGGCTTGGTGGGATAGAAGGAAGCCCCCAAAATAAATATAAAACATCAATTTATAAATTGGCCTCCACTAATTGTATCCGTTTCCACTAAAATGATTTCCACGACATCAACTCTTATGCTATAAGTATTTCTCTCCTCAAATATTAAACTGTTGCTATAGGAAGCCTGCAACCTTTATATTTGCTCTTTCAATAAACCCACAATATACATTAAGCCAAGACTTAAATAATAATCAACAATAATTAAAAATCCATGCCTTAACAAAATGAAAAGCCAATATTGAAGAGCCATCAAAATAATGATCACTACTTATATTATACTTATGGTAGATATAAAATATTTAGCCCTTCTGTTATATTGATTTCCTTGATTTATTCCATAGATGACATAAACATTCAGAATAAAATCATCTTATTTCCCAAATCAGATATAAATACCTTTATTACTGCAAATTTTATTAGAATAATTAATTCTTTTAGTCAGTTACCTTTTTAGTTGTTTTATTAATGGTCATTTAGGTAGTCATTTAGCTTTTTAGTTCATCATCTTAGTTGTCGACTTATTTAGCTTTTTAGTTCTAGTTGTTTAAGTGAAACTATTGCTTCTTTTATAAGAACACATAGTTTGTTTTTTAGATTTTAGCTTTTTAGCTTTATTTAGTGTTTTAAGCTTTTTAGCTTCATGTTGAAACTTTATTAGTTTAACAGTTCGTTCTTTATATAACATCGTCTTGTAATTCCTTTCTATATGCTGTATACTCATAATTAATTGATTCAATATCATTCAATTATTTTTCATGGTATCAAAGTGGGTCGATGGGACTTTTTAGAGTTTGGTGAATTTTTTAATAAAAATTTGAGCCTCTTACCTTGAAATTTTTCCAGAATTTTTTTAATAATTTTTTTTAATGAAAAAATTGCAGAAATTTTTGAAACGTTTTCAAAAGTTTTTTTCAAAAAATCGAATAGGTTTTTTTTTTTTAATTCGTGTTTTGCTGAAAATTTCGTGGTCAAGAAATTTTTTGCAAGTTTGGTTCAAGTTCGTGCTAGGGTTTTTGGGCAGACCTTTGGTAGAGTCGTGTTTGTATTTGGTGCGATTTCCATCTGTGTTTTGGCGTGATTTTCATGTTGGATTTTCGGTGGGTTTTTCAGTGTTGTGCATTCCTTCTTTGCTTGCGTTTTTTTTCTGAGAAAAATTGTGAGTTTTGGCTTTCGTGACGGCACGAAAGTTTGTGTTTTTCGCATTTTGATAGATGCGATTTTTGTTTTAAGCACGCATTTAAAAAAAAAAATCGTGATTCATATTCGTGACTATTTTAGTTCGTTTGTGCGGACTATTTTTAGGGCTTGTGTGCAGATTTTCGCAGTTTTTTTTTGCAGAATGCGATTTGTTGCAATCTGTTTTGGGTCGTGTTGATGTTTTTTTTCATGCACATGCAAACACAGAATAAAATACCAAAAAGTATCTTATCCTCTCTTGAACAAAATCTCTCAAATGCTGAAGATTAGGTTAAGGATTACTTGAGAAGACTCCAAGGTTCATGAATGTAGGGTCACTACGTGTGGATAAGCTCTATTGGTTGATGTGATTATGCTGGAATCACAAGGGGAATGCTTGAATTCTTGATTTGCTGGAACTTAGATCATCTGATGTTACAATATGGTGACGCTTTTGTTCCTAAACTAGCTCGAGTTTGAAAAAATGGCAAAAGATGAAGGGTTAAGAGAGTCTATTCTAAGGCCTAGAATGTAAGAAGATGGGTGAATGATTAGATGGAATCTTGTTGAGTGAGGTCTCACCATCAACTTGAACAATTTGGCACAAGCTCAGTGCAATCTTCTAAGGGCATTCCAAAGATGTTCGAATCAATATCATCAAACATTGATCACCATTCAAGTTAATGCATAAGCAATGAATGTAGAACGATTCGAAGTTAAGCTCATATCATTCCAGTTGACCACACAAGGCACACTTACAGTCAGCAAGAGGCTAGTCGTATGGACTAACAGACTCCATGCAAATGCATTCAACAAATTCCTCCATTCAATCTAATTATTTACCATCTAACATGAAGATCCAACTAGAAACCATGCACGTTGTAAAGAAACAATACACTTCACCATAACTTCAATGAAAATGGAGTTCATTTACAACAAGAAACCATGCACGTTGTAAAGAAACTCGCCGATTACTCGGCTATTTTTTTGCAAAAACTCGGTGAGTTTTTGCTGTGAGTTAAAGTCGTAAAAACTCGCCTAGTACTCTGCGAGTGTTCCATCTATGGTTGCAACAACTCTTGCAACTCAAGCATCCTCTCCAAGAGAATGAAATATGATCCATATCTAGTCTCTACAAGTTTCAAGAATTTCTTCTAGGAGGTGGTCTTGAAGAGTGCATTTGAAATAATGGTGATTTTACATAAACATCTGCACATGTCTAGCATCACTAATAATTGTTTTGATCTAACCAATTCTACTCGTCCTTGAGTGCATTATTTATGGCACGCACATAACAAGGAGTCCACCAAAGATGTCTATGGGCCGTCTCAATTAACTTTTTAACAACTTCACACCCATGGGCCACATTTGTCACTAATTGCAACAAGTTTTATGGCTCAACCTACTTTTTAGCCTCTTTAAAGATTTGAAATTGAAAATCAACATTCTTGTGAGGTCTTGAACAATCTATAATGCCCCTTACTAGGAGGCTGCCTTTTTCCCAAAGGCTGACATACATTACTATGCATTATTATGTTTTAATTCAGTACTAATGAATGAATTATTATTCATAATACATTCGTTATTTATTATATTTAGACTCATCTTAACTTTTTCGGTAACCCTAATGAGTGATGGGGATTTACTGTCATAATGTGCTGACACCAATCTACAAGGAGGCTCCCTCAAGGTTTCAGGACTCCGTCCCTACCCCATCTTGGGCTCACCATCACTTGTGAGGATTTACTCGCCCCTCCCTACACACACCAACCTATCCTCTCATAGGCATTAGCCAATGAATTTAAAGTCTAGGCCATTAATATAATAGTCTTTCATGTACTATGAATCTATATGAAATTAAGTTGATCTGATCTGATCCATGGTGATGTCACTAGATGCTTTTGATTCCTTTATATCTCTCAATGTGATGGAGAGGTCACACCTTTTCATCATGTATGCCCTTTGGCAAGAGACACACCCTTTCACTATTAGCACCCCTTGCAACTCTTCATTATTTCTGCCCTTTGAAAGGGACACAACCTTTCACAATCAGAATCTGCACTTCTTATTCCCAAATAATCGCCCTTTCAAACGAGTTCTCTCCCTTTTATACCTCATATTTGGAGGAGTCACTATTTATCATTTCATGCCTTTTGACCATTCATTAACTTTAATCAAATTTTAATTATATTTAATTATGTTCTTTTATATTTTAATTTAATTTTAATTTTTATTCTTTTGTATTTTAATTTTATTAATATATTTTATTATTAAATTATATTTCAAAGTGTTGACATTACACAATCAACAACCCTAAGGAAATAAGACTTTTCCATATATGTGATCATGATATTGATGAGTGGACAATGCCTAATTTGTATCCACCCATCCTGTTAGACAGTTCAGATAACCGGAAGACAACTGAGAGGGGGGGTGGGGTGAAGTAGTTGTCATAGATTACCAGAAGCATTAGCAATTTTAAACTTCAATACTGCAACCCAAAACAATAATACCGGAATAGCAGTTAATCCAATTAAGCATAAACAATAAACACAGAATAAATACCATCCACACAACACCAATATTTGTACGTGGAAAACCTGGTAAAGGGAAAAACCACGGTGGGAAGCCCACCCACAGTTAGATAATACTTCTGCAGTAAGTATGTGAATTTACAATGAAGGGGCCTGCACTTGCAGGAAGGCCAATAGCCTAGAGCACACTGCTCATCACAAAAGGAGTCTCACTGACTACATATAAATCTAGACTACAATCCAGAGAAGTGTTGAACTGCAAAAGATAGCATCTCCTATGCCTGAGTACAGTTTCGATGAAGCTCAATACCGAAGGACTAAATCCTCTTACAAAAACCCAATTCGATCTCCAATGATCGACCAATTCCTTTGCGTGAATGATATTACATTATTCGCACATTACATTCCTTGACCGTGACCTCTTACAATAACCATCATGATCTACAATGAGATCTTACATCTTATTTATACAAATCCTCAACCATAAACAATCAGGTCGGCTACCAGACAATAAACCAATTACATAATTACAAACCATGTCGGCCTTAGACCAAAACAAATAATATCCACACATAAGACATCCCAAAAATACAACAATAGGTCCTATCCACACGTTACATTAATGCTGGTCCATAACCTAGATCATTCGGGACCAAGTATAGGTCCACACACTTCAGCATTGATTTCCAAATGCCAAGTCTCGAACATGATCACCAACAGCATCCTGAAACTCCATCAGAAGCTGCACCAACACCAATTATGCAATCCATCAAAGATCTCCACTAAAAACTCTGCCGGTGAAACCCTCACCGAAACTAGAAGCCAATCTTCATAGCAAGCAGGATAGCATCCAATCACCAGACCAAAACCAACTGACCAAATATGAGTATAAGCATTATGAACAAGCCAATTCCATCACCAGATTATACTGGAGTCAACCGGATCATGTCGGATCCAAGTTAACCAGAAACTATTCAACCTACCAGGACAAGAATGGTGCCGGTAAAGCATCCAAACAACTAGTGTTGACATCAATGACAAAACATCAATGTAACACAATCAATTCCACCAAATGGCCAACAAATATAATGGGATATGCATGGATCAATACCCAACTGGATGTATACGTCTTTCAATTCCCCAATCACATTGACCTCAGTCTTATCCAATTGTACCACCTTTTTGTTTGCACGCATTGGGTTGAGACCAAGCTTTTGACATATAGAGTAAGGCATTACATTTCCAGTTGTGCCTGAATCTATCAAACAGTTGTGTAAGTTCTTTCCACATATCTTCAAATTGAGTAGAAATGGTGGGTTTTCGATGGCATCATTACTGATATTAGCATTGACTTCATCTATATCAGCCATCTTAACCTCATTACTTTGAGATTCCAGTTATTCCAATCTCTTGAGAAGAGACTTCTTCTGTTTTGGCTCGAGTCCCGTGCCTCTGGGATCGCCCTTCATCCTTCTCGGTTTCCCTCGCCCGAGAGTCTCCCACTTTGGTCCCATTCCTCTTGAGTCGCCTACTCGGCCTCGAGTCCCCTTCCATCCTCTCGGGTGTCCTTCCGGCCTCTCGGGTCCCTTGCACACTTCTCGTGGTAGGGTTTCAATTTGGAACCATAAATTCTATAGGGACCACGGTCTCCTTCCTGTACATAAGAAGAAGAAGAAGAATAAAGATTTTGAAGGTTGCGGCCTTCCACACAGGGTTCCAATCGTTGCCGATACGAATAATCTTGGGATTATCTACGTCGCCGAGGTTTGTCTCCTTCAATTTTACCTCTTGATACTTGATGGGTTCTTCCTTCGGGAACTGGTGTGCGGTGGTGTCACTCACATGGGCATCTCCCTTCCAATATTCTCTGTATTCCAGCAGGTACACCTCCTCTGTTACTTGCTCTGGTTCCTCTACTTTGAGCCTGTAGCTCTGGAACATTTCGTAATCCTCCATCTGCTAGTGGAAGAGCTCGTTCAATGACCCTGTCTCATCCTTGAAGCACTCTCCTAGTTTGAGAATCCCTTCGTTGTTGGGCTCCATGCAGCCCCGTCCTTCGTCCCTCAGGTTGCCTTCTCTTTCACCCTTCGATTCCGAAGATGATGCCAGTTCCTCACTAACCAATTGCGTCCCAAGGTCTATGATAAACCTCCTTCCTCCATTCTCCATAGACAGAGTGTTCTTCCAGTTATGGGTGGCCTTGGCTGCCACCAGCCACCCTCTCCCTAAGATCGCATCATACCCTTTTTCTTTAGTGGGATTACCACGAAGTCTAGTATGAAGGGTTGCGCCTCGATGGTAACTTGCTGGCCCATCAATATCCCGATGGATTTGATTCCATGCTGGTCTGCTCCCAATAGATTGAATGTAAATGGCCATAGCGTCGACTTCCCCAGCTTCCGATAGGTTTCTTCTGGAAGAACATTCACTCTCGATGCACCATCAACGATGGTATCGGTTATAATGGTGCCAAGGATAACCATCTCCACAATGGCCGGGTTCCTTCCAGTGTTAAGTGCCAGCAGCCTGGGGTCTATTGCAGACCCCCCGGGAACATCCGTGCGGTGGTTGGTATTGGTGCGTGGTTGGGAAAGATTATTCTGCAATGCCGTTCGTAATTGAGGCATCGTCTGGAGGAGATCGTGTACCTTCACAGGCACCTCCAGTTTTAAAATTTGATTTAGGATAGCCTCCTCCGTCTCCTGTCGGCTGGAAGTACCCACCATACCCTTTGCCTTCACCCTCTCTCGTATCTCTTTCTCAATTTCTTCCCGTGCTCCCCGTACCCTTTACTTCTCTATCTCCGGGTCTAGGCCCGTTGCTTGTCTAGCTTGGGCGCGGGCTACGACCAGTACTTCCTCTTCTTTGGTTTCCTCGATATTGAGCAAGTTGACGCTGGACTTTCGGCAGGTGGCGTCTTCGTGGTCTCCCGGTCCGCATCATTTGTGCAAATATTGTGTGGCCTCTCCCTTCGGGTAGTCTCGGGCGAAGTGCCCCCATTGGCTACACACTCTGCATTGTATCATTGGTCAACCTTTGGAGTCGTATTGGATCCAGCTCCTTGTATTGTTATTGTTGTTATTGTTGTTTCGCCCTCCCCATCGGTCATCTCGGTAGCCTCTCTATGTTGCATTGTTGTTCGCCTGGGAGCTGCCGGTACCGCCCGATGTAGTTGGTTGTTCCTGCATAAGCAATACTTGTTGGTTTTGTGTTTTCATGTTGTAGGGGCATTCCCTGGTGGGATGCCCCATCAACTGGCATATATCACAATAGGCCTTCTTTGGGTAGGAGCCTTTCGTGTGGCCGTCCGTCTTACATTCCGTGCACCAAAGCTCCCCTTCGTTGGTCTTGCTCGGACCTCCCTTCGTAACCTTCAACTCTTTCATCATCCTCAGCATGTCCTTCTGCAGGGCTTACACCTTTTTGCCAGACTCGCCATCGCTGCTACTTCCCTTAGAAGAGTCATCATCCTCGGATGAGCTATCTTTCTTTTTCTTCTTGGATGTCTTGGTCTCACTCTCGAGATCCATCACTCTATTATATGCATCTTCGTACGAGGTTGGTGGAACAATTTTCATCTTCTTCCGGAGGGAGTGTTTCAGTCCCTCCACGAACCATCTCTTTTTCAACCCATCCGCTGGTTGACTCTCCATTTTCCCCAACAGTTCCTTGAGCTGCCAACTATAGGCTCAGACTGTCTCATTCTTGTTCTGCTTTGTGCCATAGATTTCGGCTACTATTTCATTGTCGTCTCTGAGGAGGCAGAACTCTATCTCGAACTCCTTCAGGTTGGGCCATGTGCCGACTTTGGCCATATCCGTATCGGAGTACCAGTCGATGGCCACTCCCCTTAAGTTTGTTGGAAATTGTGTTACCCATTCGTCCTGGTCGGTAACATCGTTCGCTGATCATATGGTTTCGCAAGTGTGGCAATGGCAGACGAGATCTTCCTTCCCGTCGCCATTGAACTTCGACAGCTTTTGTTTACTGGCCATTGATGGGGGTTGTGTCGCCTGTTGTGCACCTGCACCACTCCCACCCGCGCCGGTGGTGTGTGTTGTTTGAGTGACTGGGGGTACCGTGGTTTGTACCCTTGTGCTTGGCGTGATGGGTCCCAAGAGGGGGTCTTGCTTGTCGTGTGCCTGTGCCTCCTCCGCACCTACGGTCGTACGGTTGCCCTCCCCTCTGTTCTCACCCTTCTCGTCTGTTCGCTCCCTTCGGTGGTCCTCCGTGCGCGGTGTAAGGGATAAATTCCTGAACTGATCCCGGGTCTCTTCGACCAGATTTCTTCGTAGCCTTGTTTCCTCCAAAAATTCTTCGTAGCTTCTCATCCTACGGTGTTCTGGCGACACGTAGAAATCTCCTTCGGCTTCTTCTCCTGCACCCTCCATGACACCTCCTTGGTTCCCTTTGGGCAACCCTTCAGCAGGTCGTCCTTCGGCAAGTTGCCTCAGCCTCTGTCTACATTCTAAATGTTGTTCCAGAATCAGGGCTCTCTGTGTGGCCTCCCACTCCTCACTTTGTGCCTTCTTATTTCTATCCTTATTTAATAAGTTGGGCATTAATTCCCGTACATAATGTAGGAGTGTTCTTTATTCTGCCCTTGAGGCTCAAGGTTCAAGTTTCCCGTCATCGCTTGCCATTACGCTCCTCTTCCCGGCAACGGTTGTTTTCTTTGTACTCCCAGAGGACCTATTGGTGTCGCTCCTCACACTGGCTTTCCTTCCTTCGGTGCTGGTGGGCAAGGGTTGCTTGGGCTAGGAGACGCAGGAGTTGGTGCAACAACCTATTTGTCGTCGGACTGATGTTGAGAGCATCCCAGATTACACCCTCGGGTACCTCTTCCTGTGTAGTCTCCCCTCGTATGAAAGTCTCTATAGCCGCTTGGAACCGGATCACGAAGTCGCTTGTCAATGCGTTCTCCCCTTCGTAAAGTTTTCTTAGTCGGCTATCATCCGCCTCGATGCTATTGCCAATGGGCTGGCCCATTATCCTCCGTAGGCCATTCACGCTTCGTGGCTACCCAGATTCAGACAGCAACGGTGCCAGATGTTTACCCCGTGGAGTGTGTTATTAATATTGCATATCAATAGTCAGATGATAACCATAGGATAGAATAGTAACTAGAAACTCAGAGCAATGCTTTCATTAATGCCAAAATGTCTAGTACAATAATCATTCTCTGCATCAGTGTATCCAACAACAAGTACAAGAGCATATATAAAGACACAGGCGAGGGTTGGGGTTACCACCCGTGGGGAACCGTCGTGCAACGGACAACTACCCTCGACGACACTAACATACTTAACCAACGTAGCTTAACAAGTAGTACAAAGCCCATTTTACGACCAACAACCTTTCCAAGTAATAGAAATAGAAGTCTAATGACCCCTCCCTCTTAGTGGCAAAGAAGTAGATGCAGGTGGTTTTTCTTCACTGCCACCCCATAATTTAGATATCTTAGCCCTATATTTGAGGTTTTGTGTCAACTTTTTACAAACTCCTACACCCTTGCCTCGGATATGAAGGAGGTGGGCATTAACTCTAGTAATGCTGCCTTAAAATTCAAGCTTACAAAAGTGGCACTTCCGCAACCTAGTGCCCCTGGATGCCCTAGGCTTTGTAAATTAGTTGCAAATTGTTTTAAAGAGGTTTTAGGATCAAAGGGACCCTTAGCATATTTTTGTACCATTTTGGAAGGGCAACAAACATTTGCACTCACAATGGAACTGTTGCCTTCACCCCTATCTGCTTATGTACTTTATATCAAGTGCATAATCAGATTCAATTTCAACTTCTTCAACCTTGTCCTCCTCATGTTTTGAGAACTCATTGTGACATTGCAATAAACAATATAAAATTTATAAGTTTTTAATTTAAACATTTAAATCATGCAAAATGCAAAGGATTAAGACAAGAATTTTCTTTTTGTTTTTCATGCTTAAGATCGCATGAAGCATAGAAGCAAAGGATACACAAATAGGAACCCTTGTTTAAATCTTTGTTAGACAACGATTTCACCTTTCTTTTTCTTACTTTAGGTCGCACAAAGTGTAGAAGATACACAAAAGTTAAAATTCTAATTTTGTAATGTCCACTTTTGGGATTGCCTTGAATCTTGCCCTTATAAATATCAAAGTCTGCTAATTTTCACCCTTATTAATTCTGATATTAGATATTGATCCATTGACTTTTCTTGTCTTCTTTGATCTTATGGATGGTTCCTCCAATTCCCCCTTCTGAATTGAATTAGTCTCTTCTTTATATCGTCATTTGTGGGAAGTCACACCTCTTCATAATTAATGAGTCATCACTCTTCATTGCTTCCCTTTGAGAATAATAAATTATTTTTCAAATTGATCTCCCTTGGATGTCCTCAAATGAGACTTTCTCCTTTTTATATCCTCCAATGTGAGGGAGAGGTCACATCTCTTCATCATGTATGCCCCCTTTGGTAAGAGACACATCCTTTCCACCATTAGCACCCTTTAAAAGAGTGCAACTCTTCATTATTTCTGCCTTTTGAAAGGAACACAACCTTTCACTTTCAAATCTGCACTTCTTATTTATATCAGATCTGCACTTCTGATTCCCCAATTATCCCCTCAAACAAGGTTCTCTCCTCCCTTTTATATCTCATGTTTGAGGGACTCACAACTTTTCATTTCATGTCTTTGACCATTCATTAACTTAATTAAAATTTAATTATATTTAATCAAAGTTACCCGAGTTTCCGGGACGGGGACGGCAGGGGACGGCAGGACGGGTTTCTGGGACGGCAAATTTTTTTGCCAAATTTGGGGATGGAGGGGGACGACAAAGGGGACGGCTATATAAAATATAGGAAAAATTTAAAATATATAGGAAAATTTCAAAATTCTAAATGTTCATATGAAAACATGGATAAAGCATGCATGCATACATTATATTCATATGAAAACAATAAAACATGGATATAGCATGTGTATGATACTATGAAAAGTTGAAAACATTTTAGAATGTAAATTCTGAACATACAACATTGTTAATACTCAATAGACAATATGCAATTATGCATTCATAAATCAGAATTTCAATTCATTCACATTGTCAATATGCATATCAATAGACTCGGAGGTTAAATTTTCCCTACTTCTATCGACGCAGTTTCCCCCCATATTTTTCAACGGGGGTTTGAGGGCAGTGCCCCCAAGGTGGGGTCAAGGGGTAGCGCCCCTTGCGCGCTCCCTGTCGCGATATAGGGCGGGGTCAAGGGGCAGCGCCCCACGAGGCCAAAAAAACTTATTCTTAATAAAGGCGTTGGGTGTTATTTTTCTATTGACTCGCCGAGTTTGGCGATTTTCTAATCTCTGTGTCAAAATGCCCAAAGGCTACACTGCTGCCATATAGTTTCATTGTCAAAATTATGAATTAAATTAATAAATTTAAAATTTAATTAATGTTATCTTTTAATTTTTTTTAATTTTTAATAACAATTTGAATTAATAAGGGGCCTATATTAGAAAATTTAAATAAAAAATTGAAAATACAACTTTTTAAAATTTTTTTAATATTTTTTAAGGGCCTTAGAATGGAGGACGTCCCAGCCGTCCCCGAGACGGATTGGGGACGTCCCAGCCGTCCCCGGGACGTACGGATGTCCCCCAGAGCTAGGGCAGGCGTCCCCCTATTTCGGGGACGTCCCCTCAAAAAACAGGGCAATTTGGGGACGGGGGGAAACGTCCCCTGGCTGTCCCCAAGTCCCCGAAACGTCCCCAAGACGGGGATGGGGGTTTTCAGGTTGGGGATGCGTCCCCGGGTAACTTTGTATTTAATTGTATTCTTTTATATTTATATTTATATTTTAATTTTATAATTATCATTTATCATTAAATTGTATTTCAAAGTGGGGACATTACAAATTTGACAAAAAATTGAAAATATAACAAATAAAATATTGCTGTTATAAAATTAAAAAATTAAAATTTGATCATTATTCATTTGTAGGAGTAAAATAATGAATTTAAATTGAAATTTGTGATAATGTAAATTGTAAACCTTGAAGTTAATCACTGAATTTGTCCACTAAAATTGGCAATGACTAATTAGTCACTAAATTTAACAATTAAGAAAAAGTCGTGAAGGAAGCCTACCTTGAGGCTTGAATAATGCTGTGAATCCTTTGATTCAACAATGCATTGGCATCAACTTCCTCTTGCCCTTCCTCTCACTATTTCTCAATTCTAATGTGCCTTGATTTGTAACATTTTTCACTCTCATAGCTTGCTGTTGCAACTTTCAACTTTTTTGTTGAAACTTTGGTTTGAGTTGGAATGAGGCTTAGATGCCTATTTGTAATTTTTTTGTGAGTGTTTAGGGTTTGGGTATGAGGACTTGTTGCACACATTTCAAAATTTATTTTTGTTTTTGTTTTTTATTTTTTCTAAATTTATGTTTTGCAGCTTTTTGTCATGGGGGAGGCTTGGGCATCTCCAAGACATTCAAGAGACTCTCGTTAGTCTTCTTTTGGAGACATTTCAGTTTCTGCAAATAATGTTTTTTTTCCTTTTAGAATTTGTCAACTTTCTGTACAAAAATTAAAAAATAAAATTAAAAACCTCGAGAAAATTGGAAAAGTATTTTAGATTATAACCAAAACAGAGAAAGTGAGGAGTCAAAATTGAAAAAGAGATGCAATTATTTCAAAATTTTTAAAAGAGTGCTACTGCTTAATATTGTCCCTGCATCACACTCCCTCCATTCTATATTTTATTGACTATTTTTTTGAAAATTTTGAAGGAGTCTTGAGTCTTCCATTATTTAGTAATTAGCATTGAATCTTCTCACCCTGTACTTCATTTTATTTTTATGGTGTTATTGAATGAATTTGGTGTTTATTTTGCTCCTAGAATATTTGCCAATTGTTTTTTTGAATTTTTGTTTATGCAGTTTTGGTGATCAAATTGTCTTTTGTTGCAATATCTTTTGGTCTTGAACTCCAATTCATGCAGACATGATTCTTGTTGGAAGCGTTAAGGAAAATATCAGTCTTGTTTCCTTTTGCCATCTAAGTGACATAAAAAAGTGGGTTTTTTTTTCTTCTGTCAAAGTCATCAGGGACCAGCATTTGCCCCTGGTCTCACCATTATGCTGCTCCTAGACTTGGATGCAGTAATTTGTTTGCTCATTTTGACAATTAACATGTTGGGGAGTTGAACACAGGGCTTAGCTGTGAAAATGTCAATGATTTACTGCTTAAGCCTATCCAATTTCAATGCCATATTCATGTTTTATATGCTTTGTTTTTCTTATCTTAGGGCCATTTTTGCTTTTTTGTATTTCAATTCTGTATTTGTGTCACATTTGTATTAAACTTAATTGATGACGGCCTTTGAAATATTTATCAAAGGAACTTTTTGCTGTTCTTTTAAAATTTCCAATTTTTTGAGTCATTCTGTTCTGTATTTGTATTGCATTTGCTTAAGCTGAATTGACACCTTGGAGACATCTAGCAGAGGGATTGTTGTTGTGAGGGCCACTACTTGCTGGCCAAAGTTGGAGAGTCTATTTTTTTCCTCATAGAACAAGCTTTTACCAAGTGGACAAATAAAATTCTTGGATTAGGATTCTAATTAATTGAAGAAACAAAGTTTTGAGTGTAAAATAGATTTTATCTTAACACTAAACAGATTCTGTGTTGAATAAACACAATTTCATACAGGCACTCTGGCTGTTATCTTGTGGTAAAGGTGAGTGCTTACCACTAATATGACCCAAGTGCTCCTCCCTTTGAATCCTATCCTAAAAAAATGACTTTGTTCAAAATTTCCCTTCAAGTTCTTAAAATGAATTTGAAAAATAGATCAGCTCAGTAAATATAACATACAAACAAAATCATCACTAGTAAATCAATTCCACATTTTCCTCAAATATTACTATTCTATTCTTGTAAAAACTTTCTATTCCTTAAATTTCCTTGGACAGGGGCAAGGTGCCCTGGAACAGTCTTTGGAGGCCAGTTGTGGTCATCTGCAGGATTTATGGTACTCTGACCTTTTCAGTTGTTGTGAAAATGTAATGTATTGGAACTTTGTTCTAGTTATATGATATGAGACACCATTGCTTGTGGCAAAACACCAGTAACTGCAGTTGGAGATGGGCTGCTAGCGTGGGGGCTTTTGGAAGATCCAAGCAATTGTTTTGACCTTGTGTTGACAGAGGTGGCTATGACATCGCTCTCTGGATTCAACCTTCTCTGTAAGATCATGAGTCATGAGAACTTGAAACACATTCCTGTGATAAGTAAGACACATTTACTCAAACCGTCAAACGTTTTGTCATATGTTGACTTTTTGTTTTTTATTATGAAAGCTACTGCAGTATTACTCTCCAGCAAAAGGCGTCTACATTTTTTTTCCTTGTTGCATGCAGTGATGTCATCCCTTGATTCTATGAGCATAGTTTTCAAATGTTTGACTAAGGGTGCTGTGGACTTTCTTGTTAAACCTGTTCGGAAGAACGAGTTACAGAACTTATGGCAGCATGTCTGGAGGAGGTGCCATAGTGTATGCCTCTCACATTCTTTCTATTTCCTTCTAAATTTTTAAGTAGTTTTTACCTTTTCTGATGTAGGAATGTGTCACTTAAGAATCTTTATGCAATGCATGTGGCTATTCTTCCTTTTTCTTATTATTCTTCACTTTGCTATTGTTTGTAACCTGTTAGATTTTTGAGCTAATGAGTTATAACTGTCAGTCAAGTTGCAGTGGTACTGGAAGACAGAACCAAAATGCTGCCCAGAGAAAGAATGAAGCTGGATATGATAACAATACTGACAGTATTGTTGGAATTGAGAATGCAAGTGGTGGTTTGGATATCAGAGAAGGCAGTGACAATGGAAGTGGTACACAAGTGAGTCTTTTCATTTATACCTTGGCTGGAGAGATTGTGTTTTGTCTGATACATTGGTTCCAGGAAGGCATTGGCAAGAAATGTGGCATGCAAGTGAATATCTTTTAATTTCTGCATTGCTTAGTGAGGCTACATTTTTTGCAGTGTTCGTTCCTATTACTAAGTTGCTAGTTTGTGTTTCAACAATTAAGAAACATGTAATACAAATTATCTTTTCGTTTTCTCTATATTTACTTGAATGTTTACATTTGCCTTTAGATTTCACATGTATTCAAGACAGTTTGAAGCTGAACTTTGTTTTGTGAAGGGATTTGGTCTTATCTCTATCGTTTGTAGATCTTCTATGGGTATCAAGTAATAAAATATTAAAATCTTTAAAATGAAGATTAATCAAAATGCTGATTTCATGGAATTCAGAGTTGGTACTCATGTTTCTTTTGGATTTATGCACAAACTTAATAAAGATATCCTCAAAACAGGGATTATAGTTACCAATCCATTATTCCAGAGGGCACAACAAAGATCTCACAATATGCACAAACTGTGAATTATTTGCATCACTCTCTTTGTTAACTTTTTGTTCTTGATTTTGTTAATGCTATAGAGACGCAGAGTCATCAAACCTGGCAAGTTACTCTTGAATTTGTGAGTTGTATTTTTCATTGGTTTTTGCATGATATTAATAATTTAATTGAATTGGAGGTTCTAGTGAATATATGTTCTGAAAGAACTGTCCCTTGATTTGGTTATAAACTTATACCAATGAACCATCTTGCAGGGTTCATGGACCAATCAACATGAAGTTGAAATTTCATATCAGAGAGGTAAATGGAAGCGACATCATGGCAGCAAGTTTGCTCAGGCTACACAGATGAAGAATGAGAAGACACAGAATAACTGGATGCAGAGTGTGAAAACTTATGCAAAAGCTTGTGGTAAGGTTATTCAAGGTTAATTTGTTCTGGGATAATCTTTTTTTATAAATTTTATTATATAAGATGTAATGCTATTTCTCATGAAAGTCCAAGACAATTTTTTTTACATCACAGATGATGCAATAGGTCAGGATCTGGTAATTGCTGTTCCTGGACGAGTTCCCACACATATGGAATGCCTTCGAGAGAAAAGTACTTTTCATGATCAATCTTGTCAAAACCAAGAAGTTGACTGCTCAGCAAGCTGTGGAGAGGGTGACCATCTAGGTGATGAATCTGTTAAAGAGGGTAGTGAGCCAAAGGCTATTGACTTGATTGGAAAGATGGGCAGTGAACCTCATTGCAGGAATGGGGATAAAGAAGATAGTAGGAGTGGAGAAGGTAAATTAGACACGGGTAAACTGCTGTTACGGGAAATACAAATCTCTAACTGATTATAATTGCATGCCAGAACTGGAGCTTACTCTAAATCGTCCACGAGCTAATTGGAATGAATATAGCAAGCTCAAAGACAAATGTACACTTAGACAGTCAGATGCTTCTGCATTTTCAAGGTGAACATATTCCCACTTATGATACTTGCGATGGTTCAGAACTTTTGTTTTGACCTTTTCGGTATATTAATTTTGTTTTTAATTTATTTAGATATCGTTTTCTTTTGGGATTTTTCACATGGTGGAGTATGTTCATACTCAAGTCATCACCACAATGGCGTTTCTGAGTAGTCATTACCTTAATGAATTATTCCTCAATGTATTTTGCTAATAATCTAGACTTTCAAGGCAGAGGGTCCCAAAAACCACACAACTGTCTGTGGGAATTTGTTAGTGGGGTAGAATGGTGATTATAATCCACCACTTTGGGTTGTTCACCTTCTAGTCTCTTTTCCATTGGGGGAGATTTTTGGGTGAGTGTATGCCTTATAAGCTTTACTCGTGTCACAATTATTGACTATGTGGAATGTATGTTAATTGTAAGTTTGTAAGTGAGTCTTTCATTTTGTGGTTTTATATAGATACACATTTTTTTATTATAGGATAAAAGTGGGTTTTTGAAAGGTTTACAAAGAAAGTTCAGATTCAGCAATGAAGCCTGTCAAATTACAGAGAAACAACAAATCTGGACTAATGAAGAGTCTGTTACCACCAGAGCTGTCAAACAACAGCAAAATAGTAAATTCACAGCATCTGGACAGCAAGAGGATAGCAAATAAGCTCATGGCTGAGACTCAGTTGAAAGAGCTGAACAAATAGCCATCCTTAATGCCACTTGAAAGTTGATACTTTAACCTTTTTAAATGGACTTGGCAGGTGGCTAGAAGCCATGAAGCTCCAGGGATCCCTGAGTACCAATTTCGGCAATGTTCACCGTTTCTTTGAAACACATTTCCTTTCTATTCCTCTTCTCTTTTTTAGAAACCTTCCCTAAAACAATAGCTTTCTTTGAGCTTCTATTTGACTTCTTATAAGACTGATCTCCATCTGCGTTCTATTTGAGGGAGGGAAGGACAGCAATGCTCCTCAGGTTGGAATATAGAGCAAGGGACAATTTCATCCTCTCATAGATTTTGGGACTTGAGTGCAAGCGTCTTTGCTTACATGCTATAGGGCAGATTGAAGGCCGCACCTTTCTAATTGGGCTGTTACCTCTTTTTTCCAAGGAAGGACCTGCTGGTTCGCCTCTAGCATCCTACCCTTTCTTGCAAACCTACCTTGGATCATTCAAATCTGAAGCATTCTTGCTTAATATCTCAGTGCCAAAGAGGAAAACATTGCTGTTCTTTGCTTTTCCGGAGCCAGCCCTAACCTCAGAAGTGCAATCCTTAAGAAGGAGATGAAAAGACTCAGACACATGATAATTTCTGCTCCCCCTCTAAAGTAACACACAAATTCTTGAATATCCAGCCCATGGTTTAGTGCTTTATGCTGTATCTGCATTGAGGGAGACATCCCTTCCTTTCCCCAAGGAAGCTTAAGCACTATTTTTCCTTATTCCTGGATTTCTGCTTCTTCCTAATGATCAAGCAATTTCTTGAAAAGTGGCTAGGTTTGTGGCACTTATAGCAAGCAAATTGAGAGATCTCATACTCAATTAGTTGCACCCAGTTGCCATATGTTGAGGACAAGACAATAGAAGTCTGGAGAGTCTTATCCACAAGTAATCATGTAGAATCTAGTATACAATATGCCTTTTGGACTCAAAATCAGTAAGTATGAATTGTTTGAAGAATTAACTACATATCAATCATGATATCATCTTTCCAGTATTCCAATGGCAAGCCTAGATGCTGAATCCATATAGGGACGGACCCTATTAATGTTCTTCATATCAAAACCCAGTTTCCATTTTCTCTCAAAAACAAAGGTGCATCCAAAAGGGTTTGGGTGCCAATCCTCATGATTGAAAAGGAGATCAAGAAAAATCCCTTAGGAAGAGTAGAGATCGCAACTTGGCCAAATGGTTTCCACTTTCTTAGAGCCCATCTTCTAACGACATCAATGTAAGGCTTGAAATCTAGAATTTTTTTAATAAGAGTACTTTCCAATCTTTTAGAGGATCAATCAACTATAGAGTCGTGAACCCTATGAAAGATATCCTAATTGATTGAAATAGTTTTTTAGAGTAGGAATGATTAGGTTTGGTTAAGTTCTTTCAAGATTTATGTCCTTCGCAGGGGTTGAAGACTAGACACTATATGAGCCCTTAGCTAATCTAGTAGAGGACAATATGCTAAGGCCCCTAAAACAACAATCTACCCTGCCTACTTATTGTGGTGCTTTAGGACTACAACATCTAGCCAAAATAGTCTAAACTTCTTTGGACTCTTGCATAGACAACCTCTCAAGGATAGCCTCAAACTCTACAAGAAGGAAATGTAGGAATGCATCCAATTAACAAGACAATTGTTAAACTTGGATGCTAGAATTGCTTGAGGAATTATAACATGGCAAATAGGCTCTTTCCTAGCATGACTAGACTCACAAAAGGTGATGAGGAACCTCATTCTTTAGACCTTACCTTGAGCATGACCTAGCTTGCTCTACTTGTCAACTATCATAGAAGGGAAGGAACATTCTAAACATGGATGAGCAGCTTGGGGTTGGTTTGAATCATTTAGGGAGTCAACCTTAGTAGAAAAGCTAGAGTGCTTTTGAAGGTCTCACAATCTTTTAGAGAGCTCGACCCCGTCACTAGCCCTAAACTATAGGATCTTCTTTGCAACTTTATTCTAGTTAGGCAAAAATTTACTAAACTCAAGCAATCTAGCTAAATGACACATTGAAGCTACCTTCAGCTGCAAATTGAGGAGTTTTTTACCTTCTCTCATTTAGAAAGCCTTACCATACCTCATCATTCTCATCTTCTAGCCCCTCCATGGACAAAAAACTTGACTTGGGTGATTTCTTGGTCATCTCTAAATTTGTGATAGTGTTGACAAAAATTAGATTGATGTCCATGAAGCTAGTTGATTCTAGTTTGAGATTGGTTTTATATAGATATTATGTTGTTTTGGGATTTTTTTTTCTATGTATAGTCATACTCAAGTCATCACCACAATGACTATTTCCATGAGTAGTCAATACCTTAATGAATTTTTACTCATGTATTTTGCTAATAACTACAAGGCAAATGGACCCAAAAAGGATATAAGCCACTCTAAGAGTTTATTGGTAGGGAGAGGAATAGTGATTATAATCCATTGCATGATTGACAAATGCAAAGGGGATTGAGGGAGGTAGAAGGACTAAGCAAGGTGTGATTTCATAATGCCCAAGGACTAATGCTGAGCGGCTTTGAGATATTGTCAAGGACAAAAATGATGATCGCTAATCCATGTTAGGGAAGGACAAAATGCTAGGTCCAAATCTCACCTTGACATGGTCAATCAAGGGCAGCTTTTGAGGGTGTTTAATGATTTGATGAGTGCAAAGTGAAGTTTTGACAAGGATCAAAACAAGGGTGGAAATGCCACATTGTCAAGGACAAAGGTGAGTGATTTAAGGTGCGCTTAAGGGAAAATGCTAGGTGCAATTCCTACCCATGCAAGGACAAGCTTGAGCACTAAGGAGTAGTAGCTTTGGAATATAGATCCCATGGCACCTATAGTTCTGGATTATAGGTCCCATAGGACCTATAGTTTCGAAATGGAAGGAGCTAACAACATGAAGGCAAGAAATTCCTTGAGCGCACTCTCAATTGAGTTAGGAATATTTTAAACCAAGGTGAAATTGCAAAGGATAACTCAAAACGTCAAGGTGCTAGAGAGGGTGAGTGAAGGATACCCAAGTGCTAGAGACAAGGTGTCTTGGAATATGGAGTGCTAAAATGACTTTGCCATGGAATTCTAAATGATGAGCAATGTTGCACAAGTGCTAAAGTGAGTAGTGCAAGGATAATTGAGCTCTTGGATCAAGTTCACAAGGAATGTGAGGGACTAAAATAACTTGGTCAAGGATAAAATGCTTTGTGAGGAAATTTTAAAATTTGTTGATTTTGTAAGCAAAAAATCAACTTAAATTTGCCAATCCACAAAGTAAGTTTGCCTTTGATTTTTGATTTATTAAAATTTCACACCTCACACAAAGATTACATTTGAATTTTGTCTTTTTTGGTCCAAGGATTTTACAAATGTTTCTATTTTCCCTCCTGTCAAGGTCAGGAATTTTCCTTGTCCGGGTTGAAATTTCATCATTTTTTCACACTTGACATTTCCAAAATCTCAATTCCTTGTCAACTTGTTCTGACAACATTTTGCAACATTTGCATCAATGTTTCGGATCACACTCTATGATCCATCATTAGGGTGATAGAGAGCATAAGGAGATTAATGTGATCCATCATCAGGATGATATGCTTTGATGGATCACATTAATCTCCTTATGCTCTTTATCACCTTGATGATGGATCACAAAGTGTGATCCAAAATGTTGATGCAAAAAATACTTACACAATCAAATCCAGAAGCAACATACAGACGTTATCATGGATTGTGGAAATCTACTAGCATTGATTTTGCAACATTGTTACATTCTTTGACAACTTTGACTACATTTTGCAACTTTTCTTGCAATTTTGATCCCAGTTCTCAATCTTGACATTTGTTCATGACTGCTGGAATTAAAACTTGAGTCCTCGACTTGATTGCACACCTCCAAGGCAAGACATTACACTTTAACTCACATTCCAAGGGTTGCTCAACACACCTTTCCCGGACTTGACAAGACTAAATGAAATCCTCTCAAAAAGGCTAAAACAATAAAATGTATTGCCAAGCTAAGACAAAACGCTAATCTAGCAAACAAAAAAGTGGGGGTCCCCATTTGCAATGGGGCGTGCATGTTTGCAACATAACAAAATACAGGGCAGTGTCTTATTAGCACACCCTTCGTTGTGCTTAAATAAATTTGTGTATAAGAATTTGTACCATCATGCCTGTTTTGGTAAAACATTTGTTTCATATAAAGTATTGATTTGTATTCTACAGTAGTTATTTGTATCATTTCTTTTGCAAGTTTGAATAATTTTTCACATTTGTCAATTTCTTTTAATTATATCTCACAGTTCTAAAGATCTTCCCTCTCTTGTAAAAGGTAACGTAAAAGAAAAGGAGGCTATTTTAGGTCACCACCAAGCCTGATGCTAATCTGTTGTTTTAAGATGTTTGAGACCTCCTTGTTCCTTTTTTTTTCGTTCTGATTGACCTTTATATATTTAAATGAGGCAAACTCATCAGCCACTTCCTATTTTTGTTTTTGAATTTATACCTATAGTAAGAATGGAAAAGATCAATTAAGGGCAACCGATTTGTAAATTTAGTGTCTGTGACTGTGGTTATCAGTATTGCATATGCTTAAGCATGCCCTTCAATTTTACCACTAGGATTAAGCACTTCAGGACTTGACAGACCTGTGTTGAGTACATACAAAAACAGTTCCTGGATCTTTATGAATTTGGAATATTAAAAACTGTAAGAACCAATCAACGATCAAATTGACTATATTCAACATCTAAACACTTGAAAAGAGTGAACTTTTTTTTTTCCAATTTAATAGTTGAATCAGGTGACCACTTGAATTTGGTAGTCGAGGTCAATGTTGGACAGAATCTCCCTGTCAGTTATGCTCTTCTCAGCCATACAATACCTCTAATGTTAGAACCAATGTTGATGCCGAGTGATACCAGGACCAAATCTCAGGTGTTATTGCTCTTCTCCACACATGCTCCTTTTTCCCTTCCCTTGGCCCTCTGTAATCTGATAGAATAAAAAATGTCTCATGTGGAGGGATCGTTTGTTTCATCTTCCAGAATGATCCCTTCATTTTATATAGCTTTATAGCAACTAGTATGTATCTATAAAAATCAGCAGGCATTTATACATCTTTTCTCAGAGATTACCATGTGCGGAACTTTAGGATTAATAGAACTCATGTACGATTCTATCTCTCTTGATGTGTCAGAGAACACCCAGCTTTTCAGCATTTCTCTTGTATAACACATTTACTCTTGCAATTTAGTGTGTTGTTTCCTTGTGTGTTCCTAGGATTGTAGTTGTGATTACACAAATATTTGAAAGATTTATAATAGTCCACGTGTTCTAAGTGAGAGTGAACCTGAAGGAATAAAATTTTGTAGCAGACTTGAAGACATATATATGCACGAATTTTGAGATGTACCAACTCCCATGTGCGATGTAAGTGAGACAGACTATATAGCATGCTTAAACTGCACAATCCATTGATTCTGGGATGATTCTAAAGCAAGTGGATGCAGATTTTTACCCGTTCTTCCACAACTTTCTATTTGTTATTGTATCTCAATAAATCCTTAACTGAAGTACTTAATGGAACTTTTAATTGTTTATAACTTTATACATCTATTATAAGCAAATTCTTAAGCAATCATATATGTAAAGTCTGTGATTTAACAAGTAATAAACATATTTTTGTATCCTAAAGCTTTAATACTTCAAACATGGAATCTATATTACCTGGCTTAGTTTGAACTTTGTATCATTAGGGGGCAATACAACGTTTTTAAAAACAAAGTAACGAGTTCTAATTTGTAATAACATCTACCATCTAATGCTACTAACAGTTAAAGTTCCTATGGACACGCATCTTGAGTGGATGGAATCGATGGATCATTAAAAAATTGTAAATGTTTATTTTTCTTTCAGCACAATTCGTAGATTTTTTACTTTAATTTTGTTATTTCCAAAACTACACATCGTCACCTTTTAAATTCCTTTCTTTGTGCTTACATAAAACTATTTATCTCAGGTATAACGTGGGTGACATACATTTTTCATTTCCATGGGGTGGTTCCTTTCCAGTTAATTTATACCCGAAAAACAAAGTGCAATATTATGTCTCTTCTGAAAACACTGGATCATTACATTTGAGAGTCCCATTTGAGCAGTTGGGTTGTTCAAAGCGAAGTAGTGGTGATGCTCCTGATCAATATCAATTATCACATAGTGCCAACAATCAAGATAAGGGCTCTTCTGGTCAAGCTGCTTGCCCAAGCTCTGTGCCGATGAAAGATGAGACACCTGTGTCCCTGCCAATGGGTGCAGCTATACCCATATCACCTGGTTCCTTTCCAGTTAATTTATACCCGAAAAACAAAGAGCAATATTGTGTTTCTTCTGAAAACACTGGATCATTACATTTGACAGTCCCATTTGAGCAGTTGGGTTGTTCAAAGCGAAGTAGTGGTTATGCTCCTGATCAATATCAATTATTACATAGTGCCAACAATCAAGATAAGGGCTCTTCTGGTCAAGCTGCTTGCCCAAGCTCTGTGCCGATGAAAGATGAGACACCTGTGTCCCTGCCTATGGGTGCAGCTATGCCCATATCACCTGGAATTATCTCCTTTGATGGTGTACCACCACCATATGGCACTTCATTGCATCCCATGTTCTATTCTTATCCAGGGGTTCCTATATGGGGTTCAGATACACCACTCAAAGCAGAGAGAGAAGATGCTCGGGATAATTCTTCTTATCACGAGCCACATTGTGTTCCCCTTCATGTTCCTGATCATTCTCGTCATTACAATCACCTTCATCACCACCACATTCAATATCATCACCATCATCATCACCATCACCACCATGAAAGGCATGAACATAAGAAACATGCTAGACAAGATGAATGTGCTGTAGATAATGCAGCTACAACAGCTCAGGGTGGTTCGTATATTATGACCAGGAATACTCTGAGTCTGGGTGGTAATTGTGGGGAGAGTGGAAGCAGTAATGGTCATGGAAGTAATGGTGATGCCGATAGAAGTGCATCTGGAAGCAACAACAATGGAATCAATGTGCCTACTGGAAAGAGCACTGTTGCTGTAATTCCTGGAGCCAATGGGGGCAGTGGGACTGGCAATACAAGTACTACTGGCAGTGGAGTTGAAAACAACCTATCTGCTCGTCGGGAGGCAGCATTGGTGAAATTCCAGCAGAAGAGGAAAGAGAGATGCTTCGAAAAAAAGGTTTAAATTAGTTTTTCTAAGTTGTGGATTGAACTTTCTGAATTCTAAAATATTTTGTATAATTCACATATTTGGTTTGCAGGTTCGATATCAAAGTAGAAAAACGTTTGCAGAACAGCGGCCTCGAGTAAAAGGACAATTTGTTCGTCATCTGTCAATCAACAAATCTGAAGCTGGTGAAGAAAAATGATAGATATACATGAAATCTGCATTCAGCCATTACAATAGGTATTTCTTTCCAAAAGAAAGTTCAAGATCAAGAATTTTGGGTCACCACGAAGCTCTCCACACATGAAATCGACAAGTTCATGATTGGATAGATGATGAGTTTTGAAGAATGTCATAGTTTGTGGCGATTCTGTTCTCCACGTTAGTAGGAGCAGTTCTTGATGAATACGTTCTTAGTTGTTGAAAAGTATACCAATGTTTTATGCGACTAGGTCATTGGTATCAATGTCTTGGATGGTATTGGCTGTATATATGTCTGAAGTTTGTATTTTGCTTTAAAAACTGTAAAATATTCGACTCCAAGCTTGCATATCTTCACTCTAAAACTTGGATTTAAATGATTTGCGAAAACATAACCTGTATGTTGGTCTAGTATAATGCAATATTAAAAGTTAAATGAGATGGACTAAGAAGAACGAACGCATGTGTTCGACATCATTTCATTATTTTTCCTATTGGGTGTAGGTTATTTCATAAACGGTATCAATTCTTTTGTTCATGTAATGATCTATGAAATAGAATACTTGTTCCTGGATCTTAGCTCAGAACTGTATAATCCCTGACAACTGCGTAAGTTTTTCATTTGATTGATTGGCTCATTTAAAACGTTTTCTGCATTTACAAAGCAGCACACAATACACTTTCTAAATTGAGCAATATAAGTTGGGAGGTGAAAAAACAAATTAGAAAGGCTTACAAGAGATTTCCGAGGATCTTAAAGCTATAAACATTAGTAATGTGAAAATAGATTTTCAGATCTTATCTTTATGGACTTTTTGGTGAGCAATTTATGGATATTTTGGATGAGCAATTTATTTTAATAAGTAAATAGCTGCAGAGGGGCAGCACCCTTGTATTAAACAAAAAGGAGAATACAAGGTCTGATTCAAAAAGAGCGGTAGGGGGAAAGAATCAGGAAGAAAACCCCCTACCATAGCTCTAGTCCAAGATAAGAAAGACCAGCCTCGAAGGCTAGAAGTATCAACATAAACCAAACTCTTACAGATACAGAGGTTTTAAGACAAAAACATACAAACTCAAAGACAAAGAGACCGGAGGGCCTAGTGACAACCGGAGTCAAAGAGCAGAAGCATCATCTGCAAGTGCTTAGCCGCATCTAGAACAATGGGACATTCCGTGTCACAATTCGAATGAGTAGTCGATTCTGCCTTATCCTTTGGGAGCCAGTAGTCGTTTGGGAACCACTCTTCGCCCAACCCAAAATCCTAGTCATTTCCATCCACCATATCTCCGTTCTCCAAAATCCCAAAGTCATCGGTTCTCACTAGATCTTCATCACAGAGAAATTTTGCTTGCCATTCCGACCTAAAACCGCTTTGTATGCCAGCCGCTTTAAGTAGGAAATCAATGTTCTTGGAGATGCTAGGCTAGGTTGTTTGGAGAGCCTCAAAATCCATAGAATTAACAATCACAAGCTTCTTTACCTCCGCTCCGTTGCTTAGTGACATATAGTAATTTTGGGGTAGCGGAATTCTAAGATTGGCATCGATATTGTCCAATACAACATCTATTTCCCCCAACAAGCGATGCTTAAACATCGTTTGCGTTAGCAGTTTTGCTTTCTGCTTACTAGTACCCATGTAAATTATCATTGCAAGAAAAAAAGTTGGGATATCGGCGTTGGCTCTGTACCTGTGATAAGCCATGAGGAATTCCTTTCCTAGAATCCTCTTAAGGCTATGAAGAATAAGAGGATGCTGAGAGAAGAGGACCTCTTGCAGACGTCTGTCTGTGATTTCGCTCAGGAAAGCCATCTGGCGACAAGTAGCTTCAAGGAGGATTGAGGTCTCCATAACGAATCGCCAAGGAAGGAAAGCAATTGTTTGATGGAAAGAAGGGTATACCATTGTTAAATAGCGCGACATCAAACTAGAGAATACAACACCCTGCAAGCAATTCATACCCAATAAATATCCACACGCGTGAGCTGCCAGTATTCAAAAAACCATTTGCGCCAAAGCTCAACTTGGTGTCAACCGACTTTAAGCATCAAGTGATCATAAACAAATCTTAGGAGGATCTAGTCGTAACTAGATATTAATAAAGTACACTTATATTTAATTGCCACAAGGCCAAAAACCGGCACTAAATGCCGGCAATGCGCCACATCTCATTGGTAAGAAGAGACCATAACAGGTAAATAGGGCAAACGATCGATCTCTCCACCAGAAACCATGACCGGGGGTAAAGCAGCTATCGGGGAGCAAAACAACGATTTTCTCCACAACCGGAAGTTGCGGAATGAACCAGAGAGCGCGCAACCATCAATAGACCCAACTAGAGAGCGTCCCCCTAAATGAAAAGTGAGGATAGCATGTCAACCGGTGGAACCAATGGCACATCACCAACCGGCCCAAAAAAACCTCATCGAAGAAAATTCAGGTGGGGTCACCTACGATTATAGCCAATTTAGAAAGTCTATCAACTTCACCATTACCTTCCTTGTAGATGTGGCTAACTTGAAATTCATCAAAGGTAGCTAGCAGCGCCAAGATCGGTTGAAGCCACTGGTTAAGGCGCCAACTAGCAATGCTATTACAACGGATCACATTAATAACATTTAATGAGTCTCCCTCCAAATGAATTCTCTGCACCCCTAGCTCCTTCCCTAACTCAAGACCTCTAAAAGCCGCTCTAAATTCCGCTTCATTATTAGTGGTCACGCCAATCTTTTCAGAGATTTCTTTTATACAAAGACCATCAGAGTCCCTCAGAATACAACTCCACTTTGACCCGGATTTCCTTGCAGAAGCACCATCAAAGTTTACCTTGCTTCACCCAACCTCTGGTGCATCCCATTTCACCGCCACTCTTGGATTGGTTTGATCCACCGGGGTACCCAGTCCCAAGATCAAAGGGATGAGGAGGTTTGGAAGAACCAACTTAATCTTACAATCCCACTCCGTGAACAAATTTTTCTTTAATGTTTTGGATTGGGCAGCCTCATTCAGGAGCTCAATTAGGGGGTTCTCAATCTTCCCACAGAGACAGTAGACTCATTTCTTTACCTTGAAAGATTCTGCGGTTCCTTTCTTTCCAAATTTCCCAAATCAGAAGAGATAGGAGGATAAAAAACAAATCAGCAAAAACAACCTTACCTGTTGGTTTAGGCCATTGCAAAAACCAATTATCCAGCCCTGTTGGGAAGGGGCCGAAGATTCTCAGTTTTCCCATGAAATGCCACCAACAGTGACTAGAGAATTTGCAGTCGAGAAGAAGATGATCTGTAGTCTCTTCCTATTCCAGACATAAAGGACATCTGCTGGGTCCATTGATACCCATTGATTGAAGTCTTTCTTGAGTTAAGATTTTTCTCTGACAAGCCAACCAGGCAAAGGAGCCCGCTTTGGGAAGGAGATGTTGATGCTAAAAAGGATTAAAAGGGCAGTCCTTTTTATCAATAGCTGCTTCTTTCAGTTTGTAACCAAAACATACTTCGTATTTACCATCGGAGGAACCGCACCACTTAATAATGTTCTTATCAGGGGAAGGGAAAATAAACATTTTGTTGAGAATGTTAGTAAATAGGTCCTTTTGAAGCTGATCCAAGTCCAACTGATCCAAAGAGTTCCATTTCCATTTGGCAATACCAATTTCTTGGATCAAATAACCATAATCATAGATATTGTGCCCCCAAGGGCGACAAGTTTATGCCATAATAGGTTGCAGAGAGGGGTTGTGACATAGGGCATCTTCACCAAACCAAGAATCAAACCAAAAGGAGGCATCCCTGCCATTCCTAACATCCTAGGTAACTTGATCACTTATGATTTCCTTGCTGTCCATAATGAAATTCCAGATAGCTGAGCCTCTGGGAGGATTGTTGATAGTCAGAATTCTTTTAGGCTCTAGGGAGTCCAATATTTATGTTTCAGGAGCCTTACCCATTTTTGCTTCCCGCCACTACAAATCTCCCAAACCAACTTAGCACCCATTGCTAAATTCATAATCGAGATTTGGCAAATGCCAACACCTCCTGCCTTTTTTGGTTGGCAAATATTTTTCCAGGCTATCAAAGGGAATTTCCCTTTCTCATCCGAACCATTCCAAAGGAAATTTCTCATTAGAGAAATCAATTCATCTTCAATTGCCACTGGTAATCTCAGGCAAGCCATGGAAAAAACTGGTAGCGTTGAAAGGACTGACTTTATCATAGTGAGCTTCCCAACAGAGGATAAACACTTGCCTTTCCAAGTTGCAAGTTTGGATTTGCACTTATCAATAAGATGCTTCCAGTAGTGAGTTCTGTTGCTACCAATGAAGAGGGGGTACTAAGAAACTTCCTTGGGAAGTTTGCGATGTTAATGCATAAATAACTTCGGTAAGATAAATGATTCAATGAGAGATAAATGAAGTCTCTCATTCAATCATTTACCATATCAGTTATTAAAATGAATAACCTCAAGCCCTCAATTAGAAAACATTCTTTATTTGTATATGATGCTTAACTGTTCATTATCATAGAATCCCGATTTGATAATCTATTACACTGTTTGCATTCACCGATTATCAAATCAGGGTAACCATTGCAAATCCGATTTAATGATTATCGGGTAGACCGAACATCAATTAGTATCGATGTTAATTTATGCTTGCACCGATTGTTATCGAGTGGTATAATAAACACACACCGATTGATATCGGGTGTTAAGGGAAGATTTTGAAGTGTTAACTATAATCATACACCGATTGGTATACATCGATGGTTATCGAGTGTTGAAATATAAACATACACCGCTTGGTAAATAAACGCCATGTACTATTGTTATAGCGAAGGGGCACGATCAAGTGATGTCTTGATCGACCATGTCCAAAAGACATGGTCAGTCAAGGCATCGCTTGACCGTACCCAGCCCGCTATATATGTCAAATGGTATGTATGAGAATGGACATTGAAATTTATAAATGCTCCTCTCCCCTGCCACACAAAAGAAGATAGTCAGATTCATATGTTAATTCAGTTATATATAGAACAAGGAAAAAATATAGAATATAACTTGCATATTGAATGTAAATTGAACATCATTTACATGGTATTAGAGCTATAGTTAAATCGAACTTGCGGCTGTTCAATTTTACGTAAAATTCAAATCAAGCATATATTCAAAATCACAATCCTATCAATGGCTAGTGCTATCAGATTTGAAGATAGGCTTGCAGGAGGTGATGACTTCTCCGCATGGAAATTCAGAATTCAAATGATTCTAAAAGAAAATAAAGTTGAATCATTTGTAAAGACTGAAATTGACGAACCTGAGACTGAACCTGACAAAGCAATTTGGAGAGAAGGAAATGATAAGGCTATCAAAATCATAGTTGATGGTGTAAGGAACAACATAATGCCCATTATAAGGAAACATGAAACAACCTTCAACATGCTCAAAGCACTTGAATATGCTTTTGAGATATCTAATGCCATTAGAACCTTGGCTCTAAAAAGAGAAATAAATCACATAGCCATGATATAAGGAGAATCAATCAATGCCTACTTCATGCGAATATCTGCCCTAAGGGATGAACTGGCAACCCTTGGATATGAGATCCAAAGCAAAGAACTAACCTTCATTGCTCTAGATGGGTTGCCCAACATATGGGAAACATTCGTCCAAGGCATCAGTGCAAGGGATAACTTCCCAAAATTCGATAGGCTAAAGGCTGACTGTCGTCAAGAGGAATCAAGACAAAATAAGAAAGGGATCAAACATAAGAATATAGATGAAAATCTTCAAGTTCTTAATACAAACTCAAATAAGAAAGGCAAGCAGAAGCAATTCAGGAAGATAAAAGGTCGTCACAGCAAGAACACCTTAAAAAAGGACCTCTCTCAGATTCAGTGTTTCAGATGTGACAAATTTGGGCAATATGTTGCCAAATGTCCATAAAGAGCTAAATAGGTCACATTTGCCAAAACAGGAAAATCCAAAAGAGAAGAGGACTCCGAGAAGTATGTGCTCTATTTAGCACTCAGAAATCAAGCATCAAATAAAGTGAACTCCTGGGTGATCGACAGTGGCTCATCCAGACACATCACAAGATTCAGAGAAGTACTAGACTCAATAAAAGAGGAAAATGATGAGGAAGTAACTATTAGAGATGACTCTACACACCCTGTCGAAGGAGTTGGAACCTGCACCATCAAACTAAAGTCGGGTGTATCATTACAACTTAGAGGAGTGCTATATGTTCCAGGCATCAAGAGAAATCTAGTCTCAATATCAGCACTGGAGGACAATGGATACAAAGTAACCTTCATGGACAACAAAGTATTGGCTTGGCCAAAGAACTCATCCATCAAGAAAGCTAAAATAATTGGTCAAAGACAAGGCTATTTGTATGAGCTATGTACAGAGCCCAACTTAGCCCTAATTCATGAGACCACAAATGCCAATGAAATCTGGCATAGAAGACTAGGCCACCTAAATTTTAGAGCTTTATTATCAATGGGAGACCTTGTCATAGGACTACCTAAGTTAAAGCAATATCATTCATCATTCAGGGGCATGCATGAGATGTGCCCTAGGTAAAAATACTAAGGGTGCTTTTCAGAATAGTACTAGGAAAACTAGTAAAATTTTAGAGTTAGTTCATTCTTATGTATGTGGACCTATGTCCATGCCTTCATTGGGGGGAATTTTGTATTATGTGATATTTGTTGATGACTACTCTAGTAAAACTTCGATCTACTTCCTGAAATGTAAAGAATTAGAAGAGATTCTTAATAGGTTTAAATAATTCAAATCACTAACAGAGAACTACTCAGGAAATAAAATTAAAACCTTAAGAACTGACAATTGGGGGGGAATACATATCATAAATATTTAAAGAGTTTTGTAAAAATTCAGGGATTAAGAGGGAGTTAACAATACCTTATAACCCCCAACAAAATGGGATAGTTGAAAGGAAAAATAGGACAATAGTTGAAGTTGCCAAAGCTATGATTTTTGATCAAAATCTAAATATCAATCTTTGAGCAGAAGCAACTAGCAATGTTGTATATATTCAAAACAAATGTCCCCATTCTCACCTTGAAAATAAGACCCCTGAGGAAGTCTTTACTAAATCAAAACCTGATATTAGCCACCTTAGGATATTTGGATGCCCTGTCTATATTCACGTACATAAGGAGAAAATATTAAAACTAGAGCTTTCTGGAAAAAGGGGAATCTTTGTAGGATATAGTGAAACCTCCAAGGCTTACATGATCTATATACCTGGTCAAAAGATAATTGAACTAAGCAAGGATGTGATCTTTGAAGAAGACTTAGCCTTCAAAAGAGCCCAAAGCTCTCTAGACCCTGAAGTCTATATCCTCAACCTTAGTATAGATAAAGATCCTACTCCTGACCTTCAGAGGGAGAATCCTGAGGAAACTATAAGTGAAACTCAAAGTCCACCTAGAGAAAACCTCAAGAAAAAACCACTATGGGCCACCAAAACTGTAGTAGAAGCTCAGAAGTTTGTTGCTCCTCTAAGAACCTTCAGGGAAAGCGAAAGGCCTAACAAATTCACTAGCTATGTTGCCCTTATGAATGATCTCTCTAAAGCCGAACCAAACAATGTATCCGAGGCTCTTGAACATCAAGTATGGAAGGATGCCATGTCTGAAGAGTATCAGTCCATTATGAAAAATGATGTTTGTGAGATTGTTCCTAGGCCAATTAAAAAATCTGTTGTTTCATCTAAATGGTTTTTCAAGATCAAACATGTTGCAGACGGTAGTATTGAAAAACACAAGGCCAAATTTGTAGCTAGAGGGTTCTCACAAAGGGAAGGAATAGATTATGAAGAAACTTTTGCACCTGTTGCCAGGTATACATCAGTAAGAGCTGTATTAGCCATTGCAGCAACAAAGGGGTGGAAGGTACATCAAATGGATGTTAAGACAACTTTTCTAAATGGTGAGATCTCAAAAGAAGTCTACCTAGAGAAACCTGAAGGGTTTGAAATCCATGATGCAGAGTCTCATGTGTGTAGACTCAAGAAAGCTCTCTATGGGCTTAAACAGGTTCCCAGGGTCTGGTATGAAAGAATTGACACCTATCTCTCAAGATTAGGCTTCTCCAAAAATAATGCAGATCCTAATCTCTACTACAAAAGAAATAAAGGTGATATGCTAATATTGATTTTATATGTTGATGACTTATTAATCACAGGAAATGATCACCTTATAGATCAATGCAAGAAAGATCTATCCAAAGAATTTGATATGAAGGACTTGGGACTCCTTCATTACTTCCTAGAATTGGAAGTATGGCAGAATTCTGACAACATTATACTAAACCAAGGAAAGTATACCTTGGATATTTTGAAGAGATTCAGAATGTTAAATTGTAGACCCATGACCTCTCCTATGGAAACCAATTTACATAAACTTAAAGAAGTAACAACAAAGACACAACCCACTGATCCTACTCAATACAAACAAATGATTGGGTCCTTGATGTACCTAGTAAATACAAGACTAGATATCTGTTATGCAATTAATGCTCTAAGTCAGTTTATGTGTGAACCGAAGGAGATACACCTGGTTGTAGTAAAACACATTATGAGATACCTACAAGGTACCCTAAACCTTGGTCTCAAATATGATAAAGTTGATATAGACCTACATGGATTTACAGATTCAGATTGGGCTGAAAGTGTGACTGACAGGAAAAACACGTCAGGGTGTTGCTTCAGTCTAGGTTCAGCTATGATATCTTGGATCAGCAAGAAGCAGTCTTTTGTAGCTCAAAGCTCCACCGAGGCATAATACATTGCAACTTTTATGGTTGCCTGAGAGGCAATATGGCTTAGGAAGTTGCTTTTGGGGTTGTTTGGAGAACCTATGAAACCCACTGTTATACACTGTGACAACCAGAGCTGCATAAAACTTTCAGTTTATCCAGTGTTTCATGACAAATCCAAGCATATTGAGATTCCATACCACTATGTGCGAGATATGGTAGACAAGAATGCAATCCAATTAGAATATGTTTGTACAAGAGATCAAATTGCAGATATTCTGACCAAACTTCTTTCCAGAGTGAAGGTTGATCACTTTAGAAAAGGTTTAGGTATGATAGAAAGGTAAATTGCTTTGTAATCTGTATTTGCATATCTATAAGATGTTTAATGTGTAAACTTCTTTGTCATGATAGGACATTTTTGGATTTTATCCCCTGGGTTCATATCTAAGAGGTGACGATCTCTCAAGATAATGAACACTTGTATGGAGACATTATAAGGTGATGATGTTATAATGTCCAAACTAGTTATCACGTTGGATCTCTGGTGTATCATGGATGAGCCATGATTGTGTTGTGGTAAAACATTTATATGAAGCATTAGTGCACCAACCATAACTTGGATAAAGATGAGAATTGAATATTTTCTCATATGATTATCCTTAAGTATTGCATGCTTAGGCAATACTGATATCACGTGCTAAGGTGATATCCTGTCATCACAAGATTAATGTGATAGACATTTTGTATCATGTGGCTAGGTGATACTTCATATCTTGTGATTAGGTGATATGATTTCCTAGAAAGTTAAATTATGTAAAAGAATGCTAACTATCACTTGAATTGTGATGCTTGATACACTACTCTCATTTATCTTACTTAGCTAAGAGGGAGTGTTAATGCATAAATAGCATCGGTAAGATAAATGATTGAATGAGAGATAAATGAAGTCTCTCATTTGATCATTTATCATATTGATTATTAAAATGAATAACCTCAAGCTCTCAATTGATAAACATTCTTTATTTATATATGATGCTTAACTGTTCATTATCATAGAATCCTGATTTGATAATCTATTACACTATTTGCACTCACCGATTATCAAATTGGGTTAACCATTGCAAATCTGATTTAATGATTATCGGGTAGACCAAACATCAATTAGTATCGATGTTAATTTATGCTTGCACCAATCGTTATCGGGTGGTATAATAAACACACACCGATTGATATCGGGTGTTAAGGCAAGCTTTTGAAGTGTTAAATATAATCATACATCGATTGGTATACATCGATGGTTATCGAGTGTTGAAATATAAACATACACCGCTTGGTTAATAAATGCCATGTACTATTGTTATAGTGAAGGGGCACGATCAAGTGATGTCTTGATCGGCCATGTCCAATAGACATGGTCGGTCAAGGCATCGCTTGATCGTACCCAGCGTGCTATATATGTCAAATGGTATGTGTGAGAATGGACATTGAAATTTATAAATACTCCTCTCACCTGCCACACTAAAGAAGATAGTCAGATTCATATGTTAATTTAGTAATATATAGAACAAGGAAAAAATATAGAATATAACATGCATATTGAATGTAAATTAAACATCATTTACATGCGACTTTGAGATTAAGAATCCTTGATAATACAACTTGCAAGTTAAGCAGGGTGTTGACAAAAAACACTTCAGATTTGTGCCAGTTGATTTTATGCCCGGAAGCCATATAGTAATCATCAAGGCATGTTTTAATAGTTCTAGCTTCCCTCCTACAGGCCGAACCAAACAGAATGGTGTCATCAGCAAACTGAAGATGAGTCATTTTTTCAACCCCTGTTGCCACATTAACTCCAACCCAACGATCATCTTGCTGAAGAGCTCTTATAGATCGACCTAAAGCTTCAACCATTATGATAAATAGAAATGGTGATAATGGATCACCTTGTCTGATTCCTCTTGTTGAAGAGAAAAAACCATGGGATGAGCCATTAACTAGAACAAAGAATTTGGCGGAACAAGACAACTCGTGACCCAAGTGAGCCATTCCTTGCAGAAGCCAAATTTATTAAGAACATCAAATAAAAAATCCTTGTCCACCATGTCATAAGCTTTCAGGATGTCCAGTTTTAAAATCATACAGGAGTCCTTGGTCTTCTTGGTTGTGAGAAGCGTTTCATGAGCAACGATAATGCCTTCCACAATGGATCTTCCAGGGGTGAAACTGCTTTGTTCATCTGATATGATGTGTTTAAGAAGGGGCTTGAATCTGTTAGCTATGATCTTTGTTACAATCTTATATACAATGTTGCATAGAGCAATGGGCCTAAAGCCACTCATCTGTTGTGGATTTTACTTCTTCAGAATTAGAGTAAAAAAGGTGTGATTGAAAGCCCCTAACATAGTCATCTTCTTTCTTGATTTTTCTACTGCAAGATGAAGATCTTGAGCAATGATATCCCAAAAATGATGGAAGAAAGCAACAGGGAAGCCATCCGGGCCAGGAGTCTTATCCGGTTTCAGCTGAAAGGTGGTATTCCTTACTTCATCAATTGAAATAGGAGTACACAGAGCTATATTTTGATCACCGGATATAATAGATGGGATTGAGTTCAAAATTCTGGCTCTTGCTTCATGGTCGATTTGATGGTCCCCATTCAACAAAGAGTCAAAGAATCTTACAGCTTCCTGTGCAATGTCCTCATAATTCCTGACAGTGACTCCATTCGGTCTCATAATCTCCGATATTCTGTTTCTATTTCAATTGGCAATGGCTGACCGGTGGAAGAATTTGGTGTTTTTATCACCTTCCTTAAGCCATAACTCCCTTGATTTTTTATGCCAGTGGATTTCCTCACACCGAAGGATTTCATTTAGGTCAGATTTGAAAGAATTTTCTTTGATAAATAGATCCCCAGTCATTCCTGAAGTAATAACAGAGCTGGTTAAGTTTGCTAGTTCAGCGTTAATTCTTAATTTTTGCATATGAATATTCTTGAAATGGCTCTTATTCCATTCTTTGATCTTGACCTTAATATACTTGAGCTTTTTATTGAGAATGAGTAGTCTCGAATAATTCCCAAAAACCAGTTCATTCCACCAAGCAGCTATAAGGTCATACAGTTCAGGCACTCTGAACCACATTTTCTCAAATCGGAACGGGGTACCTCCCTTCGCTTGACCCAAGGCGACCTCCAGACAGATCGGGTAGTGACCTGATCCAATAAGCGGGAGAATCGACGATTCTAAGGCTAAATTTTGTCCTAACCACTCACCAGAGACAAGAAAACGGTCAAGCCGTTCAACAATATTAGTAAAACCCACTCTCCGATTCGTCCATGTGAAAATGCCATTTTTCGGAACAATGTCTAAAAGGCGATTCTTCTCAACAAAAACCAAAAAGTCCTTCTAGGACGTACCAGTTCTTTCAATACCCCCACTTTTCTCAGTGCTAGAGAGGATAGCATTGAAATCCCTGGCTACCACACAACTACCATCAGTAATACTGTTTAGTTTGTTGAATAAGAGATCCCAGAGAGACTGTTTATCACCAGCAGTAGATGGTCCATACACATTGAAAAGATTGAAATTCTCATTCCGTCTAAGAATAGTAACCAAGCATTGTTGCCAATACTTATCTTCCCCAACAAGTGAGATCTTAACATTCATGGGGTTCCAAATGATTCCCAAGCCACTAGAGGCTCCATCCAATTGCCTAAAAAACCCATTCAACTGTTTCCAAACTCTCATTTTAGCAGTAGTCTCAGCCTTGCTCCATTTAGTTTCCTGTAGTAGCCAAATATCTCCTTTAGTGTCATCAATTTGGCGCTTAATCAAGTGCCATTTGTCAAGGGCATTGATGCCCTTGACATTCCAAGATAGGAGTTTCATTGCTCTCGGGGAAGGGTATTTCCCTTCCCTAAATTAAGTTTGGTTTGACCACTGGCAGCACCAGCCACTGCTAGCATAACTTTTTTGGACTTGCACCCCCACACACCTTTTGGCTTAAAATTTGGTTTATCAATAGTTGAATCCGACTTACCAAAACCTTTTGAAGTACCCTCCAATAGAAGATCTGAGTATGGTTCAAAGTCTTCCTCCCCCTCCGAGGCGGAGGTTTCAATTTCACCATCTTCCAGCTCAATGCCTATCGAGAAGCAGATCTGCCCTCCCATCTCCCTCATAGTGTCAGTCTCCATATCCTGAGAGTGAAGATTGCCATCTTCAATTACTAGTTGATTCCTGGACACAAAGGGGGAGGGTGGAAGTGAATCCACTAACTTGGATTCAATGTCTGCCTGAAGGGTTTTGGTCTTCTCCAAAAGTGTGAGAAGATCTTGTTGACTCTCGCATTGACCAAAGGAGGGAGGAATTATGAGCAAAGGGGTTGCTTCCGTTAGTGGAACATTCTCCTTGTCAAGAGTTTTGTTGCAAAAAGCTTCCCCGGTGTCAAAGGCAATAGGAGCTTCCAGTTGCAGATTTACCTCAACAGGAGATTGCATACTGGAATAACTTCGTTGAATCGTAGCCGAAACATCACAACTAATACCAGTATGATCTAGGGAAAAGCATTTAGGACAAATAAGCAGTTGATCTTCTCTATCAATCTTTTGGATCCAGATCTTCCCTGCCCCAATAATTCTGACTTCGTCGGGGATCTTGGTGATTTGATCCGTGCTAATACAAATTCTAAGGAAGCTTCCCCATAATTTATCCTCCAAGATGTCATCTGCCGATACAAAGGTGCCAAGGTCTTTGCATATATCCTTAATGACATCAATGTGCCAATAATCTGAGGGACAATTATACAGTCTTATCCATACCTTGCTGTCCGGCAATACATACGTTTGGGGATTGAAATTGGGCTGCCAATCAATGGTGTGAACTTCAATGCCATCTAAGATGTATGGACCTTTATTTTTTGCTTGCCATTTATCCTCATTGCTCATAAATTCAATCATATAGAAATCATTCGAGAGAATATTAATGTTAATATCCTTTCCCCACTGCGCTCTACACTAAGATTCAAAGTTGTCCTTAACCCGCTTTCCACCACTCCACTTGATGAAAAGGCAAGACTCAAGCAAATTTGACCTAGCAGAATTAATTTTATTCTCATCCAAAAAGATAGTGGATCTTGAGGTTTTTCTTACCGGTTTATGAATATGGGATCGCTGAGGGAGGGAGGCGGCTCTTCGAAAGTCGAGGCATCTTTCTTGGTTCGACCAAGGTTTCCGATTGTTAGGGCGGAAATTGGATCTCCAAAACCCGGCTTGGTCCACCCTTGAGAAATCTTGCCTGAAGCGCCCATTCCGCTTTTGGGGATTACCGTGATCAATTGGGGGAACCAAAAAAGAGTCAGTATGAGGATTGCCTCTCTCAGGTGCCACACCAGAAATGCTAGGTTCAGGCGGTGGATACCAGTTTCAGGGGGCCTCAGATGCAGGATGCTTATCCTTACGAAACCAACCTTTGTTATTCCAAATGAAACCATTCTCCTTCCACTTATACAGGTCAATAGGGCACTGGTTACCACTTGAATAAGGGTTTCCATAGTTTAACCGCGGTCTGGAATGCCTGTTGTCCTAGACCATATCTCCTAACCCAGCATTAATCGGTTTCTGAATAGCCTGCAATCTACTTGTCTTGATGGGGAAGGCAATGTCCACTTCATCGCTCCAAGATCCAACCTTCGTAGATTGAGCGCCGGAATAGCGCACATCAGTAACCCTGCTCCTATCGCCAGTGCCGATCCTGCTGCCATCCAGTGCCCCCATTTCGCTCGCCAATGAGATGCCGGTAAGGGTAAATATTTCAAGTCCAATTAAAAAGAAAATAGTCAGTATTTGACTATAACTGTAATCGTAAAAATTGTAGGTTAACATAATCTTAGAAAATCTAAAGAATAAATGCACACTAACGTGGACGTGGAAACTCCTACGAACTCCTACAATTAACAACATTTTTGTATCTGCTCTTTTTTAAAAATTCGAATCACTCATTCGAAGACTGATTTTTAATGTTTGAGGAATTGAAAAGTTCTGATCACTCGTGGCAATACTGAATTTTTGGTTGACGATATAGAGGTAAGCATCAAGCGATATGCCAAAAGATAAGGCTGACATTGAACGGAATCAAGCTGAAATCCCAAATCTAAGGAGTCTGATCCTTGCGCCTCACATCATCCTTTCAATCAAGCTGTCAAATAACTTCTCTAAAGGATGGATTAGAAGTTCAATTGTTTCCATTTAAAAATTTGTAAGCGAAAATGAGCCAAATTATTATCCAACCATCGTAATTAGCCAACTTTGAAACTGTCACTTATATGTCAGAACTAAGAACATAAACTTTTTACTTTATTAGAGACTAATCCACTTGCAAGATGGTTTTTTCTTTCGGAGAATTCGTCTTTTGTTGCCAAGGGTGTTATATTTATCACCTTATTACTTGCATTTGGTGCCTTCTCATCAACACCATGCAAGGTATTTCCTTTTACCTTATTTCCTTTTCTTCTTGTCATGTGTGCTTTCAAGATCTACTTTCAAGTGGTTAGGCTTTTTCAAAGGAGTCAATTCTAATACAATAATGACGCAACACAATAAGAATATGAGGTTTACGTGGAAACTCTTATTGGAGAAACCATGACAATTATTTGCCATATATTTGTAGGCACCAACCTACCGGAGACACCAATACCCTCCACTCTTTGTAGGCATTGACCTACCAGAAACACCAATCTCCAACCAAGAGTTTGTAGACACCAACCTAATGGAGACGACAATCCTTGTACCTGAGCACCAACTCAGTAAGAGACTCCAATCTCTTCTTCTTAGAGGCACTAACCCCAACACAAGTTTCACCTTTTAATTTCTGCATAATTACAATTTCTTCTCTATTATAAAATATGACTAACTCTTTCCATGTCTTCATAAAATGTCTTTTTAATTTCTGCATAAACTTCTTCTCTACCTCTACAAGATCCTCTATCAACATAGATCTCTCTTTTATTTTTGCCTATAACTAATTTATCCTTCAAATCTGTTATAATCTACTCATAAATATTCTATAATATTGCATATTAATCCTTCATAAATTTTGCATATACACTTCTTAAAAATTTGCTCTTAATATGTTTGGATTTACTGGTGTATAGATGATATCACTCTTTGTTCAATCCACACTTTCTCTCTCTTACACAATGTTCTCTTTATATTTTTCCAATAGGCAATTTCACTTAGATACATCTCCTTTCATCTTTAAAACACAACTCTTCATTCCACATGCTAATTGCATCTTTTCATTGATAAAGCTGATTATATTTGAATGATATATCTTTATTCTCCACTCACATCTCTAATTTCATTTCAATAAACTCAATTTATTTTCACAAGTTATACCCACATCTTATATCTTTGTCTTCATGAAAGAATGCAACTCTTAGGGAAGAGAACTCTTTGAATGGGCATGTTCTTTGAAAGCCAACTTTTTAGTCACTGCCTTTGAACGTTATATATATGAAGAGATGTGATCCTTCTTAAAGGAGATGACCACTTGGATAGTGGTACTTCTTAAAACTATGCTATCAATGCTTCACAAATTTGTATATGTCCTTTTTCTAAATTTGCAATATTCTTTCATCTAGATCTGCAATATTTTTCATATTTCCCTCATATTTTTGCTCTTATTCCTCTTGAAGGGTCTATTCTTCAAAACTTAATGAGATTCTTTTCTTGCTACTAACTTAGCTTCTTCTCCACATTTCACTATCACCTTTTATATTAGCTTCTTTTCCACATTTCACTATCACCTTTTATATCTACATATCCTTATGCCTCTTCATGAAAAGATACATCTCTTTGAATAGAGGTGACCTTTTGTTAACAATTTTTCATGTTGATTGTCTTTTAAAAATGCCTTTATTTATCTTTAAATCAATGTAATTAAATATCTTCTTAAATTCAAATAATCTTCATTGCAAAAGAACAAACTTATTTTCTTTCCCATTCATCTTCTATTTATACCATTGCATGGTCTTATGAAGAGAGGCATCCCATTCATGTGGAAAGGCATTTTTTCAATGGAAACATCCCTTGTTAACTAAATGCAATAAGCATGTACCAATAATCTTAAATACATTTTTGACATCAATGACCACCTTTTGATAATCTTGTTGATACATCGATGATAATATGCTTAGACAACAAAAGCCTTCTTGACATGACTTCGACATCAATAACAACTTTGTCTTTATACCTTTGACATTAATGACAATATTTCCAACAAATACTTTCAAATAGCATTCTCAAGATTACAAGCATGATCAATTTTAATGTATGGATAAAGATCAAGAACATAAAGGCTTTGTAAGAGTTGGTATAGTATGATCTATACCATGCAATATTTGGTTGAAGATGTAGCCATCCAAGATCTAGGAACTTCAATGACAACATAAGATAGATCAAATATGAGAGAATGATACTATCATATCAAAGGATGTAAATAAAATGATAATGGATCCATTATTACAAAAGGAACCCTTGGTTATATAGACCAAGGTGAGACATGGGATTGCATAAGATTATGACATGTGTCTTGACCTTATGACTTGAGATATAAAGTGGTAAGTATCCTATGTGTGAATATGACCTAGATGATGAACCACCTTGTTCACACCAACACCCCCTCATGTGCAATGTAGGGAGAATGTACAAGATACAATGATGCATTCAAAGATGGGTCATGACTATTATGCCATGTTAGATAGCCATAGACAAATGTAGTCCCCCACAAAGAAAGTAGAGAAGAAGTGAGACCATGCATCCCCCCTCAAAATAGATTCTCCTACAATGATGTTAGGGCAATATTACTCTCCTTAAGAAGAAAACCAAGAATGTATGTAGGATGTCTTCCCATTCTTGAAAGGAAGATGAGGTAGGAAAGATCAAAATATGTGATGTTTTTTGATTCTATTCAAGTGTCTCCATGTTGATGTTAAAAGTCACCACAACCAAGTAGGTGTTCCAACCTACATTAATAAAGATGACTATCAAAAACTTTGTGGAAATAAATGTAGAACATATTCCAAAGACAAAGGCGATTCCTCCTAATGACGCTCAAAGAACTCCACACCCATATCAAATTTGACAAATTTTGACATAGTAAAAGATCAAGAGGGTCTAAATGCTCCCCAACAACATTTGAACAAGATGATGCAAATCCATAAGAAGTGACACCAAAGAAGTGATAAATGTCCTTAATATATACACCACACACACATGTATACTCTCTCTCTCTCTCTCTCTCACACACACACACACACACACACACACACACACACATGCATATATACTATAGATAGCTGTTCATAAGTATAAACATAAATGTCTATTTTGGTACCCTAAAATGTTTAATTGAAAAACATAAACAATAATTTTTAACCTGAAAATGGATGTATAGATGTATATATGTATGTATACATACACATGTAATTAAGCATACATACATGCATCTATGCAATTTATCTATTTTTAATCCTAATAAGAGATTGTTGGTAAATCAATTTGTCATTACGATTGTTTCTCTGAAATTGACCCTGTTTGCTCGAAGAGCAGTGTCAAACATTCTAATAGTTGGAGAGATTGTGGTGAAGCCACAATCTTCCTCTACATTTGAGAGGGCAGCTCCCTCATATGATGGGGATTTTAAAGATTTTTTAACCTAGAAGTACATAATGGAGAAAACATCAAACTGAAGAGATATAAAAGATAGAAACCCCAACGATAGACATAAGAATATCAACTGAGATTTCCGAACTGGTAACAAATTACAAGGGGAGTTTATAACATAATATGTTCAACCATATGAGATGATGATCAAAGAAGAGTGACATATCTCGTCATATGAAGAGATAGGCTACTCCAACACATTCAAACTGAGATACCAAAGGTTGCTTGTGTATCATCACATCAATTGCACAAATCACATATGCATAAAAAGACTACCAATTTGACATACGAGAAATTGGTAATGATAACATATGAATACATTTAGAACACACAAACTAAAATGCATTCTTCATTATTCTTTTGAGAATATACAAGTTCAAAACTCATTCTATACATATAGTGCAAAATCAAAATGTCATTACAAGTTTCTCTGAAAAAATTTCCCCTCTGTAAAGGTTCTTTTACAATGCCAAAAGCCTTGCATTTATAGACTTCATAGGATAACTAACTCATAACTAACTTGATAACTTCTTTCTAACTACCTTTTTGAAAAACAATTGATTTGAAAATAATAAACTGTATTTGGTTAATAAGATTTATTTTCTAACTTTAAGTTATAATAAATGACATAAATCACTTTTCAAAAAGACAACCTATGACCTATAATGAAGGAAGGAAGTCGTCAATTTTGTTAGAATGAATACATTTCCTTTTTCCAATATACCAATCAACACTTTGTGATCTTCCAAGTGATCTTCCAATCTATAATCACCCGTTCACGAACAAGCAGGTCTTTGAGGATACACATTCCAGTGGGATTATATCTGTCACCCATACATAAGACCAAAATGCTCTACCAATGTCTTTACTGTAGCTTGGTATTTTATTCTTCTCTTATCAGATTGATCTCCAAATTTTGATGAAAACCTTTATTGTCACCCTCCATTTCCACATAATGGTGCCGATAAATCTTCAACTGCTTGATGCAATCTTCAAAATAACATTGCCCACGGTAGGCCATCACCAATAATCTTCAAAATAACATTGCCCCACTGCTTTTGTTTCTCAAGCTGATTTCTCCAACTTTGTATAGACAGATTCACACTTCCAATACTTTTCTGAATCAAAACGTGTGATGCAGGATTATAAATTTGTCCAAGGAAACTCAAACTATATTATTCATTCTAGTGCTTTTTCAATGTCCCTATCTTATTTGAAAGCTCCTTCCTAAATATTGGCATGAATGATGCTTGCAAAAGGCTATGGAATTTTAACTCTGCTATCTGAGAGAATGTTGACAGTAGTTGTTGGATTTGGCTTTAGACTTGCCAATTGCTTTTGCTTGAAAATTATAAATCCTTGTCTGCAAATCTATTCTAGTGCATATGCTGCAATCATTTCATTCTATTCCTTGAGATGACAGCTTTTTAAGGCATTTATGTTAAGCGCTTTAGATGCTTTGTTTATGGTTCCACGTTTTACATGTATGACTAGCTTGACATTTCCAAACATATTGTCTGGAAATAATTCCGCCTCGTTATGCTGCTATTACCTCAAATTGTTCCTTGAGATATATGTCTTTGGGGTGTTCTGTCAAACAATTAACTGCGCAGAGCATAACAGGGAGATAAGGAGGTCGTTGTCAAAGGTAGCGGAAATTGTCACGCCTATCAATTGTATTTGTTAAATAGTTTCAAAAGCCTTATCAACATTTCATATCAGTCTTTTTTTGACATGACTCTTAGTTTTCACAAGGTCAGTTGTAAATCTTGAGGGCCCTTGTAGTTAGTTGTTTGGACTGGTTTTGCTGGCCCTGTTTTTGATTGGGTTGCCTACTATCTTTCAGGACAGACTCTATTTTTTGGTTATGACTCTCTCCTTTTTGTTGAGCAGTCAAATTCTATCCCTTGTTTGATTTATAAAAAATTTCGAAACATTTCCAACTATAATAAATAACCAGAGATCTCCCATCGATATGCTCGGATGGATGTTCGTAACCTTTTCTAAAGCTCCCACGTTGGCTCAAAGGCGGGGAGAAAGTTAACCAAAACTATGAACTTTGAAACTTTGTTCTTGGCAATCAGATTCCATGAGATTACATCTATCTCATCTCTTCTCTTGACACGCTTATCTGCATTTCGAACGAACGTCAATTCTTTACCACTTCGCATTTGCCCAAGGAGTTCGAAAACCTTCGCGATAGAATATCTTTGTACACACCCAGCATTCTATCTGAGCCTGTTTCAACTGAGGCATTTTGTCAAGCTGTTCACATGTCGTGTTTATGCTTACAAGCAGTGTTATCTGTCTCCTATTCAGCGCTTGACACAGAGGACGTTGGAAAAGGTTTTTGAAATTGGTTTTACAATTGTCGATTGCATTTGCTTTTAAGTTTCTGAAGCTTTTTCAACAAATCTAGTTTCTTGTGCAAATCGTGTAATCGTTGCATTAGATCACATTTCTATCAAGCATACAGCCAAACAATTCAGCGCCATGTTTTTGTTTTACAATTCTAAAAAATGTATAAGGATTTCTCATTTCCTGCATAACCGATAATCATAGGATTCCATGAGATGAAATTTCTTTGAGTATTCTGCCAAACATTTCGTGGCTGTGTATATTCTGTGCACATTCTCTTTTTGAGTCATTTTATCAAACAAGTCTCATGCCTTGTCTTGCCTTCCACATTTGTCATACGAATCAAGCAAAACATTTACAGCTATAATATGTGACCGAAAATCTCCCTTTTACAGCACTTTGATAGCTGTCAATGATCTGTACTTCTCACAGCTGGGAGAATGTCAGCAAAGGCTATGGAATACGTCTTCATGTCCAACGATCACACTTTTTTGGGAGTCTCTAAAGCCATTTAAATTCTCCATATATTCTGCAATTAATGCATTTAATGAAATGACACCACTTAGGGCAATCTATCAAATAGTTCAAGTGCATTACCCCTGTACACATTCAATGTTTCATGCATATCTTACAATCACTACACTCATGAGATAAAATCTCGCGACTATTGAGGTATTCTGAACAATTCATGAATCATCTTACTTTCACGAGCCGCATGCATTATAACCAGAACATTTTTTTGACTTGAATCTCTGACAAAAATCATCCATTCATAATGCTTCAATGGCTGTTCATAACCTGTTTCAAATTTCTCCTTGTGCGCAGGTGATATTAAAAATTGCTGATTTTGGCATTATACTTGCGAATGGCGTTTGCTCGAAAGCTCAAAAAGAAGTAGTCAATAAGCCAAGAGTTTAATACAGTTTCCAAAAATTCGCAAAGGACGATAAGAGATTAACTTGGTGAATGGTTAATGGTTTCAAGTTTTGCGCGCCAAATGGGAGAGGAGATTAACCATTGATTCATGAGGAGAGGTTAATTATTTTCAAAATTTTTGCACAGAATGAGAGAGGAGATTAACCACTAATTCATGAGGATAGGTTAACCATTTTACATTTTTAGTCTAAAATGGGAGGAGGGATTAACTTCTAAATTGGTTTGAGGTTACGTGTCGTAAACTTTTTGTACAAAATGGGAGGAGGGATTAACCATTGATTTCTTGGGTTTTTGAACAATGATAGGAAGGGAATAGTATGATTTAAGGTGTTCCCTTTCAAGTTATTAAAAAGGGAATTAAATTAAATTAATTAAAAATATTAAATTATTTTGACAAATAATTCAATATTTTCCCATTTGAAGTGTAGTAGCCTAGTTTAGAATAATGTACATATATTTTGACTAAGGTGGAATTTTGTTTCGAAATTTGAATTAGATATCAAATGGGACTAGGTGAGCATTACAAAGAAAAATTCTTCATGACAAGGTCCCAGGGGTGAGATTTAAATGTTTTCTGAACAAAGATGACAAAAATTATAGTATTAAAATCTCACAAATGGTGAAGTGGGTTCGGATGAAAACTGGGCACATGGCTCAAAATGATGCTTAGGACATATTCAAGAAGTGATTTTTATCAATGCCTTGCAATTTTCAATATTTGTTCATTTTTGTGTTTTGACTGACATAATTTAGGCTGGATCATAGGAGGGTTTGAAAATGATGACCTCCAATTGAAATGACAAGTACACATTTAAAAAAAAAATCTTGGGAACACACACCGAGACTTCAAATGCCATTAGCTTCGATACAAAATTCAAATTTTGGATGTTTCAAAATTAGGGCAATAGAGATATATACATGTACATACATATATATGCATATTATGTATACATGTCTTTGATTAAGAAAGCAACAAAACAAGGGTGCTGGCCCTTAATACAACAACCTGTAGGCGGTAAGAGATACAACAAAGCAGGGGAGCAAGCCCTAAAAAAACAAGGTCGGACATCACAAAAGAAAAACTTGTCAAATCAACAACAACCTAGAACCCAACTCAAGTAAGGGGAGAGACACCTGAGCCTTGAAAAGGAGACGTTTGGGGGAGGGGAGAAGACTTCCAAATATGCCCATGACAAACTACAGTCTAGACGATACTGTCATTAGGACCATTAATAGAGAGACCAAACAAGGAAGACCCTGTAGGGTTACAGCCAGTAGTGTCGACAGAGTGTTGCTGTAGAGGAACAACATTGGGAGAAGATTCGGTAGGAGTAGAATGGAGCTGCAAAACATGAGCAATGTATGATTTGAATCCTCAAGAATGAAAGAAGCCACAATAGTGGCATTGACAAGAGAATCAATGACAATAAGAGGCACTTTATCCGTCTCATCCTTCTGAGAGGAGCGAACAAAATCAAAATTTGAAGCATTGCCAGTCAAGTGATCAACTATAGCATCCTTCCACAAAGTAGCAACACCTTTGTGATGCAGAAGAGAGCAATTTGAAGTTAAATGACTTGTAGAGAAGCATTTCCCACAGTGAAAGGGGTGTTAGGGTTTCAAGTAGATTCGAAGCAAATATGAACTAACAATTATATGCAGATTTAAATACAAAAGATAAAGAAATAAAATAGGACACAGATAACATAGAGATTTAACGTGGTTCACCCAGAATGGATTATGTCCACCATACGCAGCCGTCCAATCTTTCTTATTATCCAGCAAAAACAGTACATCAACCTTACAATGCCTTAAGCATCCCAGCCGCTTATAACATGCGTTTTTAGGGCAAAAACAAAGTCGGCCTTTTTAGGGTTTTATTACAATGTCGGTTTTTATCAACAAAAAAAAATACCCAATTTTTTTTTCTCAGGGGCTCCCGCCCTCGAACCCCCGCTTTTCTCGGGCGCTGCCACCCTTGAACCCCTGCCCAGGGCCCGGCCCCAGACCCTGGCAAGGATACATGCTGAGTGTATAGTACTTTGCTGATCAGTCGCCACATTTCAACAATCTCCCACTTGGAGACTGATCAGGCTCCACACCGAACAATCTCCCACTTGGAGACTGATACTACACAACACCATTGTACATGAAACATCCGTTGGATAAAAAACTAGGACTCGACTGGTATAAATTCCACAATTATCAATCAAGAAGACCAATAGAAACTGATGAAGAAATCAGCTTCTCCTGTGGAACTGCCTTCGTGAACATATCGACAGGATTCTCACTTATGTGAATCTTCTCAAGCCATAACTGAACCTCCTCCAAAACAGTTCGGATGAAGTGGTACCTGAGCTGAATATGCTTTGTCCTTCAATGAAAAGAAGAGTTCTTCGCAAGATGAATGACACTCTGGCTATCAGTATACAATGGGCGATCCTCCTGTGTCTGACCCAATTCCTCCAGAAAACATTGTAACGAAATCATCTCCTTGCTGGCTTCTGTAGCAGCAACATACTCAGCTTCAGTGGTTGAAAGTGCAACAACCTTTTGCAACCTAGAAATCCAATTGACTGCAGTTCCCCCTATAGTAAAAACATACTTTGTAGTACTCCTCCGTGAATCAATATCACCTGCCAGATCAGAGTCAACAAATCCACTCAGAGCAGCATTAGATCCTATGAAACATAATGCCTTCGTAGTGGTTCCTTTCAAATACCGAAGTATCCATTTCACAACATTCCAATGTTCCATACCTGGATTACTCATAAACCTGCTCACAACTCCCACTGCATGTGCAATATCTGGCCTTGTGCATACCATTGCATACATCAGACTACCAACAACTGATGAATACGGGATGTTAGACATTTTATTAACCTCTTCCCGTGCCTTTGGGCACATCTCCTTAGTCAATTTGAAATAATTAGCCAAAGGTGTACTAACTGCCTTTGCATCCTGCATGTTAAATCTTTTCAACACTTTTTTTATATACTCACTTTGGGACAAATTCAAGGTTCTATTTTCCCTGTCCCGTGTAATCCTCATACCAAGAATTTGCTTAGTTGCACCCAAATCCTTCATAGCAAATGACCTGGCTAATTTCTGTTTAAGATCATTTATATGTTGCATGTTAGACCGAGCAACAAGCATGTCATCAACATAAAGCAACAGGATAATATAACTGCCATTATCCAATCTCTTAAAATATACACAATGATCAGAATGCCATCTATGATAATTGTGTTCAACCATGAAACTATCAAATTTTAAATACCATTGTCGGGGTGCTTGCTTTAGGCCATACAAACTTTTCTTCAACCTGCACACCAAGTTTTCCTTACCTTTGACCTCATATCCTTGTGGTTGCAACATGTAAATTTCCTTCTCCAAATCTCCATGGAGAAAAGCTGTTTTGACATCTAATTGTTCAAGATGTAAATCATCTGCAGCCACAAGACTAAGTACAGTTCTAATTGAAGTCATTTTTACAACTGGAGAAAATATTTCATCATAATCTATACCATTTTTCTGTGCAAAACTTTTTACCACAAGTCTAGCCTTATATCTTTTTTGACCTCCTTCCTCCTCTTTCAGCCTATAAACCCATTTGTTAGGCAAAGCTCATTTTTCTGCAGGTAAAGGGACTAAATCCCAAGTCTTATTTTTCATCAAGGAGTCCATCTCCTCTTTCATGCCTAGCTCCCACTGTCATTTGACATCCACCTGCATTGCTTCTTCATATTCTTTAGGTTCACCAGAATCAGTTAATAAAATAGAATACAAAGAAGGAGAAAATCTTTTAGGGGTCTACTTGACCTTGTAGAATGTCTAACACTTGCAGGAGTTTGTGGGACAATCTGTTGTTGCTGAGCATCAGGTATCTGTGGCATTTCATTTTCAGGAATCTCATCCAACACCACATATTCTTGTTTGTCCTGTTCATGCTTCTTTTCCTGCATTTGTTCTTTATACATAACCTTCTCATTGAATATAACATCTCTACTTCTAATTATTTTCTTATTTTTAAAATCCCATAACCGATAGCCATATTCATCTATTCCATATCCAATGAAGGTACATTTATGAGATTTAGCATCAAGCTTGGTTCTGTTTTCTTTATCAATACGGACAAAAACTTCACAACCAAAGGTTTTCAGAAAAGAATAATTTACCTTTTTACCAGTCCATGCCTCCTTTGGAATACCACCATCCAAAGGGGTTGAAGGTCCTCTATTTATCAAATAGACAGTAGTATGTACAACATCTGCCCAAAAATGTAAGGGCAATCCAGCATGCAATCTCATGCTCCTTGCGCGTTCCATGATAGTCCTATTCATTCTCTCTGACACACCATTTTCCTGTGGAATTCTTGGAACTGTCTTCTGCTTTCGAATCTCATTTAAGGAGCAGTAATCTTCAAATTGTTTGCTGCAATACTCACCTCCATTATCCGATCTGAGACACTTCAACTTTTTTCCTGTCTCATTCTCAACCAAAGCTTTCCATTTCTTAAAAGTTTCAAAAACATCTGATTTTTATTTTAGGAAATATACCCATGTTTTTCTGGTTGAGTCATTAATAAAAATAACATAATAAAAAGAGCCACCAAGAGATGATACCTGAGTCGGTCCCCATACATATGAATGCACAAGCTCTAACTTCTCACTCTTCTTCTCTTTCCCAACCTTGAGAAATCTGACTCTTTTCTGTTTACCATAAACACAGTTTTCACAGAACTCTAAACCAATCTTCTTTAGTCCTGGCAATAGATTTTTGTAGTGAAGGATTTTCATCCCTTTCTCACTCATGTGCCCAAGCCTATGGTGCCACATTATCGAATCTGTTCTTGCAACATCTATTGTTGTTGTCCCTGTAGTAACTTTATTTGTAGCAGCTAGGGTAGAGTAAGTGTTACCTGTACATAGATATAATGTGCCTACCTTCGCACCTTTAGCTACTACTAATGATCCTTTAGTGACCTTCCACATACTATTTGAGAAGGTAACTATGCAACCTTCACTACCTAGTTGCCACATAGAAATTAAATTTCTTCTTAAATTAGGAACATGTCTTACCTCCTGCAGAAACCAGTCATTTCCATTCTGCAACTTGATCTTTATCTTTCCTTTTCCAACAATTTGACAGGGCTCATCATCACCCAAATATACCTGTCCAAAATCACCTTGAACATAATCTAGAAAATATTTTCTATGAGGTGTAGCATGAAATGAAGCCCCAAAATCTATTACCCAGGAATCATTAACATTATCCAAACATAAGATTAAAGCATCTTGTAAAGTATTACTTGCAATATTAGCTTCCTTACTATCATTTTCATTTTTGTCTCCTTCTTTGTTTTTTCGAGACCAACAGTCTTTCTTTAGATGACCAGGCTTTCCGTAGTACCAACAATCTTTCTTTCGTCTAGATTGAGAGCATCCTTTCTTTGACTTCCCTCGTGAATTCTCATTCCCAGGGCCTTTTCCTCTTTTCTTTGATCTTCCTCTATTCTCCACATTCAAAACACTACCTGATGATGTTGGAGTCTCACCTGTGCTTTTCCTTTGCATTTCCTCGCTTAGAATAACACCAACAATATCATCAAAAACCAAAGTATTTTTACCAGAGACAGAGTTACTTACAGCCATAACCAAGCTATTCCAGCTTTCTGGCAAAGAACATAAAATCAAGAGAGCCCTAACCTCTTCTGCAAAGGTAATTTTTACTGAAGACAGTTGACTGGTAATTGTATTAAATTCATTTAAGTGCTCTGCTATAGATCCTCCCTCGCTCATTTTCAAATTAAACAAACGTTTCATAAGAAATACCTTATTCGAAGCCGAGGGTTTCTCATACAACTTTGCCAATGTCGCCATCAAATCTACAGTCATTTCTGCTTGTGTTATATTGAATGCTACAGACGGTGCAAGGCACAATCGAATGGATCCTAGTGCCTTTCTATCTAAAATATCCCACTCTTCATCTAACATTGTGGTCGCTTTCTTTGCCTTTCCTTCCAATGGCCGCCACAAATCCTTTTGATACAGGTAATCCTCCATCTGCATTTTCCATAAATGATAGTTCTGGCCGTTAAACTTTTCGACCTTGAATTTGGAATCCTCCATTGCTCCCACTCAAATCTGAGAGTCCTGCCAATTTACACAAAACCTCGCTCTGATACCAATTGTTAGGGTTTCAAGCAGATCCGAAGCAAATATGAACTAACAATTATATGTAGATTTAAATACAAAAGATAAAGAAATAAAATAGGACACAGATAACACAAAGATTTAACGTAGTTCACCCAGAATGGGTTACGTCCACCATACACAACCGTCCAATCTTTCTTATTATCCAACAAAAATAGTACATCAACCTTACAATGCCTTAAGCATCCCAGCCGCTTATAACATGCATTTTTAGGGCAAAAACAAAGTCGGCCTTTTTAGGGTTTTATTACAATGTCGGTTTTTATCAACAAAAAAAAATACCCAAATTTTTTTTTTCTCGGGGGCTCCCGCCCTCGAACCCTTGCTTTTCTTGGGAGCTGTCACCCCCGAACCCCTCCCCGTGGCCCAGCTCGGCCCCAGACCCCAGCATGGATACGTGCTCAGTGTACAGTACTTTGCTGATCAGTCGCCACATTTCAACAAGGGGAGGCCCTCAAAATTCAACGATTGAGTCCAAGACTTATCCCCAACCATAAGAACCACATACCCTAAGAGAGGCAAAGAGATGACAATGTCAATTAAGATGCGAACAAAGGTGGAGTGGCCCATGAAATATGTGACATCATCAACCTTTAAGAAACGACCTATAGAGTTACCAATGGCCTCGTAGCATGAATGCTCCCAAAAATGAAGGGGAAATTATGTATACATGTTACAAGTATGTACACATATGACCTGGATAGATCCAACATATATTGGTTGCAACTTTTAACCCACTATTATTGTATGGAAAGAACCAATGGAGATTCATTCCCTAAAAATATATGGGAATTGTGGTTTTGATGTATACTAATGGATGCATGATAATACATTATTAGGCAACATGATCAAGTGGGAAGGTCTATATAGAAATAACAATTAAGAGATGGGGCAAATGCAAGCGAACAAAGAGGATCTCAAAGGAAACTAAATATTACTCCCTTAAGTCATTGCATGACAAAATAATGAGTAGGTGAATATTATAGGAATTGTCCCAAAGAGTGGTTGATAGATAATGTAAACAAATGGAAAGGTACCATTCAAGAGATCTAGTGATAAATTAGTGAGAAAAATTAAGTTGATTTTATAATGAACCTTGAGGTTTAAGTTTGATTGGATGATGGATTCCAAAAGATTTGGTAATGGTGAGGTTTAAGATTATATATGAATGATGAGAAACAACTAAAATTGGTAGATAAGTGATGATGAAACTCAAGGGGAAGTTTCTAGGCATTGCCTCAAAGGGGTCATTCAAGGATGAAATAGTAAAATTGCTCCAATTATGATATAATTATGTGATAGCATGGTTTTATTATATTTTAAGGTATAATGGGAGGAAGTCAATCATATTGGAATCAAGCAATTAATTGATGAAGGGAGACATGATATTTTCTTCTTTTGGATTTGATAGCACCTTCAACTCATTTTGATAGTTTTTTATTACATCTCTTTGTTTGTATTCTTAAATATTTCACCTTTTTGACACATTTCTCCATGACTTAGCCCAAAGTAGCTAATAAGAAACATGAAATCATCATCAGAGATTGGACTAGGTGAGCATGGGTATAACCCAATGCAACTAGGAAGACAAAAAGGTTCATTAGCAAGTATTATTTCAAGCAATTATGGGTATTTTTTTATATTTTACTTTTTGAAAGGCTTGATTTTGAATTTTGATCTCTAGAAAAATAAGAAAAGATTTTAGCAAGGTTTGTCCACTTATGAGGTTCCAAGACTCACTACTAAATTTTGGATATCAAGATGTATGAAGGGGATAATGATCATAGGCCTAATAACATTCATGTTGTTCAACATATATAGTTTAGGATAAGTAGAACACATTCAATTAACACAAAAGCAAGATTACAATTTATAAATTAAAAAAGGTTCCAAATTCATAATTTAGGAATGTTTATTTGAATCCCTGGTTTCTAGTTTGTAAACCATAAAATTTCAAATTGAAACCCTCAATAGCTATTATAAAATCTAAGATATCTATTTGAACCCTTCTTTCTAAATTATAAACCCTAAAATGTGTATTTCAAATAAGTTAATTTTCAAACTAGATATGGCTTTTGATTGATATTTTGAAAATTCATCTTACAATTAATATCTACTTTTAAAGTCTAAAATGTCAAATAAAAACCCTAAACTATTAGAAAGCTTAAAAAAACTAATCAAAAGTGAAATGATGAAATTTTTTTGCTTTTACATTATAGGAGCATCAAGCATTATGTAGATTATAAACCCTAAAATGTTTGTTTCAAACCCTAGTTACCCACCCCGAAACCCCGGGACTTCGGAATCCCAAAGTGGTTGATATTATTGATATATTTTTTATGCGATGGGATATTTTGTGGTTCTTTCTTCCAGACTAGAGAAATTAGATGGACCCAACCTCCAGTAAGAGAGGCAAGGAACTGGACAAACTCCCTGCAACCATGAAGTACCACTACCAAGGGCAGGTTTACGTTTCAAAACTGGATGATCAAATTAGATGGGTAACTGACATAGAAGTGGGACATGTGGAGTTGGAGGATATTAGAACTCAATTGGATAAACCAGGGCTAAAGGTTCCTTATAGGAGAATCAAGAGGTCAGGGCTGGTAGAAGAAATTATTTTCCCCCAATCTGTTTAAGCCCCGAAGTTCATAGTGACCATAGCACAGTTTTACAATGTGGACACAAGAAAATGCACCGATGCCCAAGGAAGGACATTGATTGATCTATTTGATGATATGTTGGGATTTGTGTTTGGTATCCTTGCAAGGGATGAAGTGTTGCCGACCACAGAGGAAAAAGTCGTCGAAGTATGGGATAGGGATATTGCTTCGAGCAAAAGGCATATGAATGAGAATTGGTTAGAGGAAGAGAGGAAGACAGGGCTAAAGGCCACAAATATTCCGAGGGCTGATTTCAGGGAGCCTCAACGAGATCTAATTATCATGCTAAGCAAGGCCTTTGGCAAACCTGATTGTTGACACTTCCATCCTTGGATGTTTCATTTCATGACTACTATTCTGATAGGGAAAAAATATTTTGATTGGGCTCAAATCCTATCAGATAATATACATGAGCAGTTGATTAATGTACATAGAATCAAGAACTTATTATTTATCTCATATGTTATCTGGTTAGCTACCCGAGCAGGTAAATTTCCAAGGCTACAAACAAAGGGCCAACTTGGTGATCAAGAAGGACAGAAGCAGGTGTGGGAGTATTACACTCAACTCCCTTTGGGTGATGCAAAGATTCATTTCAAAAGAATAAACGGTGCCTTCCTTTTCCTTGTTATAATCAAACTCATAGGTGATAGAGACTACAGGATAAGCCCGGAAGCAATGGCCATAATCAAGGAATGGGCATGTTGGTTCATTCAAAACCAACATTCTACATATATTAGGGTCAGTGGATTCACAAGGAACCCTATGTTGTTACCCAGATACTGTAATGACCGAATAATACTCCTGGAGTATGTCAGACAGATGTTGGGGTTGCAATCACTGTTGTCTAAGGCATGTGTGGATTTTTCAGTTTCTATTGGTTACTTTTCTTGTTCCAATATTCAGCTAGCCAAGAGGGCAGAGCAGGAACTTCAAGATTTAAACTTAAAAGAATTCAATTATTCTCGAGAGTACTATGACCCATACGACAAACTGAAGCAAATAATTCCAAAGGCATATGAGGGGCATAGGCCAAAGTTGGAGGATTTTTGGGCTAACCTCTAGGATAGTTTTGAAGTCAGAGAGAAAAAATATTCTAGAGTCTCAGTGCCACAGATAAGAAATTTTGAAGTAGAAATTTGGATGATGGCGAATTACTAGACCTAACATATAAAGAGAAGGAAATCAATAAGAAGCCTCTCTCTCCAATAAGATGGTCAAGATAGGAGGAGGTATACATAATTTCTACAACCCAAAATATTATAGAAAGGACTAGACAGTGGTTGAGTTTGAGGGTTAGACCAAGCACCTCAAAAGGGAAGCAAAAGGAATCAACCTCTGGTGTTCCTTAGTCAAGGGCTCATAAAGAGTATACCCGCAGGACAAGGTCTAGTTCCAGAAAGAACACGTCCACGGACCCAGAAGAGGCTGCCCAGCTTGAAGAAAGTACTAAGGAACTCCTGAACCAGGTCAAGGAGCAAATGGGGAAGGCCGAAATTTTGAAGAAGACTTTTGATTTTGGATAAAGAGAAGGGTTAGGAGTTGTGCCATTGGTAGAGGTACATCTCGTTAGGAGAACTATTGGGCAAAGGCTAGGAGAGGGAACTCAAGAGGAAGATGAACAAGGAAAAGTTGATGAAAGTACATAACCTCCTCCTGATACGACAAGTGCATCTACTCAGCCCCCGCCAACAACAACCACACAGGCTCCAATTTTGACGTCGACCACAACAACCCCTTTGCCAACACCAACCAATATTTTTGTAACAACATCAACAACATTACCTCTAGTAACCACAATATTGACTCCTGTTGTAGAAAAAGTAAGCATTCATAACATTGAGTCAGATTCTGACGAAGAAGATGAGCAACTTGTGGTAAGTTGATACAAAGAAGGACTGAAAAGAAGAAATAAAATAAGTTTACCAGGCTCAAGAAATAGGCATCAGTTGACCCCATGGAAATTGATGAACATGGTTTACTAGCTGAGCAACCACTTGGGGGAGAAAGGGAACAAAACGAGCTTGAGGATTCACAGGATGAAAGATTCTTCTTAACTCCGAAAGACCAAGAAGATTTACTAAAAGAAATAGCTATTGGAGGAAGGGTGGAGGAAACAGATAAGGGTGGTAGGGAGTTTGAAGAAAAGGTGAGTGATAGGTTAGGAGAGCTAGATAAGAAATAATAGTTAAATATTGATGCCACTCTCTGAACCGCCAAAATTCCACCGGATACATCAACCCGAGATATTCAAACCCGTGAGCAACAAGAAGAGGAGAAAGATGAAGCAAAAGAGCAGTCAAACGTACACATGGTGATTGTTGACATCATGCCACATGAAGGTGAAAAGGATAAGGATGTGCCACAATGGATAAACTTCACCTTCGAGAAGAAGAAGAAAGTAGTGCTCCCAAAGGTTACACTACAACAAGCCATCATTGAAGAACCACAGAAAGCAAAACAGGCAAAGATAGTGCATCATTTGTCAAGGACAGGTTCTGGTGAAGTGATTGTTGATGTAGCAGTTCCAACACAAGCTAAAGGTCAAGACTATCTAAAATACCAGGTGTCACAGGTCAAATTGGGTAAATAGATGAAGTGGGGAGAGCTAGATACATTGGAACTCACTACTAGTGTCATCAAGGGCCGAATAGAAAAGGAGCACATCTCCCATTCAAAGGTCAAGGCACAACTGGAACAATATAAGAATCTATTGGTAGAGATGGGTAAGCCCCTAAATACACGTATAGATGACAACCTACCTTCAGCCTCATCACTCCCATAAGGAGATATAAATACATTGGTTGAAGTAAGTCAGATGGCAGCTACGACAAAGGAATGGGCACAAATAAATGCCTCTAAAATTAGATTATTTTTGCAAAACACCATGACAGAATATGAAAAGGCCATGCAGGTTGGAGGAGCGTTAGTTTCCTATTCTCAGCAGTGGGAGTGGAAGCTCAACATTTTTGGCAAACAGTTTCAAGTTTTGAATAAAGTTTTGGATCTTGGAGTTGAAGATTGAAATGCTTCAACAGTCTGTGAAGGATATAACAGGTATTTGATCTCCCCTTCTTGGTGTAATAAAAAAGTATGAGAATTCTGTAGAGCAGTTGTTAGGAGTTTTTGGGCTTGGTATAACTAGTGCTGGATATATGGAGGAAGACAATATACTCCGTCAATGGGATGCATATGAGGCACATTATTTTGCAGCTCCTGCTCAGCTTAACATTATGTTACTGGACAAATATACATATTTAATAACTCAGTGTCAACAAGCTGCATAAATAATTGTAAAATTGGAAGATAGGAATAAGAATGCAAAGGAGATTTTGAAGAAGTACAAGTTCAGAATCAAGCATGTTGCAGATCCTCCTGCAAAAGTGGTTGCATGCATCATTAGCAATTATGAGATATATAAAAAGAAGTAAAGAATAAAAAGGCAGTTGTTAATGATAGCATCATACTTTTTGGAATTTTGCATGTCACCATAACTGGGACTTCGACCGTTGGTTCAACATGTACATGGATTATGGAATGGGTTTTGCATGATTACGAAATGTTGGCTCATGCAACACCGTTTTCATAGTGTTGTCCCAGTTCCAGTTTCGTAATAGTTAACTAGAGTCTAAGGTAGAGTTTTGCATGTCAACTGCGACTCCTTTCTTTTTAGTTCTTAATTTAGATTGATTTATTTCCTAGGAAGTAGGACAAGAAACTCTATAAATTGGAGAGTTTGATTCATTTGTAAGGGTCCACAAATTGATGATTTGAGGCCCACTTAGAGACTTTAGATTATTTTATGCAGATTGTTATGAATTAGAATATTTTTTGTGATATATTCTTTGAAGTTAATACAAGAAACAACTTATAGATTGTCCGATCTATGCGTATGTGCTATTAATTTTTTCTTTGCAGTCTGGTTATGTCTATTGTTTGAAATCAACAACTTGTTCTCGTCTTATGTTTATTGCTTTATGAGTCATACTGCGCACGTAAGTGGTGTATGAAAATTATTGGGATAGATGATATTGTGGTGATATTCTTGCCATGAATTTGTGAGGTTGCTGACTTTGCAGGTTTATTGGAGGTCCGTTATTGAATGCTGGTTTAAATAATATTGACGATTGTTGGATTGCAGGGTACTAATTGAGTAGTTCATTAAGTTGTGATTGCATTAGTTTCATTGTTATTTTCTTGTTTCTTTGATCTATCCTTCATAGTTTATTTCAGAAGAGTTTTAAATCATAAAATACAAAGAAAGTGAAGTTATTGGAAGTTATTGGGATTTGTTTAACCAACAGCCCCCTTAACAGGTACAACTACATCAACCATTGAGTTGCCCATCACTGTTGAGGCCCAACTATAGAGACCTTGGAGTAGTTAGTTTCGCAAAACTTATTGCTTTTCGGGAGAGGTAGTGAGTGGTCACATAAACTACCTAACTATTGGTGAGTGTGTTAAAGCACCTATCAACAGAAACTGGCTCTAGAAGGAGGGCCAAGATACTAATCCCCTCAATTTTCAATCCCATGGTCACATTTTAAATTGATGTGGTATTCCCAGGAGACAAACTTTTACCATTCATGCAACCACCTCCTCCACAACTGGGAAATTGAAGTACTAAGGTGTATTGTATATCATCTTTTTCTCTGGAGAGGTTTTACAGGGTTCTTAGGAGTAACTCTTCTCCTTCAGACTTAGTAGAGTTAGGACTTGTGACTAGGAAGAAAAGGAATAAAGGTAAAGGACATCCTTCAACATCTTCACCAACGCAGTCAACTGGACCCAACGTAGAGGACCAGTTAATCCCTAGTCCTCAACCCATCTTTGCACCTTTCGTAGCTCAACGTCCACCATCACCACCTGCAATGGCCTACTTCAACCAAGATCACATGCCATTAGGAAACATACCTGGAGGAATTCACGACTTGCCTAGGAACACATAAGGTCTACTTTATGGGACCTAGGACTGCAGACGAGCACATTGGAGGATTCAAGGATGCAGTAGTTCACAATAACATAGAACATAAAGATGTGGTGTGTAGACTCTTCCCATATTCACTTGGGGAAAATTAATATAACTGGTATTTAAATTTGCTTGCGAATTCTATCAATGGCTGTGATGTTTTGGAAAAGGCTTTTATTGATCAGTTTCGAGTATATGTTTATCCTGGAACATTGTACCATTAGTTTTCCTCTCTTAAAAAGTTACCAAATGAACATTTGACAACTTTTAATACCAACTTTCAAAGGGAATATAAGAGGTTAGAGGCTCCTTATCAAGTGGCAACGAATGTAGTAATTGACTCATATTTGAGAGCCATCGACCCATGGAGTGTCATGTTTATTAAAAAGAGTGTGCCTGAAGATCAAAGGAATACCTTGGCAAAGGTTTATGCATTGGCCATCAACATGAACCAAGAGTTGAATCAAACACCTGGGGGGATTAGATACAACTTACCCATAGGAGTCAATCAAGGCAATTACAACCAACTCCCCAGGGTGCCATCACCTCAACCGTTAGGAGCCCCAAAAATGAACTCGGTTCTAATTTATGCACCTCAACCTCAGGTACAAGGGACAAATCAATAGTTTGTTGCTCAAGCTTTAACTTGGTAGAACAATACTAACGCTGACCACAACAGGATAGTTAGGTACAAGGGACAAATCAATAGTTTGGTAATCCCTAGGCAACAAACCAAGCCCCAACTATGATGCCTGAGAGTCAAGGGTCACACCTATCCACTGAAGTAGAGGCATTAAAGAAAATGATTTCAGAAGTTACTTCAGATTTGAGTCAACTAAAGATGAATCCTCCAAGAGGGTATAACAAGTCCCAAACATATAATAAGTAGTGAGGTTACAATAACCAAATTCAAAACCAAAGGTATAACTCCAAGCCATATAATAGACAATGGAACACAGGTCCAAACAATGGTGGGGTAAACCATAATCATTTGGATGCAAGAGACAACCATAATAACTCACAAAGTGTTTACCTAGCAGATATGAATTTACTAACTAATTGGTGTAAGTTGCACTATACATCATCTCATTCGAAAGTCAATTGTGCCCAATTTGAAAAGATCATTAGGATTTTTCAAGATGATTCTCAACTGACATGGTGCCCTAATGAGGAGCAAGAGAAGCTCAATACAACAATGTTGGTTGACACATTCCTCTACGAAGAGTTCCAAGCTGAAGTGGAAGGTGAACCATGTGTCTATGACGCACAAGATTTTCAAACCAAGAATAATTACAACCTTAGAAGTCAAGGCAAGGCACCGTTGACATAACCACCTCCCCTAAGGGGCGGATTGGCACCTCCCGATGCAAATGCAAGTAACAATCCCCTCCCTCCTCAAGATTTTCAAGGAACACATCCTAGACAAGGTCAAGGCCAAGAATATATTGTAAAAGGGTCTTTTGACGTTACTAAGGAGATGAAGAGGACTACCACAACTATGTCCCTAATGGAAGTACTGATATATTGCTCGAAATAGAAGAAGTCTCTTCTCAAGAGGTTGGAATATCTGGAATCTCAGAGTAACGAGGTTAAGCTGGCTGATATAAATGAAGTCAATGCTAATGTCAGTAATGATGCCATCGAAAAACCACCATTTCTACTCAATTTAAAGATATGTGGAAAGAACTTACACAACTGTTTGATAGATTCAGGCACATCTAGAAATGTAATGCCTTACTCTATATCTCAGAAGCTTGGTCTCAACCCAATGCGTGCAAACAAAAAGGTGGTACAATTGGATAAGACTAAGGTCAATGTGATTGGGGAATTGAAAGACATATACATCCAATTGGGTGTTGATCCATGCATATCCCATTATATTTGTTGGCCATTTGGTGGAATTTATTATGTGTTGCATTGATGTTTTGTCATTGATGTCAACACTGGCTATTTGGATTCTTTACCGACACCCTTCTGGTCCCGGTAGTGTTGACGTGTATTTTGTACACAATCATACACAGAATAAAATACCCAAGGGTACCTTATCCTCTCTTGAATAAAATCTCTAACTGCTGAAGATATCGCAAGAAGGGTCAGTTAGGGTGACTTCAATGTTCTTTTAAGTAGGGTCTCTACGTGTGGATAAGCACCAGTGGTCGTTGTGATTGTTGTTTCATCAAGGGGTCTTACGCCAAATCCGAACTGCAGGAACAGGATTTCCTAATACTAACAAGTTCTCAAAAAGATCAAAAGAGTAGGGCTTGCAAGAGATAAAGTCTAATCTAATCCTAAGAATGACTCAATGTGGACGAGACTTGGCAAGATTCAACCTCCTTAACTATACGTCCAAGCAATGGCTAATCATTCTAGCCCAATGAATTGTTCCTTTTCCTTGAACTATCACTTGGATGAAGTAGAACATCCACTTCTCGAAATAGAAGGCTTGAGGGGCTCCTGTGACTCAGTTGAGCATTGTTATCAAATCTCTGTACTCCTTCTGGAAGTCAATCCTATGTGGTGTGTTCGGGATCTTGGTCAGGCGAGGACGACTCTTGAGTAACCAGTTCTTATTGATGATGCTTAGGCAAGTGTCTGGATCATCTTCGTACATGGACCTGGCTCCTTCTATGCTTTTGTAGACCATATCTCTGTGCTTTGGCAAATGAAAAGCCTCACTTATAGCCTCCTCTGAAAGGTAAGCCAAAGTGTTTCCCTCCTTGGACACGATCGATCTGGACTGTGGATCATAATGGCGAGCACACTCGATCATCAACTCATGGCACTGGATTGCTGAAGGGAAGCCGACCGCCTTAATAATGCCACTTTCAATTCTTCTCTTTGCGACAGGTGATGGCTTGCCAATGTAAGGGACCTCCTGAAACTTCTTCGTACTGAAGTTCCCCAAGTTAGTATCTCCAACGTTGCTCCACTTAGACACGATCTTGGTCTCCACTTCTTCGTTCTTTTGATCTTCCTTCATGAGGGCTGGACGACTGGTGGATGCTCCCGCCTTCAGGGTCGCCATCATAACACCTACACAACATTTCATAATAAGTAATAGATTTTGCAATGTATAAACATAGATTAGAGATTAGAGATTGAATTTAGGAAACTTCATGATAAGTCTTTGAGTTATCATTTCCTAAATTCGATTGAGCTACAAGAAATTCAAAATTTCAAATTTCAAAATTTAAGATAATGACGATCAACATTCAAAATTCAAGACAAGGGAAGACTTCGCCATACCTCACTTGAGAGCTAACTCTAAAAATGCAAAATAAGGAAATCGCCTAGGCAAAAATCAAAATTTGAAGTGTCAATGCGATCCTCCTTTAGCAAAGGCGCCTTCCTTGTCAACTTCGCCAACTTTTGGGGTCTTCAACGTCTTGATGGCAAATTCGCTCCACTTGAACACAAACCAAGTTCGCACTCCCCTTTGAATGGAAATTTCGCACCTCTCCTTGATGAAATTCGCACCTTGTAATTGTCTTCTCCAAATCGCATGCAAAGGATGATTGAATGATGCTTTAAAATGCCATATCACACCCCCTTTATATAAGCGCTTACCTCCTTAATCTCCCATAGGCCGACTTTTGGAAATAAGGCAATTAAAAAACAAATTTTAAATAAAAATCAAGGCCGACTTTGTTAAAATATGGAAAATAAAACCCAAGCGCCCCAATTTATTTATTTAAAATAATAATTAATTAATTTAATGCCTTCGTATTTAATAGTTTTCATTTTTAAAGGCAAAATTAATTAATTAAATGTCTTGTGCGCACCCATTAAATGCTAATTTTAATTAAAAAAAAATACCAAGATTTATCAAATTTAGCATTTAATGCAATTTGAAAATGATGTTAGCGCCAAAACATGGGAGATGTAAGGGATACAAACCATATCGCTCTGGTCCCTGGGAGAGGGACATGAGCGATTTAGCATTTTGCTCTTGAATTTCTCGCCTTTTATGTTTAAAATCACTTCCTCTACGTTGAAACTGGCATCTACATTGGGAATCTCGAGCTTGATTTATTCAATTTTGTAGATGAATGCCTCTTAAGATCATTATCGCCCTGGTCCTTTAGTGAGGGACAGGAGCGAACTTTGCATTTACTCCTTGGTCTTCGTCTCTTTAATCACTAATTTATATCACAAGGCAAGTAACAACTTTATTCTTTCATTCCACGCATACTTACTTGTCTTCTACAAGGCAAATTTGATATTTGAGTGTTTATCACCCTGGTCCCTTGGTGAGGGACAGGAGCAAACTTTGAATCCTAGCTCAAATTTGTCATCTTTTAACCTTAACTCCTTGTTCATCACCTTTCAAATGACCTTTTCAACCTTGTGTAACTTTGCTTTGATGTGATCTTTGGAAGAAAATGATTGATTTTATGAATATCGCCCTGGTCCTTGACTGAAGGACAGGAGCGAACTTGCCTCTTTGCTCAAGTTGGTCACCTTTTGACGTTTGGTTCCTTGCTTATCATCTTCTCAAAAACATTTTCGACCTTGTGCGACCTCGCCTTGACGTGGTTTTTGGAAGGAAATGACTAGCTTAATGAATATCGCCCTGGTCCTTGACTGGAGGACAGGAGCGAACTTTAGTCTATGGTGCAAATCCTTCATCATATTGATATCAAATTGTCTTCAAGGCGTAAAATGATGTTTTTTATTCCTTCTTGAACATTTGAAACGAACGTGGCCTTCAAAGTTTAAGCATATCTGACTATTTCGCTCTGGTCCCTTGGAGAGGGACAGGAGCGAACTTGGGTAGTTTCATCACATTTTGTGGTCTTTGCAACTTCATTTCTCTTCGAGGCGTTCCAAACATCATTGCCCCCTTGTACCTTGACTTGAAGTGATTTTAAACTTGGAGGGAATATTAAATAACCTTGATTTCGACCTGGTCCCTGGCTGAGGGATAGGAGCGAACTTTCACTTGTAGGCTCATTCGTGCTTTGCCAACCTTCAAACTTATTTTCAATGGGCTCATTATGTTCTCCTTCATTCACCTTTGACATGGAATTTGTTTCAACTTGGCGAGAAATTTGCCTAAGGAAGAAATCGCTTTGGTCCCTTGGAGAGGGACAGGAGCGCCTAGGACAATATGAGCTTCTCTTGGCGTCTTGCAATCTTCAAATTATCTTCAATGGATTCGTTACGCCCCCTTTGCTTGCCTCAAACTTAACACTCACTTGATCTTCGCCCAAAACTTGTCTTATAAGGAAAATCGCTCTGGTCCCTGAGAGAGGGACGGGAGCTATACTAAAATTTGCCCTGGTCCCTGGCAGAGGGACAGGAGTGATTTTGCTTCTAGGGCCAATTTTCCTCATGATGGTACTTTCAAGTTATATTCAACTGATAAGATGTACTTCCTTTGTTCTTCTCAAATCGCGAAATCATTCAAATCTTTTAAGGACAAGGCAATTTTGGATTTCAAGCTCCGGTCCTTCAGTGAGGGACAGGAGCGATTTTTGTTCCTGGCACATTTCCTTGTTTGCAAATATCTTCAAATTATATTCAATGGACAGAACATGCTTCCCTTTATCTCTTCCAATCCAAAAATCGTCTTGATCCTGCAAGGACAGTGAAATTTTGAGAAACAAGCTCCGGTCCTTCAGTGAGGGACAGGAGCGATTTTTGTCCTTGAGGGCAAATGTTCAACTTTTCATTGCAAACGACTCAATCCTGGCGCTCTATCATGTTGATTTCACCTTCCATTATGTCCTTGACGCTTCAATTTGATGAAAATGAGGTCAAAATGGTCCAAGTGAGTCATTTCGCCCTGGTCCTTGACTGAAGGACAGGAGCGATTTGGCCTCAAACTTCAAAAATTTGCCATTTGTAAAACTCAAAATCTTCAAAACTTTCAATTCACATTCAACTGCATCTCCTGGCGACCCTGCATAAGACAAATGAAACAAATTAATAACCAAGATGCACAAAATTATGATTTTCGCCCTGGTCCCTGGCTAAGGGACAAGAGCGATTTTACCTCCATAGGCCAGAATATCAAGATTTTAGGACCTCAGTCACTTCACAAGGCAAAATTAAGCTATTTCCGATGCCTGGGATCAATTATCAAAATTTCCAAAATTTGGTCAAAATCACCTGGAGAAAAATTCACAATTCCATCATTAACACTTAGGCAAAATTTCGAACTTGCATTCAAAATTCCGACTGAACCTAGACAGACTTACTTGACCCCTTGACAATTTACCCTATATCAAAATTGCATCCTACGAGAGGAAGCTCAACAATCTCTCAAAATTGGACTGGACTCTGGCTTAAAATCATCAAAACGGAAACCCTAAGGCTTAACCCTAATCCAGATGACTCAAAAACCCTAAAAGCAGAGAGAGAAACAGGCAAAACCGAGCAAAAAAGAGGAGGTCCCCATTCTAATGGGGCGATGTGTGAAATGGTCACAACATCTGGCGACACCACTGAGAAATGTTGGAAAACATTTGGGAATCAATCTTTCTTAAAGAAAACTCAGAAAACCTCCCTTAACAAAACCAGGAGTTAAGAAACACTTACAAGAAGAGACCATCATATTGAGACAAAGTATCAAGTCCACAGTTACCCATGTGTGTGCAAATGAGTTAATTCCCCTCGACAAGACAATCATGATCTCCAGGTTCCCCTGTGATAAGCTATGTAGTTTATTTGTACTCCAAAAGCATCCTGGATAGAGCCTCGCTGCCAGTCAGACGTCCATAGTCCCGACGAGGTTATCGCCGCAAGCTCACGAACATTGCTCCATTGCCAGCCAAGCGTCTATAGCCCTGATGGAGTTACTCGTATATTCCCTTTAGCCAATTTGATATTTCTTTGTCAGCTCATTTTCTTTCTTTTGATTTTTTCTCGTTTTTCATTTTCTCATTTTTTTTGATATTGCTTTTCAGTTCCGTCAATTCTTTTGGCTTGTGAGCAGTGAAACTCACTAGGGTTTGAGGATTGCGGTGGCACTGAAGTCAGATTTTAGATTTTTCACCGATCATAGCTTTGCCTGGAAAACACAATGACTCAGAGATTATAAGTGTGAAAAGATATAATAACTGGAGGACAAAAATACGTGAGTTCAATAAGCTAATCTTGCTTCATTGCAAATACGTCCTGACTCAAAGCTTTACTACAAGAAACTCCCTTTGTAATTCCAAAAGACCTCATGATTGTCCAAGTGCAACCAACAATCTAGCGAGAAGTCAGAGCGTTATATAACAAAATCACCCAATTTAAAATAGATACCCCTCAGGACAAAACAACTAACCTAAGACAAAACTCCTAAACTAAGAACGAAAACAAAGCGAAAGACAAACCAAAACGAAAGAAAAGTGAACGAACGAAAAACAACGAAAGCAAACTAAACTAACTATGTACAAAGGAAGGCCTTAGGCATCTCAGGATTGGAAATAATGTTTGAGATACCTCCCATTGACAGGCAATGGGATGTCTTCTCCAGTTAAAGTCTTCAGCCTAAATGCATTTTCTCCCAAAATCTCTGAAATTTGATAAGGGCCTTTCCAAAGCTTATCAAACTTGTCATGTTCTCCCCTTTTTTCGTGTGCTTTATCCCAGTATAAGACGAGATCTGAGATCTGGAATGCCTTGACTCTAGCTTGCCGATCAAACCATCTTTTCACCACTCCTTGGTGTTTTGCGAAATTCTCCAATGCTTGATCTCTCTTTTCTTCCAGATTCATTAACTATGTCAATCAGGCTTGAATAGCATCAGTGTCTTCCATGTATTCTTGAATAAACCTCAGGGTCGGGATCCTGAGTTGCATGGGGAAGACTGGGTCTTGGCCATAAACCAGAAAATAAGGTGAAATTCCTAATGCGTTCTTGGTCCTGATTCGGTATGCCCATAGAGCGAATCTCAACTGAGTATGCCATTCTCTCGAACTTCTTTCTAGCAGCTTCTTGATAACGCTGAGTAGGTTCTTGTTAGTAGACTCAGCTAACCCATTACCCCGAGGATAATAATTTGATGAAAATTTGAGGGTTATTCCATATTCAAAAGCCCAATTCAAGAATCTCAATGATGTAAATGCCGAGCCATTGTCGTAAACCAATGCATAAGGACATCCAAACCTCGTGATAATGTTTTCTTCCAGGAATTTGATTACAGCTTCAGTAGTGCATACTTTGAGAGCCTGTGCCTCCGACCATCTGGTACAATAATCAGTAGCTGTGATGATATACTTGTGTTGTGCCGAGGATGTGGGGTTGATAACACCAATGAAATCCATTCCCCATTTGGCAAATGGTTTTGCTTCAATCACTGGGTTTAGTGGCATAGCAGGATTTCTTTCTCTAAAAGCTGCAACTTGACATGTGTGGCAAGTCCTGATATGATTAAATGTGTCTTTGAAAAGTGTAGGCCAGTAATATCCTGCCCTTAGGATTTGATGAGCTGTTGCGAGGTTGGCTCCATGTCCGGTCCCAAACTTGGAATGAAAATGTTCAATTATTTGTTTGGCCTCATCTTTTCCAACACACCTCAGATATATCCCTTCATGATTCTTGCGATATAGAACAAATCCTTGAAGCATATAATGTTGACACTTTATTCTTAGTGCTCTTTTCTGCGTGGGTGTCATGTGAGCAGGACATCTGTTGTTAAGCAGGTATGTCACAATATCTTTGTACCATTCATCGGGAGTGACATCCTCTAATTCATAACTTTGTTGGACTAATCCTGGTCCATCAATTGCCAGTGTTTGCACCAAGGCTTGTCCTCGAACAAGTTTCATGGGCTGGATTTCGATATCAAATTCTTGGATAATGGCGACCCACTTTCCTCTTCTTTCTCCTAGTTCATTCTGCATGAGAAGAGTCTTGACTGCTGCATCTGGTACTATTGCATAAATTTTGGCCCTTAGGAGGTAATGTCTGAATTTCTTAACGGCCTTTACTAGTGCGTATGCTTGTTTCTCAATATTGGGATACCTGAGTTCTGCATCTTTCAGCGGGGTGCTCATGAATGCAATTGGATTCTCGTCCCTTTCTTCACTTCTCTGGGTGAGAATAGCAGCACAAGTGTAGTCAGAAGCGAAGGAATATAGATAGAAGGGCTTGAGGTAATCAGGACTGATCAATACTGGCGCTTCTGGGATTGCCGTCTTTATCTCCTCGAATGCCCTTTTGGCTAGTGGTGACCATTCAATCTTTGCGTCCTTCTTTAGCATCTCATTCAAAGGTCTGATTATTTCAGCAAATCCGGTAATGAATTTTCTGACAAAGTTGATCTTGCCAAAGAACGATTTAAGTTCCTTCTTGCTAGCGAGTAAATTGATAGTGGGTATAGCTTTTACTCTTTCAGGATCGATGGAGATTCCCCTTTCTGAAATGACATGTCCTAAAAGTTTTCCTTCTGTTACCCCAAACATGCATTTTTTCGGATTGAGAGATACACCATATCTTCTGCATCTTTGGAAGACTCTTTTTAAGTCATCCACATGATCTTCTCTTTGCCTGGAGAAAATTGTGATGTCATCCATATATATAATAATGCATTTTCCAATTAAGTCCCTGAAAGCGATGTCCATGGCTCTCTGAAATGTGGCCCCGACATTGATGAGTCCAAAAGGAATTCTCTTGTACGCAAATGTTCCCCACTTGGTGGTAAAAGCAGTCTTTAGTCGATCTTCGGGCTCGACCAGAACTTGGTTATAACCTGAGTATCCATCCAGAAAAGACATCATCTGTGACCCATTGACAATTTGTAACACTTCATCTAGCGATGGTAGCAGATAATTGTCCTTTTCTAAAGCTCGGTTGAGATTTCTGAAATCAACACACAATCTAATCTCTCCACTTTTCTTTTTGACAGGTACCAAGTTGGCGACCCACGTCGAATGTCTTACCAGGAAGATGATCTTGGCTGAGAGCAGCTTCTTCACTTCTTGGTATATCAGGGGTTCCAATAAAGGATTAACCGGTCTTTGTCTCTGCCTAAATGGCTTACTTCCTGGCTTCAAAGGGATTGTGTGAGTAATAATTGCAGTGTCATAAGTCTTGAGATCTTCATAACTCCATGCTATGACATCTGGAAAATCCCTCATGTTTTTCAGGATCCCGTTTCTTTCAGCTGCGGTGCAGGACTTTCCAATAAACACATTCTTAGTTTGTATGTCATCACCTACGTTGACGGAGTCGCACATGTTTCCTTCCATGCCGTGGTTCTTCATCTCTTTCAATTTGTCAGGATCAAAAATTCTTTCTAATTCTACCATTCCCTTTGGAATAGTGTTTGTCTTTAAGTTCAAAACTCCTTCGGCATCAAACTCTGCTTCTCCCACTTCTTCTTCATCAATGATCTGGGCTAGGAAGACATCTGTGTTGGTTAAGAAATCTAGTATGTGCTTGTCGTCTTCGAAAACTTGAAAATTGGTGACGTTATCTGGGACCAAAGGGACTGATGTTAATTCTACTGTGAACTTCTTCAATCCTTCCATTGCTAATGGTATCAAAGAGCTGGCGGCTTGCGCAAGGGAATTAGCCACTTGATTTTGATGTCTAAATATAGAATTGATGTTGAAGGCCTCAAAACTTTCAATGAGGTCCCAGACTCGGTTTCTGTATCTGGTCAATCTTTTGTCATGGCAAACATACTGCTTCCTGATTTGCCTTATAGCTATTTCTGAGTCCCCATACACTTGTAGTATTTTTGCCTTCTTTTTGATGGCTAGCAATAACCCATGAATCAAGGATTCATATTCAGCTACGTTGTTGGTACAGGGAAATTGTAATCTGTGAGCGGCAAGGTAAGTTTCTCCTGTCAGGCTAATTAATTCGTAACCAGCTCCAGATCCTTGTTTGGACTTAGACCCATCGAACCTTAATGTCCATATTGCACTTCCTCGATCTTCCGTCTCTTGGTCTCCTTGACTTTCGGTGGATGTGTCAGATAAGGTTTCATCTCCTGAGGAGCTTTCCGCTTCTGAATCTTGAACCTCTTCTATAATCAACGTCTGCAGGGCTCTTTTGTATATTTGTTCTAATGCAGTTTGACACAAAGCACAAGATAGTTCTGAATGGACGGCATTATGTATCCTACACCAGTTGGGAAGGAGCAGATCTTGAACTGACACCAAGTTACCAAGTTGCACACTTTGCTGTATGTTTCTATGTACGAACCTTCTGAAATTTTCAAACATTCCATCATCTTCTTGGTCGGATCCTTGATCACTTTCGACGACAATTTCTGTAGATTCTATCACTTCTTGCTGGTCATCTTTATCTTGTATGTTTTGCATCATCAGGACCTCACCTATTTTAGGTTTGTATGTCCCTAGATCGGATTCTAAAAACAGGACTTCATTGTCTTCCCCATACTCGGTTATCATAAGTCTCAATCTTGGAGTGTTGTCAATCTTGATTTGATTCGGGACTCCTCTCCATGGTAGCCACATGTGTGCGAAATCAGTCGACACATACCCATTCAATTTTCGTGACCAATCTCTACTCAGGAGCATCCCATATGAATCAGGGATATCCACTACTGATATGTCTATGAAGTTTTGAACTCTCGGGTCTGCAGCCAATTGCATGTGAATGTTGTTCAACTCGCCCATGACTGGAACTTCTGTCTTGTCTAGCTGAGTGACCTTTCTTTTGGTAGGAGCGGGAGTTATACCTAGTCTTTGACAGACAGCCAGGGGCATCACGTTACTGGAAGCTCCTGAATCATAGAGGCAATTGTGTAATAGTTTCCCAAAAATTCTGACTGACAACAGGAACGGGGCTGGTTCATCTTTTCCATGGGAAAGGGCTGAAGAATCCCCACTGTGTTCTTGATGTTTTACTTCATTGACTTTCGGATTGTTGTCCTTTACTAGACCCTCTTCTTTTGAGTGATCAGTCTTGTTTGGAGATTTCCCTTTCTTGACCACATCTTTCTTAATGGCCACTTCCTTTTCTGGAAGAATTTGACTAGTGGTGAGGCCTTCTTTGATAGTAGGTAGAGTTTTCTTAGTCTCGCCCCTTTTGAGTAACACCTTTCCTTCTAACATGTCTTCCTTTTTGGCTGGGAAGGTTATGGTCTGAACCATGCATTCGTCTTGTTCAGATTGCCCTTTGTTATCGGCTTCGTCTTGGGTCACATTGATGGTAGCTTTAGCTTTGTTGGCCAAGTCTTGAACGTTTGACCTGACTGTACTAGACTCACTCAAGCTATTGATCACTGCATCTTTGATTTCTGAGATCTTGAGTAACTCGTAGAGTGGTAGACTAACTTTAACTTTCTTGAGTTCTTCTAGCACCAATGTGGCCAATCTTTTCATTTCATTGCCCACAAGGGGTGCAATATTCCTTTGTCTGTATCCTTGCGTGTGTTGTGGGTATTCTGGATTGTTGCTGGCTTGTGGATCTGGAGGGGTAGAGAAATTGTTTGGAGGGATCGATGTAGTTAGAGGTTCTTGATTCCTCTGATTTCTATGATATACCCTTTGGTTCACACCTCCTGAAGATTGGTGAAATACCTCCTTTATTCCCTCGACTAGGACACTGTTGTTCAAAGGTGGAAAATAATATTCTGAGTCTTCGACGGGTCCATTTGCGGATGTTGGTGGGAACTGGGAGCCTGGAGGTACCATTGGTCCATTAGCAGATTCTGGTGGAAATCTCCCATTTTGAGTCTGGCTATCTTCATCTTGTGAATATCCGTAGCTTTCCACAATCATGGCTTGATCATACCGTGTAGTTGGGATTATTTCATATCCAGTTGTTGGTGGATTTTTAGGTGGATCAATGCTATGCATTTCTTGCTGGAATATGTCGGTTGCGATTTTGAATTCAGGACATTGCAACTCAGAATGTTGGTTCGTATTGTGGAGTCTACACCAACTGGACAAGGCCGCCTCTGCTAGAAATACTTTACTGGTAGAATGATTTTCTTGATTCTGAGAATTTGGTGGATTATCTAGTGGCATCACCACATTTCCATTATTGGGAGCCGTATTCCATGGTCTCTTCTGAAAGCCTTGGTTATTATTTCCTTGATAATTATTCCTGAAACCTTGGTTGTTATTTCCTTGGAAATTTTGATTGTTCGCATGTTGGCCGTGGTTGGCCCTCTGCATACTTTGGAGTTGATTATTCTGGTTCCTCAGATGAGTTACTTTGGTTGACAGTTTCTTGACTTGTTCAATCAACTCTTTAATTTCATCCTTTTCTTCCTGTGTTCTTGACGAGTTTGTTGCATTTTGCAGGTACACAGGTTGTGCTGGTGGAGCTTGTGAAATTGGAACTCCAGGATGAAGGACCAACTGATTTGTCGGCTGCACGCTTGGATATGTTGGTTGTGGAATCGGATTCATAACTGGAGTCTGGTTAGCCAACGCCATTCCCACCGTTTGCATTTGATTTGGGGCTGCGACAGGTCCCATGTGTAGTAGTGGCCCCGTAATATTCTGTCCCATGTTCTTGCTAACTTCAATAGCTTTCGCATATGCTGCGTTTAGATCATTTGGGATAGGATGTGTCCTTACAAACATAGCAGTGAGATGATCCAAAGCCCCATAGTAGATTTCCCTTGGGTCCGCAATGAGATAAGGATGTCGTAACATCGTGTATGCGCGGTGAAACCTGGTGTTGAAAGAAGTGATTGGTTCATGTTCTCTCCTTCGGACCTCAACAAATTGTCTATACAACTCAGTTGGTGTGGTTGGTATACCAAACTTGGCAATAAATGCATCTTTCATCGCGTCCCAAGTCCTAATTGACCCTATAGGCAAATGAATGAACCAGAAGTACGCTTCTTCTCCCAATGAGTAAGGAAAAATCCTACACGCTACATCTCCATATTCGATTTGTCTGTTACGAAGATGATCCTCGAACATCTTGATATGATCCTTTGCTGTACGATTGAAATCACTGACATTGAATTTTGAACAAAAGTGTTCTGGATTCTTTGGCATATCATGATAGACTGCAAATTCCAATGGTGATGGATTGTTGATTAGCCAAGTAGCACCGTTAAGTGCATGAGGAGGAGGAGGAGGAGGAGGAGGAGGAGGAGCACGGTGTGCCATCGTGTTTCTCGGAATTTGAGAACTTGATAAGAGACTTGATGAACTGGCTTGGCTTGTTGTCTGAGAAATTGCCTGGATACTTGCTTGAATCGCCTCTTGTACTTGTTCTTGAAGGGACGGAGCTTGTGATGACTCAGGGGATTCCTCCAATCTTAGTTCAAATTCCTTGGGAGGATCTTCTCTCTTGACTCACTTCGCCTTTGAAGTAAACTGAAGCTCACTTAGATTCTTGATGCCTGGTGTTGACCTTAATACCTTTTGATGTTTCTCGGGCGAGAAAGAACCGATGCGATCCAGCGTGAAGTCTTGCGAAAATTATTGTAGGTTCCTTTGATTGCGAAGCTCTCTAGCTGCTACTCTTCGGTGTTCTTCAGCCCTATCTTCTTCTTGTTCTAAGATGATTCTCACTCTGTTATACTCAGCTTCACCTCTCCTTATGTTCCACGCTAAGTGATTCAATCCTGAAACAATATCTTCTTGAATGTCGCCTATCTGCAAATTAGGTTGCACTACTTGATTCAACCCTTCATGTGGCAACACCATCGTGATTCATGATCATGCTTGAAATGTGTTCTTTTTTTTTGGTAAATTTTCTGGATAGTACTGTTCCTTCGGATTATTTGGTTCAAAAAGAGCCCTCCTTCTAGCGCCAATTCTGTTGACGTGTATTTTGTACACAATCATACACAGAATAAAATACCCAAGGGTACCTTATCCTCTCTTGAATAAAATCTCTAACTGCTGAAGATATCGCAAGAAGGATCAGTTAGGGTGACTTCAATGTTCTTTTAAGTAGGGTCTCTACGTGTGGATAAGCACCAGTGGTCATTGTGATTGCTGTTTCATCAAGGGGTCTTACGCCAAATCCGAACTGCAGGAACAAGATTTCCTAATACTAACAAGTTCTCAAAAAGATCAAAAGAGTAGGGCTTGCAAGAGATAAAGTCTAATCTAATCCTAAGAATGACTCAATGTGGACGAGACTTGGCAAGATTCAACCTCCTTAACTGTACGTCCAAGCAATGGCTAATCATTCTAGCCCAATGAATTGTTCCTTTTCCTTGAACTATCACTTGGATGAAGTAGAACATCCACTTCTCGAAATAGATGGCTTGAGGGGCTCCTGTGACTCGGTTGAGCATTGTTATCAAATCTCTGTACTCCTCCTGGAAGTCAATCCTATGTGGTGTGTTCGGAATCTTGCCAAGTCTCGTCCACATTGAGTCATTCTTAGGATTAGATTAGACTTTATCTCTTGCAAGCCCTACTCTTTTGATCTTTTTGAGAACTTGTTAGTATTAGGAAATCTTGTTCCTGCAGTTCGGATTTGGCGTAAGACCCCTTGATGAAATAGCAATCACAACGACCACTGGTGCTTATCCACACGTAGAGACCCTACTTAAAAGAACATTGAAGTCACCCTAACTGATCCTTCTTGCGATATCTTCAGCAGTTAGAGATTTTATTCAAGAGAGGATAAGGTACCCTTGGGTATTTTATTCTATGTATGATTGTGTACAAAATACACGTCAACAGGTAGGTTGAGTAGTTTTTGGTTCACTTGGATCCGACATGATCCGGTAGACTCCGGTATAATCCGGTGATGGAATTGGCTTGTTCACAATGCTCATACTCATATTTGGTCAGTTGGTTTTGGTCTAGTGATTGGATGCTATCATGCTTGCTTAGAAGATTGATTTCTAGTTTCGGCGAGGGTTTCACTAACAAATCTTTTGGTGGAGATCTTTGATGCATTGCATAATTGGTGTTGGTGCAACTTCTGATGGAGTTTCAGGATGTTGTTGGTGATCATGTTCGAGACTTGGCGTTTGGAGATCATTGCTAAAGTGTGTGGACCTATACTTGGTCCCGCGGGTTGATCTAGGTTATGGACTGACATTGATGTAACGTGTGGATAGGACCTATTGTTATATTTTTGAGATGTCTTATGTGTTGGATATTGTTTGTTTTGGTCTTAGGTTGACATGGTTTATAATTATGTAATTGGTTTATTGTTTGGTGGTCGACTTAATTGTTTATGGTTGAGGGTTTGTATAAATAAGATGTAAGATCTCATTGTAGATTATCATGATTATTGTAAGAGGTCATGGTCAATGAATATACTGTGCGAATAATGTAATATCATTCAAGAAGAGGAGTTGATTGATCATTGGAGATCGAATTGGGTTTGTCTAAGAGGATTTAGTCCTTCGGTATTGCGCTTAGTTGGAACTGTACTCAGACATAGGAGATGCTAGCTTTTGCACTTCAACACTTCTCTGGATTGTAGTCTGAATTTGTATGTAGTCAGTGAGGCTCCTGTTGTGATGAACAATGTGCTCTAGGTTGTTGGCCTTCCTGCAAGTGCAGGCCCTTTCATTGTAATTCACATACTTACTACATAAGTATTATCTGACTGTGGGTAGGCTTCCCATTGTGGTTTTTCCCTTTACCGGGTTTTCCACGTACAAATCTTGGTGTTGTGTGGATGACTTTTATTCTATGATTATTGTTTATGCTTAATTGGATTACCTGCTATTCCGATATTATTGTTCGGTATTAAAGTTTAAATTTATAATGCTTCTGGTAATCTGTGACAACTGATTCACCCCCCCCCCCCTCTCAGTTGTCTTCTGGTTATCTGAATTGTCTAACAATTGGTATCAGAGCTTTGGTCTCTCTACAGAAAGCTTAACTGTATGAGGAAGATCCTATGGCGACTAACAATTTAAGCTCATCTAGTTCTTCTAGAGCTATCTTTCGAAGGGATATATCGAGGCTTGAAGGAACAAACTATATAGTATGGAAGATTTGGATGGAAACTCATCTGAGATGTCTTGGCAAGGATATTTGGGAGATCATACAGAATGGTGTCACACCTTTTAATTCAGGGTCTGACAATCCTCCTCTGGAAAACCTGGACAAGGAGCTTGAGAATGACTATAGAGCAAGAGAATCCCTCTTGTGTGCACTTTCTGATCAGCAAATAATGGGATTAACAGACAAATCATCTGGAAAGGCTATATGGGATAAGTTGCAGACTCTTAATGAAGGTGACCCTATAGTGAAGATTGCTAAACTTAATGGTTACTGGGTGAAATATGAAAACCTGAAGATGGAAGAAGATGAAAGGATTACTGCATTCATGGAAAGAGTAAATGAAATTGTTATGGGAATTCAATGTTGTGGTGGAACTCTGAGCAAAGATGAGATTGTTTCTAAAGTCCTGAGAGCCAATGGTTGCTATACGTGTATTTAGGGGATCGCCATTATTAGATCATGGTGGAGAATTCACATCCAGTGAGTTTAATAACTTTTGTGATAAGCATGGTATAAGAAGATAATTTTCTACTCCTCGGAAACCTCAGCAGAATGAAGTTGTGGAAAGGAAAAACAAAACTATCTTGGATGCTTCTAGAACAATGATGATGGAAACTAATATACCTCATATCTACTGGAGAGAAGCAGTGAGTACAACTGTTTACACATTCAACATAGTACATATCAAAGGAGAAACCGGTAAGACCCCTTATGAATTATGTTTGACAATACACCTACAGTTAAGTATTTCAGAATTTTTGGTAGTAAATGTTATATTAGGAGAGATGATACTATTGGGAAATTTGATTCTAGAAGTGATGAAGACATATTTCTTGGCTATTCTAATGAAATCAAAGCATATAGATGTTATAACAAGAAATTGCAGAGAATAGTGAAGAGTGCTAATGTCAAAGTAGATGAGCTAAGCAAAAGTCAAATCAGAGTTTATGAGAAGGAACCGATAGTGGAAATGATTATATCTGAATTGGCAGCACCTTTACCGGAATAGAGAGTTGAACTAGTTACTCGGACAACATCAGAGAATTCTACAGTAACTAAAGAATAGGGAAGAGGAACAGAGAGTCAGAAGACTCCTAGGTATATAAGATTGAATCATTCTGAAGATCAAATCATTAAGGATAAGAAGAATGAAGTGATGAAAAGAAGAACACTGACAATTAATGAGGTATGTTTAATTTCACAAGTTGAACCGGTATCGGTAATCGAGGCATGTAAAGATGAATTTTGGTTAAAAGCTATGGAAGAAGAATTAGATCAGATTGAGAAAAATAACACATAGACTTTGGTTCACTGGCCTAAAAATAAAAATATTATTGGAACTAAATGGGTTTTTAGGAATAAATTGAATGAGGATGGTCAAGTTATAAGAAATAAGGCTAGATTGGTTTGTAAAGGATATTCTCAGAAGGAAGGAATTGATTATGGAGAAACTTTTGCACCGGTAGCTAGGATTGAAGCTGTAAGATTATTTCTTGCCCATGCTGCTTGTAAAAACTACAATGTTTATCAGATAAATGTTAAATGTGCATTTTTGATTGGGGATCTTGATGAGGAAGTTTATATTGAGCAACTTGATGGTTTTTCACTATTAGATGATACTGATATGGTTTGCAGGTTAAGGAAAGTTTTATATGGATTGAAACAAACACCTAGAGCTTGGTATGCAAGGTTGGATAAATATCTTTTGAAGCTTAGTTTTACTAAGGGAATTGCTGACAATAATTTATATTATAATAAAATCACTGATGATGATATACTGATTGTTGAAGTATTTGTTGATGACATTATTTTTGGAGGTGAAGACAAATTATGCATAGAGTTTTTTAAGAATATGGAGAAAGAATTTGAGATGTCTATAATTGGTGAGATGAAATTTTTCTTAGGTTTTCAAATTACTCATATTGAAAAAGGTATTTTTATCTGTCAAACTAAATATGCTAAGGAATTGTTGGATTTTTTTTGGTATGAGAGATTCTAAACTGGTAAGTACACCTATGGTTACAAGTGAGAAATTGACAAGGAAAGATGATTCTGCACCAGTAAATCCTACAAGATACAAATCTATGATTGGAGGCCTACTTTATTTGATTTAGACTAGGCCTGACATTATGAATGTTGTTTGTATTGTTTCAAAATTTCAAAGTGATCCTAGAGAAAATAATGAGATGGCAGTGAAAATGATTTTTAGATACTTGCAAGGTACATGAGAATATGGCTTATGGTACCCTAAGGATGATAACTTACTTTATGTGCATATACAGATGTTGATTGGGCTGGAGATGTTTATGACCAGAAAAGTACTTCCGGTGGAGCTTTCTTTCTTGGAAAGAAGTTGGTTTCATGGATCAGCAAGAAACAGTCATGTACTTCTTTATCTACTGTTGAAGATGCGTATGTTGTTGCTACTAATAATTGTACACCAGTTTTATGGATGAAGCAAATGTTGAAGGATATAAAGGTGGATTGTGATGCACCGGTAATTATTCACCGTGATAACTCTGCAGCTATTGATATATCAAAGAATTTGGTATTTCATTCTAAGGCAAAGCACATATCTATCAAGTATAACTTTTTGTAGGAGAAGGTGGAAGCAAATGAAGTTAAAATGGTTTATGTGAACACTAAAGAATAGATTGCTAATATTTTCACTAAACCTTTATATAAGGAATCATTTGAGTACCTAAGAGATAGATTGGGGGTTTCTACCTGTTCGACAGAGACCTGATTGATGTTGTTTGGAATCAGTTAGACATGCATTATCAAAGATACTATTTATTTCGATACTGATGTGGGATGGTACTGCTCAAGGGGATTAGTCAGCTTTCAGAGGTTTATGTTTTTGCTTTTATATTTTTGTCAAATTTTTAGCATTGATGTCAAAGGGGGAGAGATAGTGATGTGAAAAAGAAATTTAGAACTTTACAAAGATATTATTTAAAGAGGGAGAGACATTGTTATTTAGAGCTATATGCAGAAGATTGTTGGTTGTCTTCCATCGGGGGAGACTTGTTTGACATTTCTTGGTACTTAGATATTTTTCACATCTAGTGTTGTTATGAATGCCAAAAGGGGAAATTGTTGGCCATTTGGTGGAATTGATTATGAGTTGCATTGATGTTTTGTCATTGATTTCAACACTAGTTGTTTGGATGTTTTACCGACACCATTCTGGTCCCGGTAAGTTGAGTAGTTTTTGGTTAACTTGGATCCGACATGATCTGGTAGACTCTGGTATAATCTGGTGATGGAATTGGCTTGTTCATGATGCTCATACTCATATTTGGTCAGTTGGTTTTGGTTTGGTGATTGGATACTATCCTGCTTGCTTAGGAAATTGATTTTTGGTTCCGGCGAGGGTTTCACCGGCAAAGATTTTGGTGGAGATCTTTGTTGCGTTGCATAATTGGTGTTGGTGCAGCTTCTAATGGAGTTTCAGGATGTTGTTGGTGATCATGTTCAAGACTTGGTGTTTGGAGATCATTACTCAAGCGTGTGGACCTATACTTGGTCTCAGTTGATCTAGGTTATGGACCGACATTGATGTAACGTGTGGATAGGACCTATTGTTGTATTTCCGAGATGTCTTATGTGTTGGATATTATTTGTTTTAGTCTTAGGTCAACATGGTTTGTAATTACGTAATTGGTTTATTGGCTGGTGGCCGACCTGATTGTTTATGGTCGAGGGTTTGTATAAATAAGATGTAAGATCTCATTGTAGATTATCATGATTATTGTAAGAGGTCATGGTCAAGGAATGTAATGTGCGAATAATGTAATATCATTCAGGAAGAGGAGTTGGTTGATCATTGGAGATCGAATTGGGTTTGTGTAAGAGGATTTAGTCCTTCGGTATTGAGCTTAACCAAAATTGTACTCAGGCATAGGAGATGCTATCTTTTGTAGTTCAACACTTCTCCGGATTGTAGTATGGATTTGTATGTAGTCAGTGAGGCTCCTTTTGTGATGAGAAGTGTTCTCTAGGTTGTTTGCCTTCCTGCAAGTGCAGGCCCCTTCATTATAATTCACATACTTACAACAGAAGTATTATTTGACTGTGGGTAGGCTTCCCACTGTGGTTTTTCTCTTTACCGGGTTTTCCACCTACAAATCTTGGTGTTGTGTGGATCACTTTTATTATGTGATTATTGTTTATGCTTAATTGGATTAACTGTTATTCCGGTATTATTTTTTTGAGTTCTGGTATTAAAGTTTAAATTGCAAATGCTTTCCGGTAATCCGTGACAACTGATTCACCCCCCTCTCAGTTGTCTTCCGATTATCTGAACTGTCTAACAATATTGATAGACGAGTGGTTGATATTCCTGAAGTATATGGTATGCTTCTCAGTAGAGATTAATCAAAAAATTTGGGAGGTTACTTCTCTACCTGTTTTACATACTTATGGCTTCCCTGGAAAGGAGCAAGTAACCAGATTTGAATTGATAGTGAGCCTAAATTGAAGAAGTTGGTCACACACTACCGAGCTCCGAATTAGATGGCATATGTTGAAGTGAGTCCAGGAGTCTATAAAGTAAATGAAATTCTCACTTTTTCTGCACCTATAGTTCCCCAGTCCCTCCAAGTTGATGTATTAGAGCATATAGGGAGAGCTAAAGACTTTATAGCAGGAATGAAACCATGGATGTGCCTGTTAGGTGATGATGTCATAATGAAAGATTTGTTACTCCCGCAATGGTGTAAGATACATCATCAAGAACATTCATAGATATCCTATATCCCATGCTAAAACGAAGTTACAAAGTTGATAAGCCTAGTCCCTTGTGAGGATATTGATTATGTCATCAATGTGGAATAAATTGAAGTTCCAAACCATGAGAGAGTAATACCCCAAAAAATGGATGTTGTAGTAGAAACTTCCCAGCCAGAGTAGTGTAGGAAGGAGATCCTTATAGTTGAGATTGGTAAGCAAGGAAATGAGGAGACTCCACTTAAGAAGGAGAACGAAGAAACAAAATCTCCCATGCAGCTCCAAGTAGAGCAGCCCACTTTGGATATGGTCGAACTTCCCCTAGAGAATGTAAATGAACAACCTTAGATGTTAGAAGACATCGTATATAATGAACAACAACCACTTGCATAGACCAATCCTCCGTTATTGATTGTTGAGCCTAAGCTGAAGGATATAAAGAAACCAAAGGATGAAATTTGGTTCCTAAAGTTTGATGGGTCTCAATCGAAGCAAGGTAGTGGAGTAGGAGTTGAGTTAACCAGTCCCAAAGGGAAGACCTTTTTGGCCTCCTATTGACTCCAATTCCCTTGCACTAACAACATGACTGAATATGAGGCTTTTGTTAGAGGACTCCTCTTTGCTCATAAAAAGGGAGCCAAATGCTTAAGGGTGCAAGGAGATTCTAAATTGGTGGTCAAGCAGATAAGAAGTCGGTATGCATGTCATGACAAAATGTTAGCAGCCTACAGGAACTGAGTATGGGGATTGATTGAAGACTTTGATGCTTTTAATATCCAATTAGTGCCCAGGAAAGTGAATGGAATATCAGACACATTGGCTATAGCAACAAGTACTCTGGAACCAGTAAGTCAGTCCCCTTTGAAAATATTTTTCGTAGAATTGGTTTCCACCCCCGTTGTCCCCAACAATATTAAGCATTTCCAAGTCTTTGATGACGATCAACATATTCTAGTCTTTCTTGCTAATTATGGTTCTTTCAAGGAGCAGATCATGGATGAAGAGGATAGATCGGATGCTGCCAATGAAGATGGGGATGCAGAAATTTTTAATTTGCCTACAAACACCATTCCCAAAGGTATGGTCACTCTAGAGAGGCTTTTTTATTCTGATCCTAGGATAAAAGAAAGATTGACAATGGATTCAGATGCTAGAAAATATGAACAACATAATAGTGGTCCAGAAGGTCAAGAGAAGATAGTGTACATTGGAAAGATTTGTACTCCCACTGAGAGGGAGGAAATTCTATAAATCTTAAAAGAATACATTGATGTTATAGCATGGGGATACGAAGGTCTTAAAACATTTGATACATCTATCATCACTCATGTTATACCTTTGAAATCTAATATAAAACCTTTCAGATAGAAGCAACGACCGTTCAATTCATTGATAGAGCCCTTGATTTTCAAGGAAGTTCAAAAGCTACTCACTGCTAGGATTACTTTCCAAGTACGTCACTCCACTTGGGTTGCCAACCTGGTGTCGGTAAGGAAAAAGAATGGGGAAATTTGAATTTGTGTTGGTTTCTATAACCTCAATAAGGCATCCAAAAAGGATAATTACATGTTCCCTTCCTTGGATGAGGTTCTACAAATTATTAATGGTTCACAGATGATGTCATTCCTTGATGGTTATTCTAGATATAACCAAGTTTTGGTGAACCATGAAGACCGCATGGAAACAACATTCACTATGAAGTAGGGGACTTATGCATATCGTAGGATGTCGTTTGGATTGATTAATGCTAGAGCAACATTCCAGAGAGAAATGGATACAACTTTCATAGATTTGATTGGCAAATGCATTATAATATATATTGATGACCTGACAATATTCTCCAAAGTCAGGGGAGATCACCTAGACTACCTCCACAAAGCCTTAGAAAGATGTCAAAGATATGGGATATCTCTCAATCCCAAAAAGTGTGTATTCGAGGTGGCTCAAGGGAAGCTCCTCGATCATGTAATTTCTGAAAGAGGGATATCCATAGATCCGGATCGAGTGGAAGCATTGTTAAAATTGCAGATGCCTAGAAGTAAAAAGAAGATGAGATCTTTCTTCGAGAAGATCAATTTTGTTAGAAAATTTATCACTGGATTCACAGAGATAGTCAAGCCATTGAATGAAATGATGAAAAAGGATGCTAAGATAGAATGGACTGCTGAAGCGAGCGAGGCCTTTGCCTAGATTAAGAAGTCTATTGTTGAAGCCCCTGTTCTAACTAGTCTTGACTATACTTTGCCATTTTATATAATTATTTTGCCTCGTTGCATTCAAGTGCCTCTATTCTGACACAACGACAAGAAGGGGATGAGAAACCCATTGCATTCATGAGCTCCCCTTTTAAGAATGCCGAGGTGAGATATTTTGCTCTCGAGAAACAAGATTTTGCTTTGGTAAGAGCAGTCAAGAAATTTAGACACTATATCTTGAGGAGCAAGATATACGCAATTATGTCGGATCAAGCAGTTAAGTCACTACTTATGCAATCAGAGCTGGGAGAACGCCGAGGGAAATGGATGGCTATTTTGCAAGAGTTTGATATAGAAATGCATGCAATGAGGTTAGTTAGAGGCCAAGGTCTGTCTCAAGCTATGGTGACTGATATCCCTCAAATCTAGTGCCAACAATATATGTTGCAGTCATTCACTCAGGACCCATGGTACACTGATTTGGTTTTTATCTTACTGAATAACAAGTGTCCCGAGGGGTTGACATCCACACAAAGACGAGCTTTAAGGCTCAAAAGTGCCAATTATATGATCAAAAATTTGACACTTTATAGGAAGAACTACAAAGGTATTTACCTTCTGTATTTTGATCATCAGGAAGCCTGTAAAATGATCAAGGAATTCCATGGGAAATATAGTACAAGTCATGGGTCAGCAGATGCTACTGCACATCAAATTTTGAAGGTTGGATAATACTAGCCTAGTATTTTTAAAGATACTCATGAACATGTTTGTCATTGCCATACATGCCAAACTGCAGCTTCCAGAGAAAGGAATCCCACCATGCCTCTTCAACCAGTGCTTGAGGTAAGACCATTTGCCCAATGGGCATTGGATTTCGTAGGTGTCATTAATCCTAATTCATTTGTAGGACACAAGTTCATTCTCATAGCAACGAATAATTGCACCCGATGGACGAAGGCCATAGCATGTAGGAATGCTACTGTATAGGTTATTCTGAAATTCATTGATGAATACATCATCACCAAGTTTGGTTTGACATTCGCTCTGGTATGTGACAACAACCCTTCTTTTACTTCAAAACAATTAATGTAATGGTCGTATGAGTACAAGGTAGTTATGAAATTCTCATCTAATTATTACCTGCAAGGGAATGGAGTAGCTGAATCCATGAATTAAAATATTTGAGGTGTTATTAAGAAGCTACTTGAGAGTAACCCTAGAGATTGGCACAATCAATTGAGGTATGCCTTATGGACTGACCGCACCAGCGTTAAACCCACCCTAGGAACTTCTTCGTACTACCTTATCTATGGCCAAAATCCTGTTTTTCTGATCAATTTACAGATACCTGTCCTCCAGCTAATGAAAGATATTGAAATTGAGGACCATGTAGAGGTTCATCTCCTGAATCAATTAAAACTGGATGAGAAAAGGATAAATACCCTGCAACACTTCGCTAAGCATCAAGCAGTTGTTAAGCGATGGTTTGATAAAAGAGCCAAGGTGAAAGCTTTTCGGATCTCTAACTTAGTTTTGTTATGGGACAAGGCTAAAGAAAAGAAGGGTGATCACCATAAGTTTGAGAAGTTTTGGTTAGGTCCTTATCAGATTGCTGAAATTTTAGGAGAGAACACTTTTAGGTTGAGCTCTTTGACAGGAGAACTTGTATAGTTGCCTGTCAATGGTTAGTTCCTCATGCATTATTTTCAGCAAGTCTCAGAGGAGCTTGATCTTTTGTACTATAGTAGTTTAATTGTTTTATTTTCTTTGTTGCGTGTTTCCGCTTTTTGCTGCATGCTTGTTTTCTTTGGTTTGTTAGTTTTTGTCTGTTTGTTTCATTTTTCTTTGTTGGGATACATGTTTCTTCTCAAGGACTCTAAAGGATAGGTGTTCTTTGCATAACAGGTTGCCAAATTTGAGAGACTTCGACTCTTTGCTCTTTGTAGCTTCATTATTATTTGGTTAATCATGAAATATTTGTCTACACTCGTCCAAGGTGATATATAATGGTTTAAATATGATTTGAGTTGACTCTCAATTGGACAAGGTGAACCTGATTACTTAGCACTACCATCACAATAAGTTGCATTAGAAAATTTTGTAAGGTATCAGATGAACTTGTTTCCAAGAGAAAAATTAGAAGTCAAGATGTTTCACGTCGTCCACTGTGGCTCCCAACCCAGTAATTGGACTTTAATGTTTGAAAGTTGCTTGAAGGTTACAAAGAAATAATCCGTCTGTATTCTATGAGAAAAATGATCCACCAAGAGATGGAGAAAAGGAATGATTCGCTTTAAGCAACTAAACTTGGGTTTTTCAGGTAATCTCCACCGGGGCTATGGAGGCCTGGCTGGCAGTGGAGCATTGCTTGACGGGGGCCAGAGGCATCTCTTTCAGGGCTATGGATGCTTGGTTGGCAGCAAAGCTATGCCCAAGATGACCTTGCACGAAACATATTGATTGACTTCATCTTTGTAGCTTGGGCGCAATTTCCTTTGTTTATCTTTATTATTCAGAATGATGGAGTAATAAATCATGAGCACACTCAAGAGTTAATCTTGTTCAGTTTCTAAACTCAGTTGTTTGTTCATTAGTTCACTCATCTTTTCACTCTTATACATTTGTTTTGAATGATAGTAGCCTTAGGCATCAGGTTATATCAGAGATTCTGAAGTTCTAAAATGCCTAGAGTCATTTTTCCCATATAGTCGCCATTTGTTATGCCCTGCATACCTACCCCCATTAGTTTCCTTGTCTTGAGAATATGGGTCCCCTTTCTTTTTGTTTTGTAGTTTTGTTTTGCTTAGTTTTTGCCTTAACACCTGGAACCCTAGAACCCCGGAGTCCCGAGGTGTTCTTTGCCTGGTTTAAAGTCCTACCCCGGAACCTCGGAAACTTGGAGTTCTGAGGTAGGCTTTTGTTTCTCGTATTGGTCAAGACCTCGAAACCCCGGAGTCTTGAAGTCGTGCCTTGTCTTGTTTGTTGTTGAAGCCTCAAAATCCCCGAGTCCCAGAATTCTGAGTTCTTCATGTTTTGTCGTTAGTCACTTCGGAACCCCGGATGCCCGGAGTCCCGAAGTTGTGTTGTGTTCTTTTACTTTGGAACCTTGGAGTCCCGAATTTGTCTTGTCTCTTCACCTCGGAACCCCAGAGTCTCGAGGTGAGTTTTTGTCTTTTTTGTGTTGTGACCTCAAAAGTCCAGAATCCTAGAGTTTTGAGGTGTGTTGTTGGTTTTCTTGTTGTCATCTCAAAGAACTCCAGAGTCCCGAAGTTCTGTTGTGTTTTTTTATTTCGAAACCCCGAAACCTCAGAGTCCCGAAGTTGTCTTGTCTTTGCACCTCGGAACCCTTGAGTCCTAAGGTGAGTTTTTGTGTTGTGACCTCGGAAGTCCCGAACCTCGAAGTTCTGAGGTGTGTTGTTGGTTTTCTTATTGTCATCTCAAAAACTCGGAACCCCGAACTCCCGAGGTTGTGTTTAAGGAGACTGCATGGACGAAGTATCGGGGGGTATAAATAGGAGAAATGAACTTTTTAAAGCTCATTTGTGCATTCAAGTTTTCTAGTCTTCCAGCTATGATCTTTGGATTTCGCTCCTTCGTGTTGTCGAGTTCTTCATGGGTTTTTTTCCACCAGGTTGTTTTTTTTTTAGATTTTCTATTTTTTGGGCTTAGATTTTCTTTTTTTCTTTTTCTCATTTTTTCATGTTTTGATCTTCCCACGTGCCCTAGGTTTTCAAAACCCCAGAACCTCGGAGTTCCGGGCTCGCTAGTTACCCACCTCGGAACCCCGGAGTCCCGAGGTTGATCTTTTTGGGTCGTGCTTTTACCCCAAAACTATGGATCCCCGGTGTTTCGGACCACCTTTTAACCCATGAGTGAAATACCCCTAGCCTCGGAACCCCAGAGTTCTGAAGTTCTTTCCTTTTAGGCCACTATTTTGACCTCGAAACCCCGGAGTTCTAAAACATCTTTTTTTTGGCACTAAATAAACTACCCTGGGACCTCGGAACCCCGAAGTCCCGAGTCGGCTTGTTTTATCTACCTCGGAACCCTGGAATCCCAGAGTTCTAAAGTTTCTTGATCCTTTACGACCATGCTATTTTCAACCCGGAACCTTGGAGTTCTAGACCATCTTTTGGGTCATCATTTAAACCACCCCAGGACTTCAAAACCCCAAAGTCTCGAATGATCCATGTTAACTGGTCAACCTCAGAACCCCAAAGTTTCGGCCTTTATTGTTCCATGTTTGTCTACCTCAGAACCTTGGGACCCCGAAGTTCCGAAGTCAGTTGTTATAGAAGGAGTTACCCACCCCGGAACTTCGGAGTCTCGAAGTGGGTGATATTATTGATATATTTTTTATGCGATAGGCTAATTTGTGGTTCTTTCTTGCAAATCAAAGCAATTAGATGGACCCAACCTCCAGTAAGAGAGGCAAGGAACTGGACAAACTCCCTGCAACCATGAAGTACCACTACCAAGGGCAGGTTTACATTTCCAAAATGGATGATCAAATTAGATGGGTAACTGACATAGAAGTGGGAAATGTGGAGTTGGAGGATATTAGAACTCAATTGGATAAACCAGGGCTAGAGGCTCCTTATAGGAGAATAAAGAGGTCATGGCTGGTAGAAGCAACTGTTTTCCCCCAATCTATTCCAGCCCCGAAGTTCATAATGACCATAGACCATTTTTACAATGTGGACACAAGAAAATGCACCGATGCCCATGGAAGGACAACGATTGATCTATCTACTGATATGTTAGGATTTGTGTTTGGTATCCCTATAAGGGATGAAGTGCTTCTGACCACAGAGGAAGAAGCCGACGAAGTATGGGATAGGGATATTGCTTCGAGCAAAAGGCATATGAATGAGAATGTTCAGAGGAAGAGAGGAAGATAGGGATAAAGGCCACATATATTCCAAGGGCTGATTTCAGGGAGCCTCAACGAGATCTAATTATCATGTTGAGCAAGGCCTTTGGCAAACCTGATCGCTGACACTTCCATCCTTGGATGTTTCATTTAATGACTACTATTCTGATAGGGAAAAAATATTTTGATTGGGCTCAAATCCTATTAGATAATATACATGAGTAGTTGATTAATGTACACAAAACCAATAAATTCTTCTTTACCTCATATATTATTTTGGTAGCTGCCCGAGCAAGTAAATTTCCAGGGCTACAAACATAGGGCCAACTTGGTGATCAAGAAGGACAAAAGAAGGTGTGGGAGTATTACACTCAACTCCCTCTGTGCAATGCAAAGACACATTTCAAAAGATTAAATGATGTCTTTCTTTTCCCTGTTATAATCAAACTCACAAGTGATATCGGCTACATGATAAGCCCAAAAGAAATGGCCATAATTAGGGAATGGGCATGTTGGTTCATTCAGAACCAACGTTCGACATAGATCGCGGTCAGTGGATTCACAAGGAACCCTATGTTGTTACCCAGATACTGCAATGACCGAATAATACTCCTGGAATATGTCAGGGAGATGTTGGGGTTACAATCATTGTTGTATTCAAAACATAAGGCATGTGTGGATTTTTAGTTTCTATTGGTTACTTTTCCTGTTCCAAGATTCAGGTGGCCAAGATGGCGGAGCAGGAACTTCAATATTTAAACTTAAAAAGAATTCAATTATGCTCGTTGTTGGTGTAAATAATTATTCATCTTGGATATTATTACACTTACTTAAGTTTACTTAGGATAATGCATTTTCATAGTAGTTTGGGTATGAGACACTTGGGTGTTTGTGCCACATTGGGATAGTGTGTGTAGGAGAAATTCCACCTTTTATGGTGTTGATCTTGTTGTTACACTCCACTCTTGTTGTTACACTCCACATTCAGTGGGTGATCCACCTCATGTGGACTATTATATTATTTCTCCTACCTACCTACCCTTGTTTCTTATTGAGCCACATGTCATGCTTGTGTGCTCACATATCCCTAGCCTTGCCTATATAAGCAGGCTCATCTACATTGTATGTAACAATTGAACAATTATTGAATCATTATTATTGATCATTTTCTATTGATGAGAATACAGTTTATTCTTGTCCCATATTATGTCTCTATTTTGTACATTTCATTGAGCTCTTGATCTTGGCAAAATCTCACACTCGTGAGTACTATGACCCATATGGTAAACTGAAGCAAATAATGCCAAAGGCATATGTGGGGCAAAGGCCAAAGTTGGAGGATTTTTGGGCTAACCTTCAAGATAGTTTTGAAATCAGAGAGAAAAATTATTCTAGACTCTCAGTGCCACAGATAAGAAATTTTGAAGTAGAAACTAATCTCCCTAAACAATTGAGGGACGATGGCGAATTACTAGACCCAACATATAAAGAGTAGGAAATTGATAAGAAGCCTCTCCCTTCAATAAGATGGTTAGGACAAGAGGAGGTAGACATAGATTTTGTAACTCAAAATATTATAGAAAGGACTGGATAGTGGTTGAGTTTGAGGGTTAGACCAAGCACCTCAAAAGGGAAGCAAAAGGAATCAACCTCCAGTGTTCCTCAGTTTAGGGCTCATAAAGAGTATGCCTGCAGGACAAGGTCTAGTTCCAAAAAGAATACGTCCACAAACTTAGAAGAGGTTGCCCAACCTAAAGAAAGTATTGAGGAACTCCTAAAGCAAGTCAAGGTGAAAATGAGGAAGGCTGAAATTTTGAAGAAGGCTACTGATTTTGGAGGAAGAAAAGGGTTAGAAGCTGTGCCATTAGTAGAGATACATCCCGTTAGGACAACAATTGGGCAAAGGCTAGGAGAGGGCACTTAGGAGGAAGATGAACAAGGGAAAGCTGATGAAATTACACAATCTCCTCCTGATATGACAATTGCATCTACTGAGCCCCTGCCAAGAGCAATCACATAGGCTCCAATTTTGATGTCGACCACTACAACCCCTCTGCCAACAACACCCAATATTTTTTTAACAACATCAACAACATTACCTATAGTAACCACAATATTGAATCCCGCTATAGAAAAGGTAAGCATTCATAACATTGAGTGAGATTTCGACGAAGAAGATGAGCAACTTGTGGTACAGTTGATACAAAGAAGGACTCAAAAGAAGAAAGAAAAGAAGTTTACTAGGCTCAAGAAATAGGTACCGATTGACCCCATGGACATTGATGAACAAGGTTTACTAGCTGAGCAGCCACTTGGGGGAGAAAGGGAACAAAACGAGCCTGAGGATTCATAGGATGAAGGATTGGTCTTAACTCCGAAAGACCAAGAGGATTTTCTAAAAGAAATAGTTGCTGGAGGAAGGGTGGTAGGGAGTTTGAAGAAAAGGTGAGTAATATAGCTACATAAGAAACATCAGTTAAATATTGATGCCACTCTCCAAACCGCCAAAATTCCACTGGCTACATCAACCCGAGATATTAAAACCCGGGAGAAAGAAGAAGAGGAGAAAGATGAAGTAGAAGAGCAATCAAATATACACATGGTGCCTGCCGACATTGTGCCACATGAAGGTGAAAAAGATAAGGATATGCCACAATGGCTAAACTTCACCTTTGAGAAAAAGAAGAAAGTAGTGCTACGAAAGGTTACACTACAACAAGCCATCATTGAAGAACCGCAGAAAGAAAAGGAGGCAAATATAGTGCATCATTTGTCAAGGATAGTTTCTGGTGAAGTGATTGTTGATGTAGCAGTTCCAACACAAGCTGAAGGTCAAGACTCCTTGAATTACCAAGTGTCACAGGTCAAATTGGGTAAACAGACGAAGTGGGGAGAGCTAGATACATTGGAACTCGCTACTAGTGTCATTAGGGGCCGAATAGAAAAGGACAACATATCCCATTCAGAGGTCAAGGCACAACTGGATTAATATAAGAAACTATTGGTAGAGATGGGTAAGCCCCTAAATACATGTATAGATGACAATCTACCTTCAACCTCATCACTCCCAGAAGGAGATATAAAAACATTGGGTTAAGTAAGCCAGATGGTAGCTATGACAAAGGAATGGGCACAAATAAATACCTCTAAAATTAGATTATTTTTGCAAAACACCATGAGAGAATATGAAAAGGCCATGCAGGTTGGAGGAGCGTTAGCTTCCTATTCTTAGCTGTGGGAGTGGAAGCTCAACATTTTTGGCAAACAGTTTCAAGTTTTGAATAAAGTTTTAGATCTTGGAGTTGAAGATTGAAATGCTTCATGTGAAGGATATAACAGGTATTCAAGCTCCCCTTCTTGGTGTAATAAAAAAGTATGAGAATTCTGTAGAGTAGTTGTTAGGAGTTTTTGGGCTTGGTATAACTAGTGCTGGATATATGGAGGAAGACAATATACTCCGTCAATGGGATGCATATGAGACACATTATTTTGCAGCTCCTGCTCAGCTTAACATTATGTTAATGGACAAATATACATATTTAATAACTCAGTGTCAACAAGCTGCATAAATAATTGTAAAACTGGAAGATAAAAATAAGAATGCAAAGGAGATTTTGAAGAAGTACAAGTTCAGAATCAAGCATGTTGCAGATCCTCCTGCGGAAGTGGTTGCATGCATCATTAGCAATTATGAGAGATATAAAAAGAAGTAAAGAATAAAAAGGCAGTTGTTAATGATAACATCATACTTTTTGGAATTTTGCATGTCACCATAACTGGGACTTCGACTGTTGGTTCAACATGTACATGGATTATGGAATGGGTTTTGCATGATTACGGAATGTTGGCTCATGCAACACCATTTTCATAGTGTTGTCACAGTCCCAGTTTCGTAATAGTTAACTAGAGTCTAAGGTAGAGATTTGCATGTCAACTGCGACTCCTTTCTTTTTAGTTATTAATTTAGATTGATTTATTTCCTAGGAAGTAGGACAAGAAACTCTATAAATTGGAGAGTTTGATTCATTTGTAAGGGTCCACAAATTGATTATTTGAGGCCCACTTAAAGACTTTAGATTATTTTATGCAGATTGTTATGAATTAGAATATTTTTGTGATACATTCTTTGAAGTTAATACAAGAAACAACTTATAGATTGCTTGATCAATGCGTATGTGCTATTAATTTGTTCTTTGCAGTCTGGTTATGTCTATTGTTTGAAATCAACAAGTTGTTTTGGTCTTATGTTTATTGCTTTATGAATCATACTGCTCATGTAAGTGGTGTTTGAAAATTACTGGGATAGACGATATTGTGGTGATATTCTTGCCATGAATTTGTGAGGTTGCTGACTTTGCAGGTTTATTGGGGTTTCGCTATTGAATGCTGGTTTAAATAATATTGATGATTTTTGGATTGCAGGGTACTAATTGAGTAGTTCATTAAGTTGTGATTGCATTAGTTTCATTGTTATTTTCTTGTTTCCTTGATCTATCCTTCGTAGTTTACTTCAAAAGAGTTTTGAATCATAAAATACAAAAATAGTGAAGTTATTAGAAGTTATTGGGATTCGTTTAACCAACAGGGCCCTTAACAGGTACAACTACATCTACCATTGAGTTGCCCATCATCGTCGAGACCCGACTATAGAGACCTTGGAGTAGTTAGTTTCTTGAAACTTATTGCTTTTCAGAAGAGGTGGTGAGTGGTCACATAAACTACCTGACTTTTGGTGAGTGAGTTAAAACACCGGTCAACATGACCATCAAGAGAATGATCAAGCGGTAAGATCCTTGCTTGGATACCATCATAAGGTTTGAGGGAGTGCAGTAGTGAGGCAGCAGTTGGTTGCTATAGAACAACATAGGACTGTTGTAGAACAACAGTAGGCTTCTGCAGGGGAGTGGCTTCAAGAGAAGAAGCATAACATGTGGAGTGGAGTTGCAATTCAAAGGCGACAAGAGTTGAATCCAAGATTGGAGCCACATGAGTTGGAATGTCACGATCATCAACAAAATTGTCCTCTTGAGAGAATTCAACCGAAATAGTGTCAAAAGCATTGATTGTCAGATGATCTTCAGTAGCGTCCTTCCACCTAGTAGCAACACCTCTATGGCGAGAGAGAGAATAGTCTGAACCTAAGTGACCCATTGAGAAGCACCTTCGACAACGAAAGGGGAGGCGCTCATAATCCAGCGGTTGAGTCCAAGGCCTATCCCCAACTATAAGAACCACATCCCTAGGAAGGGGAAAAGATATGTCGATGTCAATTAATAGATGAGAAAAGGTAGAATGACCCATGGAATACGTGGCGTCATCAACCTTCAAGAAGCTACCAATGGATTTACCGATGGCATCAAAGCAAGAAGGCTCCCAGAAATGGAGCGAAAGATTGGGCAGGTGGACTCAAACGGGACAAACAATCAAAGATTTAGTAAGGGGGTTGATGGAAGGAGTCCAGGGCTTAATAGAGAGAGAATGATCCCCCCAAGACCACAACTTTCCTAGAACCAAATCATGATCATGAGTAGAGGTAATAGAAGCAATGAAAAAGCCTTTAGCACAAGGAAAAAACTCAATACCATGAGCAACTAAAGGTTTCCAAGAATCACACACCCAACGATGCAAGCCTGGAAGAGAATGCCAAAACCCAGTAAATCTGTAGACCAAAGCACTACGTTGATAGAAGTCAACATTTTTCACAACCTCCTTGCCACAAACCACATCAGAGTAGGTCTTGGCACAAGGAAGAGGACGAATACCTTTGTGAGAAGCAGCAACAGATCTAGCCACATGAGAAAAGTTTTGCCCAACAACAGGGGGAGGAGGTTTGGTAACCACACCCTCACCAACGTTCACAGTAGCAGAAGTGCCAACACCAGCGCTCAAACAAACTGAGCCAACATCCAAACCCTCAGCAGACAAAACAAAGGGCCTAACAGAATCCCCAGGAAGAATAACCCCATGCAGAGTAGAAACCCCAGCACCCAAATCGCCAATGACACCTACAACGATGCATCCATCAGTGCAGGAAACAAAGCCAGCGAGTGTGGATGCAGAAGAGTCTGCACCCACACTAGTAACACCATCGATGCGAGGAGGAAGTGAGGGGAAATAACAAAAGAGGCCACACCAGGGAAAGGACCTACCAACGCCATCAACACTCATGTCCACCCCAGATACTGTAGCTTAAAAAATAGTTTAATAGGATTTTAATTTGACATTTTAGGGTTAAAATTGTTGTATAGGGATTTAATTCAATATTTTAAGGTTTTAGAGCAGCTATTTAGGGTTTCCGAATATATGCATAGGATTTCAATTTAACATTTTAGGGTTATAAAATATTAATATGGGGTTTTACTTAACAATTTAGTATTTCAAAGTATCTATTTAGGATTTCAATTTGACACTTTAGGGTTAAAATAATTGTTTAGGGTTTCACTTTTAGATTTTAAGGTTAAAAAGCTCTTTAGTGTTTCAATTTGATATTTTAGGGTTAAAAATGCTTTTATCTTGGTTTTAAAATAGTCTAGATTTTTGACTTGATAGCATAGGGTCTCATTTTTCCATTTTTGGGTTAAGAAATGTTTTAGGGTTTTCAATTCATAAAAAAGTAAATTCAAAATATTGATAAGAAATCATATATTTGGTATTGAAAAATTCTTATAAATAACAAAATGTACAAGTGGCCTATAGATGGAAAAACCTTGTCTAAAGCCACATGATGTAATGTGGGGACATATATGTGCTTGAAGACCCCTTTTCAACTTGTCATGCGTGCCTTTTCCTTCAACTTGTGAAAGCAATAGCAAGCTACATAGTACTTGACACCCTTGCAAAATGTTAAAGTGAAATGACTTATCATTTTTGTTTCGATTAGTTTTTTACAACAAAATAATACCTTTGAAGATTTTTCCCATAGGACCTTTGAACAAAGGTACCTTTGTTTGAAGAAAAACTTTCTTTTGAAGGTGTTTCATAATTTATAGGCCTTACAAAGTGAAAAAAAAACTAACGTCCCATGTTTTCTATAGTGAGATGTCCCCATGATAAGATCATAATTGTGAGAAGTGAGTATGGTAGTGTCATAACATAGAGAAGTCATAAAAAATAAGGATCACACTCCGATATCATAAATTTTGTGCCTTCATAAAAACATGTAGCATAGTTGTATAACAAGGAACATGTGAAAACCTAAGGTGGTAAAAATGGTCGCAAAGGACATAGAGGTCAAACAACACGTGGGAAAACTAAATTGAGAACATGGATACACATAGGAGCTCAATATAAGAATAACATAAGAAAAAAGCCCTTTGAGTGGGAAAATAAAGCATAAGATAAAATATAAAAAGGCAAAATGACATAAAATCAAATGGGCTAGTTTGTTAGGACGTAAAATTTAAGTGGATGTATATAAAAGATGGATTGTAAAAAATATTATTCAAGTAAAAGTATAAGGTAAAAATGAATGAAACCACAAAGAAGAGGTGATAAAATGATACGACTGTAATGTGGTGAAATAAGGTTCAATAGTTTTTTGCATGCAAACTAAGAATGTTAAGCCCATTCCACTCTTACATTGGAAGGAAGATGATCCACTTGGCTCAAGATCCTTGGGCACAAGGTGAATTCAATGGTACTTCACCGTGAGTTGAAAGTGACTATGCAAATTATGGGAAAAGTGAAGAGATGACCTTTATAGCTTGTACTAGACTGTCACAAACTGATAATTTGATTCCAGGAAAGGAAACAGTTAGGAAGACTGTAATGGACCTACATTCCAAATTTGAGGCAAAAGTTTAGGGACTCAGTTGCCAAGCTTGGCTTTCTCTCGAGACTCTGTCACCTAGCTCGGCCCACTCCTGTTAGTTTTGGCTTTGATGAATTATAGAGTATAGATCTCCACCTATATAGTATGTACCTGTAGTGTAATAAAATTGTGACCCTAGCAATTTTCGATCGCATTAGGGTCCTCATGCATGCGAAATCAAATCCCCTAGCTTGATCGGAGACTAGAGACTGCTCAACCCTCAAAAACAACTTCTCCCTTGCCCTTCGCACCACCCTGTTTGCACTTTGCCCTGGAGAAAAGGGCAGGACAGGGGCGTGGCAGACTTGTTCCCCCTAGGACAGGGGCGTGGCACCCCTGTCCCTACCCTATTTTGGGGCAGGACCTTTCCTGAGTTTGCATAGAAGGTTGTGTAGTGAGCGGGAAAACATCCTCGATGTCGACTTGTGACATAAATCAGTTTCATTAACCCTAATTGACAAGTATAAAAGTCGCATTTCCCCTTCCATTTAGAATAAGACAGATACATGAGATCTCACATTCAAACATTCAAGAGCATTCAAGCATTCTCAAGTCTCCCTTCAAGGCTAGGTGTTGCATTCAAGTCAAGGATTCAATCATTGAAGAGGAGATTCATTCAAACATTCAATTCCACACAAGCATTTCTATCACAATTTGTATCACAACCTCCCTTGAGGTGATTTACATTTCAGTCTTTCATTTACATTTACATTTACTTGCAAGTACTTTCTTTCATTACTTGGTTAATTCCAAAACTGGGGTTTGAACCGAAGGCAAACCCCCAATTCCATCCCATTTCCCTCTCTTTTATGTATGTAGGTTGCAGGTGCATAGTTGTACTTTCAGATTTGGAATTCATTTGCAGAGGTGGAAAAACCTTTTTCGTTTCACGGATTTTTCGGAGGACCGTGTACTTTCCTGCCATGGTCCGAGCAACTTTTTCTCAAAGTCGCAGGACAACTTCGTCTCGACATATTACTGCCAGATCCAGGTGCACAACTTCATACCACGCTTCAATCTCAAGTTATAATCAGTTCTTTGTCACTTTTGCACTTAGTCTGTGTACATAATTCAATCAATTCCTTTCCATTGCAAGTAGAAGAGGGGATTGGCTTATCATCATTCTCATTTCATTCAGAATTCTATCGTCTTCTTTAGAGGTTGAATCTAATGTATTTCCTCTCCCCCTCTTCCAATGTAATGCGTTAAAAGTGTTTGAAAGGAAATCCGTAGTGAAACTCTCATATCTCCTTGGAGGGAAAGGGTAGTTTTTCTCTCGATCTCTCATTCACACATTTTTCACCCACCATTACATTTTGGTAAACCCAACGTCTTGCATGCTTTCCTTTGAACAAAATTGCATATTTTTCATTTGCAAGTTTCAAATTTCTGCAAACTTAGTGGTTAAATCAAAATTGAACTTGTGATTTGTAAAAATTGCTTCTGGCTATCCTAGATCTGAAAATTGTTTTGTTTGTCAAATTCAATTTTCTCATTGTCCTGTTCAATTTGCAAATCAAATTTACAAAATTTAGCGGTTACTTGTTAAAACCCTAATTTTCAAAAAATCATCTTGAACTTGTGCAAAATTGGATTTTCATTTAATTATTAGATTTGTAATTGTTCTTGGACTTGTTTTCATTCCTACAATTCAAAATTTTAGTTTCAAATTTCAAAATTAAGTGGTTAGGTCGTAAAACCCTAATTTTTTTTATTTAATTGGATTTTGTGTAAATTTCAATCAATTTCATTCAAATTCAGATTTCTAAACATTTTCCAAGGTGTCCCTATCCATTAGGTTTGACCTTTTTCAAATTTGCAATTCAATTCTTTTTTTTCTTCAAAACCCTAATAGGGTCCTATTTTTAAATTTGAACCTTCATTTCACCCATCTAGAAATTGTAAAATTCGCCAATTTTTTGGGGTTAGCATTGAAATCATCGTGATATTCATCCCTGAAAAATTTCAAAAAAAGTTGGTCGAACCATGTGCATTCCCACCACGGTCCTCGACTTTTTTCTCGAAATTTTGGGAGACTGTTATGACTGTATTTAATAGCTTAAATCCAGAAGATTAGCTGATTTTGTCGATTTTTTATCCCTTTAGAATAAAAAATACCTCCAAAATTCAACATTTCAATTTCAAGAAATTTTTTAAAATTAAGAGGTTAACTATAGTCTGCCCTGATTTTAAAAATTCTGATTTTAAAATTAAGTGGTATTCCCTTGGCCCTAATTTTAAAATTCAATTTTTTTTGGAAATTGTGTCATCCTCTTCTTCCAACACAGTTCAAATTGTTTAATCAGTATTTTCTTAAATTTTGCATTAATCAATTTCGTAAGCTTTGTTCCGAATTCAAAATTTCAATTTTCCCTCTAGTGCATGAGTTTTACCACTATTATTCCTATCTATACTATCCTTGTTAGACGAAGCATTAGAATTAAGGTCTCCCAAGGTTTAATTACCGAGGAGATGGAGCCTAATTTTGGTAACTTATTTAATGAGGATCATGCTAATTCTTCCCATCCTAATCATGTGCCTATTCACCCCATTGATGAATCTCATGATGAAGAAGCTTTAACTAGAGTCTCTATAGATCAACGTTCCACATTGGACAATCAATTTGATAACTTTCAACAATGGATGTCCCAAGAATACCCTAATAGTGAATCTTTTCCATTAATTGAAGGCTTTAAGCGCATGATTCAAAGTGATAAGAATGAAATTGATATATTGTGTGGCATTGCACATATTGTTGATTCTAATATCATGCCTATCAAGAGTTGTGCCAAAACCCTAGGTTATTCACAACCTTCAATACAAGTCAATCCTTCAATTCCTTTGACTACTCACATGAATAGTATTCCTACTTTCACATCCAACATCATGGCTACTTCAACTCAAAATGTCATCCCTACAACCATTGGTCATGGGGGCAATCCCTCTTCTTCATTTAATCATCCATCTTTACCTATGTCTTCCATGAGTGTTCCTATTATTCCTCAACTAATAAGTGTGACACAAGCGAGCAATTCCTTCAACAACTTTATTCCTCCTTTGAGTGTCCCTTTTCCTAATGTCATGCCTATCAAGAGTTGTGTCAAAACCCTAGGTTATTCACAACCTTCAACACAAGTGAATCCTTCAATTCCTTTGACTATTATGACTAGTATTCCTACTTTTACCTCCAACGTCATGGCTACATCAACTCAAAATGTCATTCCTACAACCATTGGTCATGGGAGCAATCCCTCTTCTTCATTGAATCCTCCATGTTTACCTATGTCTTTCATAAGTATTCCTATTATTCCTCGACCTATCAATGTGACACAAGAGGCCAATTCCTTCAACAACTTTGTTCCTCCTTTAAGTGTCCCTTTTCCTACCCAATCATAACCTATGCCTACTTATCATAATGTCGCACCACCTTATTCTCAGTCCATGTCTTTTTTCAATAACATCACACCATCTTCTCAATCAACTATGTCTAACATCAATTCTTCTACTGAAGCGACAATTAACAATCTTGCTCAAACCGTGTCTTCCTTACAACAACGAATTGCTTCTATGAGTCGATCCAAGTTTAGTGTGCCCACCTTTGATGTTGTGAGCCCACTTTCTCTTGATATTGTTAAGTCGTGCCACCTAAACATGTTGAGGTCCCTCAATTAGAACTCTACAATGGAAAAGGTGATCCTCTTACGCATGTCAAAACATTTCAAACCTTGTATTACGATTTTGATTATGATCAAAGATTGCTTGCAAAATTGTTTACAAGAACACAAAGAGATAAGGCTTTACAATGGTATTGCTCTTTGCCTTCTTATTCTATCACTTCTTTTCAACAACTGGCAAATGTTTTCATCCAACAATTTCAAAACATCATTGGTCTTAAAATCACTTTGACTGATTTAATGCATTGTAAACAAGGTGTTAAAGAAAAAGTGTCTGATTTCATTGGTAGATATAAGCATTTGTGTGCTCAAATTTCTTTTCCTATACCAGATAATGATATTCAAATAATTTTCATTTCTAATGTGCAAAAAGATATTAGGGAAAAGCTTCTTTTGTTTGAGTTTACTTCCTTTTCGCAGTTGTGCGCAACAATCCACAATTATCAATTGGTTGTGAGTCAAATGGAGCAATCCACTCCTATGGCTCCAAGTGATAAGGGAGAGAGTGTTCAACAATCGTTTGTGAAGTTCAAACCAACAAAAAACTTCATCAAGTTCAATGATACAATCAACAACAACAATGTGAATGCTACAACAAGTGTGTCTTCTATTTCTAAATTTTTCAACAGAGAAAGATAATTTACTTCTTTGAATAAATCTTTACATAGTATTATGTCTCAGTTGTTGCAAAGAAATGTTATCAAACTTCCTCCTATAAAACAATTTGATCCTTCTAAACTTCCATCCCCTTATTTTGATAACAATTCATTTTGTCAATTTCATCGTCAGCCTGGTCATGATACTGAGAGATGTTTTGCATTGAAAAATAAGATTCAAGATTTGATTGATAATAAAACTATATCTGTGGCAGGTGTGAATGATAAAGGGAATAAATCAGTAGCTCCTCCTAATCAAAATCTTAAGATTTTCACTGATCCCTTGCCTTCTCATACCTCTAATGTTATTGAGATTGTGCCTACTTCTTTCACTTATGAGGAATTCACCTCTATGGCTCTGAACTTGGTAAATATGGTAGAAAAACAAGATACGCCTAAGGATCCTTGTATTACATTTGACCCTAGTGAGACCATTAGAGCACCCGATGGCCCTTTATACATAATTGCGAAGGTCAAGGATATACCTTGTCGTGGTGCCCTTATTGATCCCTCTTGCATGGTTAAGTCCAAAACTGAGGTTTGACTCGAAGGCAAACCCCCAATCCCAACCCATTTTCCTCTCTTTTTTGTATGTAGGTTGTAGGTGCGCAGCTGTACTTTCGAATTTGGACTTCATTTGCAAAGGTGGAAAAACCCTTTTGGTTTCGCGGATTTTTTGGAGGACCGTATACATTCCCGCCACGGTCCAGGCAACTTTTCCTCAAATTCGCAAAGCGGCTTCGTCTCGACATATTACTACCAGATCCAGGTGCACAACTTCATTCCACGCTTCGATCTCAAGTTATAATCAGTTCTTTGTCACTTTTGCACTTAGTATCTATACATAATTCAATCAATTTGTTTCCATTCCGAGTAGAAGAGGGGATTAGCTTATCATTTTCATTTCATTTAGAATTCTATCTTCTTCTTTGGAGGTTGAATCTAATGTATTTTTCCCCCTCTCTTCCAAAGTAATGTGTGAAAAGTGTTTGAAGGGAAATCTGTAGTGAAACTCTCATCTCTCATTGGAGGGAAAGGGTAGTTTTCCTCTTGATCTCTCATTCACACATTTTTCACCTACCATTACATTGTGGTGACATTACAGTACCTATTTCTATAATGTCACTACCTATTCCTACAAACAAAAAAGAAAGGAAATTTTTGGGGAGAAAGGGGTTTGCCTAAGTCAAACCCTGATTTTGTAATTAACGTTTATAGAATTGAAATGAACTTGAAAGGAAATCGTGTTGTTAGGTAGCACACTTTAGATCTAAAAAATAGAAGTGTCTTATACCTTGATAATGCAAATGCTTCTTTGAAGATGATCATGAATGTTGATGCACAAGGGCTTCGCTTAGTAAACATGGGTTATATCATGTGCATTCATGACATACTAAAGAATCCCCCTATTCTCAAAAAATATTTCCCTATAATTTTTTTTTTCCACCCCCTCCCAATACACAACCTAAATTAAAAGCCCCCTTATTTGCACCAAATATCGCAATTTTTCTAGCCCAGATTAAAAACCCCCCTATTTTCACTGATAGGCAATATATTGTACCCTAATTTTTGGGATATTAAACCCCCCAATATGAATGCAATAGCATGACTCGACACAAAAAAGGAATTTATAAAACATGTGCTTGCATGGAGGTTGTTGAAGGTTGCCACAATGGATGCTTGAATACTTGAATGCTTGAAGACTTGAATGCTCACTTGTCATCATGATCTCTCTATGACTTGACTATTATTGATCTTTCAGAATGAGGGGGGACACCTTGCTTATATACCTCTCCCAAGAATTTTGGGGTATAAAACATGGAGCAGGCTGACATGAGAAAAGATTTCTCGCTAAATCCACCTAACCATTGTGTGGACCAAATTTGGGCTTAGATTAGGGGGAGCGAGGCACCCAATGCGACCTGCTCCCAGAAGTAGGGCGCCCTAGGTGTCTTGCTCCCTCCCAAATGGTTCAAAATTGGGAACCAAGACCCTAAACGAGGAGGAGATGTCGAAATGGTATGTTGAATTGGGTTTTGATGAGCGCAACTAGATTTGGGAGGCCATACATGCTAAAGTAGGGCCTAGTTGAGCAAGAAATTGCATAGGGATGCAATCTATGATGCTACATTTAGCCCCCACTTTAGTGGGAGTATAAGACTACACACACTCACGGTAAAGTAGATAAAAGAGAGAAAGAAGAGGCATTGAGAAAGCCTTCAAAGAAATAAGACATCACTAAATTCAAGGGAATAAGCCCCCAAACTAAGGATCTCAACTCGTAAAACCATGTGCAAGGACACACAAAAAAAGACAAACTAAACAAAAGACACAAAAGAAACGTCAGTACTAAAAATAAAGGCTCCAAGTCAATTAGTTGAAGAGACCTCGATAATAAAAATATATCTTAACCACTCATTACAACCCTCATAATGCTCTTGCAAGAGCACAAATTATCATCTAGAAAGGGCAAGTACATACATCAAAGATAAGACAAGACTCCATGGTCCAATGACTAGAAAGGGTATGGTGTGGGATCATAGAGGAGAGAGAAAGAGAAAGAGCATGGATTCCATGAGCTAGCAAGCTATGTTATGCTAGGTTCAATTCATGAAAGAGGAGGAAGAGTAGGAAATAGTCTAGCAAAGTTGTGTTATGCTAGTTCCACTCATCCCAAGGAAGCTCGGTGCAAAGGGAGAATTGAATGGTCTAGAAAGTTGTGTTATGCTAATCAACCCATCCCAAAGAGAGTTTAATAGTCTAGCAAGTTGTGTTATGCTAGTCATCTCATCTCGAAAAAATGTATCAATGCAAGGCAAGGTCAAATAGTCTAGCAAGTTGTGTTATGCCAATCAACCTATCCTAAAGTTGTCATTTGGTCTTAGGAGTTAAGCATCTCGTCTAAGACTTTTGGTTTGGTTTCGAGCTTGCAACAACCTATATAAGACATTGAATTTGAAAAATGTGTTTGGCTTCGAGAATGCAACGTCTCATCTAAGACTTCTAGTCTACACATCGTCTAAGATGTGGAATAAGGAAAACCATGCAAGGCATTATGCAAGAAAATCCACAATATAATACACAAGGAGGCTACATATATGTCTCCCTCCTTAAGATGACAACATAGAGTGATGGTGACAAATTAGGAAAAGAGGAAGAAGGATACACACCTTTAATCACCAAGGAGATATCCTTAAACAACAATGTGCAGTCAACCCTAGCCAAAGAGGCATAACTATTATGAGGAAGGGATAATTGTGAGGTATCTTGCAACAAGTGTAAAAGGGTTCCTTTAGAAGAATGCACAAGGAGGAAGAGATCTTTGCTCAGAGACATCAAACTCCAAGATGAGTTCTTGAACAAAAATTTCATCAGTGACCAAAAGAAAGGAAGGATGATAAGAATTCACACCTTCCTCCATTGCTAGGTAAAGGGATTCTTGATGAAGGATAACACACTTTTGGCCCCAAGTGAGGGGTTTGTTTACAATATGACATACATCATCAAGTGAGGAAGGGGTTGTACCTAAGGACCTCTTGCATAAGAGATAATCCTTGGACAAACAAACAATTCCACACAAGAAATGACATATCATAAGCAAATACTACCCAACCAGGGAAAAAGTGGATCCTTAGTATAATATTGCACACATTCACTAAGAAGAGATTGTTCATAAGAGACGTACCATTTCAAATAAACAATATGTCCTAAACAAGAAACACACATGTACTCACATGAAGGATAATTCTATGCAAGGAAGGACATCATGTCATGAAAAATGCAACTCATAAAGGAAAAGGCGATGTTTGGAATAAAAGAGAGAGGGTTGAGATGAAAATGCCATTCTTGTCTCCCCAAGCATGGAGACAAGGATAACCATGGTGAAAGATCACACGGCTTCTAAGGAGAGATTATTCATAAGAGATGTATTGTTTCAAGCAAGGAATAGGTCCTAACCAAGGAACACACAGTACTCACATGAAGGATAAATCTATGCAAGAAAGGACATCAAGTTATGAAAAATGCAACTCATAAAAGAATAAGTGAATCCTTAGAAAGAGAGAAAATTATTCTTTTCCCCCAAGCATAGAGACAAGAATAAATAGACTACTATGTTGCTCATTGAGTATGATTGCACCTAAAATTGTACCACCATGAATGACAACGACCCTTAATAGGTAAGCTAACAATATCATATAGTGAGGAGCAACATAATAGGAATTTGAATGTTATTTGAAATGATCATAAGAAATATGCCATTCATTGTCACATGTTACTTTTTGTAACAGATGGAAAATTAGGGTTTCACAAGTTATGCTTTGTAAACTAGGAAATGACTTAACTTTCACATGCATCACATTGAAAAGTAGATGAACACAATAGATCCAACCTCAATTCTATTCGAAAGAGGGTTCAGTGATGATTGAAGTATTATTCCCCTTTTGTTTGAGTTGAAAATATAATTGAAAAGATGTAGATTGAATGCCAAATCTAAGGTACGAAGGTACATGAATGAACTAGCAACTTGGACTGATTATGCTAACTAATAATGAAACGTAAAATTCACAATAGGTACAAAATGGATATGGAATCTAAGTTTGCACCTATGACTAAAATATGAAGTTGAATTGATAGGATCAAGGCGTTGGATGCCCTGGTCTTCTGAGATGTGCACTGGGAATTTGAATCTTGAGTAAGTTTGGAAGGCAACCTTAAAATTCGGAGTTGAATTGAGAGGACCAGGGAACTGGGTGCCCTCATCCCTAAGAACTAGGCTAAATTTATGATAGAGGACTTGTGTCTGCTTCATGAGGTTTCCTGAAGTCTTTAAGCTATGTCAGATACTTGTAGCTGTTGCACACAACAGGAAAGAAAGGGGGTTATGAATAGGGGTTTGCCTTAGGTCAAACCCTAGGTTTGGAATTAAGCCTAATTGAAATATAAATTGAACTTGAAAGCTTGAATTACTTGAATGTAGATCTTATTATACTTTCAATAGGTGATGCAATGGTCTTATGATAAGTCCTCCATGTGTTGATGCAATAACATGATAAATCACATAAAATCCATCATGAAATCATAGATAAAACATAAATTGAAGATGCCTTGGTGTATTTTGTTGCTCTTTGAATCAAATTTGCTCGAGGAAGAAGAATTGCTCTTGAATTGATGTTAATGTTAGCATAAGATTATCTTATGAAAATGAATTGAGAATGATGCCTTGTATAGGGATTTCATAATTAAAATCACCTTTAGGCCGACTTAGATTTGATATATTTTCTCATCGAGCAGGATTTGGATAGGGTAGGAGTGCTTTATTATCCTTTCCCAACATTTTTTTTTTACTTTCGAGGAATGAAATATAACGGGGTTCTAATGCCAAATGATCAAACCATAATGCATAGGTATGTGAAGTATGCTTTGAGGCTTGAAATTGGGGTAGGATTAAGGATAGATCGGGATAAAATGATAAAGGGAACACTTAGAATTAAGGACTTAAAGAAGAGTGTGATGATGTAATAAAGTGGAATAAGACCCATAATATTAATTTAAATCAATAAAGGTTTCATAATGCATAGAGGAAAGGGAAATACTAAAATAGGTGCTAGGAGAGTGTGAAATTGGACACACTAATAAGCATCTTTGGACTTATATTTGATGATGGTTTTCCTTCAAGATGTATTTGCCATCTCAAGGTGAACTCTTTTCCCATTTATATTAATACCTTTTCATATGTCTATAGTTTTTGAAAAATCATATCTATTGTGCCCCTAGCCAAACACTCTACTGAGTACTTTACTGTTAAACTCACCTAAATCTTCTATCCTCATGTCTTTTGGAATTCCAAATCATTTATATTCCTTCTTCAAACTCCTTGGCCACTCAGGATTAAATCTTCTTTGACTTTGCAAGCAAAGTGGAGAGGGAATGAAAACAGTTAAATCTCTTTGGGGTACTAGCATAGGTGTCAAAATTCTCGTGTTGGGTCAAATCTTCTAAAGCAAGGAGCATGTTTACCAACCTTTCCTAATATACTTTAGAGAAAGACTATAACCCAATCCACATTTACTCAGTAGTACTTCCTCTTCAAACCCAATAGGGAATATGGCTCTTGATCCCCCATCTCAACTAGAATTATCTTGCTACATACCTTGGAGCTCAATTGGGAGTCTATTTTAGGAATCTGGAGTCAACTTCACATTCCCAGTCATCCCTTAAACGTAGGCACAATCTACTTGACTCTTTTATCTTAAACTGAAAATTCCATTGTGAAGATTTCATATGTAATATTCAATTGATGTGTAGGTTGATGATCCAACCATCTATTCTAGGTCATCTTGGATCCAATGATCTCCTAGACTAATATGGCTAGAGAGGTCAGAATGTAGTTGATTACAAAAGTGCATGGAAAAAGAAATGGATTACATGTAACTCAAAACACTGAAACCCCAATACAATTAAAGCTCTACCAGGTAACATTGTGTATGTTTAGCCTGTCATATATCTACTCATGTCAGAAAAATTACTTTAGATTGAACCTTCTCATAGATTAGAGTTCATTACACACATCTCAAATTCCAGCTAGTTGGCATCTGAACAATTGCTGGAGTTCCAAAAAGATTGCTTTTTGTGGTGGCACATCCTTTACATCATAGCAAGAAGAGAATGTTATAATAAAAAGTTGCCCAACAAATTCACAAGCTTTTAAAGCAAAACTGCCAGGGGATGCAATGCATACTGATGGGGGCATCATTTTTAAATATGTTGCCGAATTATATAAATAAGGGCATGGCTATTTTATATCTGAATATATCTACCTGGAACTGTGGGTAATTGTAAGAGGTCCTGTTGATGTGTAGACCAAACACAGAATAAAATACCTAAAGGTACCTTATCCTCTCTTGAATAAAGCTCCCGAATGCTGAAGATATCGCAGAAGGATCAATCGGAGAAGCTTCAAGGTTCCTGTTATGTAGGATCTCTACTCGTGGATAAGCTCTTTGTGGTATGATGTGATTTTGCTGGAATCACAAGGGGACTTACACTCGATGACCTGAACGTCTGATTTGCTGGAATCACAAGATTTCACTGGCCTAGATTTTGAAAAAAAAAAGAAAAAGGATGAGGGGGAGGAAAGGATCTAATTCTGACACTAAGAATGTAGGAGCAATGAATAACCTTTGGTGAAATTCTAACTAAGTCTTGTTTTGACATCCCAGGACCATCTCCACAAGGTTAGTGCGATCTTCGGAGGAAAGCTTTATGATGTTCAGATCATCGCTATAAGCATAGACACCATCACGTTGATGCATATCAATGAAGAAGCGACAATTGAAGTTAAGCTTAAGCTGAATGATTCCAGTTGACTACACAAGGCAAGTCTGCAATCAACAAACTGCTAGTAGTATGGATATACAAATTTCACCATCAATCAAAGACATTTCTTCCACTCATCTAATAACATGAAATCAAATCTAAGAAGTATAAAGACCATGCAAATTGTTGAATCGACCCATAGATTTCACCATTTCTTCAATGAAGTTTTACAAGTCTTTTACAACAACATCTTGGCAACAATCTTTGCCTTCTCTTGCTATTCTACTCTAATTGCTATTCTATCAACTGACTATTCACTATTAGCTAACTATTCACCTACTATCAACTATTGACTAACTATTAGCCTTTACAAATGAGGAGCCAGGGCTTATATAGCGCCCTCAAAACAATTTGATGGCTCAAATCAACTTGAGATCAATGGCCGAGATTTTACAATGAAAACCCTAATTAGGGTTTGTTACAACAAACTCAATTCTGGCCAATGAAATAATTGCATTACTTGGACACATGTCTTCTCTGGAATATTCGACCAATGGAGAACCGGGTAGGTACATCGAAGTTTGTGCCATCTCCCATGAGTTAGGTACATTGAATCTGGCGACCAAAATCCACTCTAAGGCAATCCAAATGACTTCTCTCACCCTTGTCCAAGATTGTCTTTGCTCAAATTTTGGAAGAAAAGATGGTTTTTAGGATTTTCGCTCTGGACCCTTTGGAAGGGTCAAGAGCGAAAATCACTTTTAGGCTCAATTCCTTCATCTTTCATGGTTTCTAGCAACTTAAAGTCACTCTTAGGGGCAACTTCTCCTTGATTTTACCTTATCCCACACTTGATCTTAGCAAAAAAATGATGGCAAAGAGAAGTTTTGAGAGAATTCGCTCTAGACCCTTTGGAAGGGTCAGGAGCGAAATTCTCATTCTTGACCAAAAATCATCATTTTTTCAACTTGAAACTTCTTTGCAAGGTAGAATTTCATCTTTCATTGCCCTAGGAACAAGGTATCATGTCCAAGAAAGGTCAAAAAGTAGGCTTATAAGGAATTTCGCTCTGGACCCTTTGGAAGGGTCAGGAGCGAAATTCACCTTCTTGGCTAAAATCTTTCATTCTCATAACTTCCAAGCATCTCCAAGGATTCCAACATGTCAATTCTCTCCTTCAACATGTCTTGGTCATCAAGATTTGGCCAAAGAAGGAAAGAAATGCCTCTTAGAGAGATTTTCGCTCTGGACCCTTTGGAAGGGTCAAGAGCGAAAATCTTGACTTGGGCTAGATTCTTCATTTTTTCAATTCAAAACATCTTCAAGAGGCAAAGACAAACTATCTCCCTTCCATTCAATTCATAAAAGACCAAGAACTTGACCTTCTTCAATGCAAAAATAAGAGTTTTTAGGAATTTCGCTCTGGACCCTTGGAAGGGTCAGGAGCGAAATTTCCTTTTTGGTCCAAAATCCTTCATTTTTCAATGCTTTCAAACATTTCAAAGGCAAGAAGAATGTCCAACCTTCCTTCCAAGATACCCTGCAAATCAAAATTTAGTCAAACTTAGGAGGAAATGAGCTTTAGGAGGATTTTCGCTCTGGACCCTTTGGAAGGGTCAGGAGCGAAATTCACCATTTGGGCTTGATTGTTCATTTTTTAAACTTCAATTTTCTCCTGGAGGCAAATATAGATCGTTTTCCATCAAAAGAGCAAGGTTTCAAGCCAAAACAAGGGAGCAAAAAAGGTTTATGATGAATTTCGCTCTGGACCCTTTGGAAGCGTCAGGAGCGAAATTCACTTTTTGGCTAAAATCTTCATCTTTCAAAGTGTCCAACTCCCTCCCAAGGCAAGAACATACCAATTTATCCTACATCACACCAACATCTAGCCAAAACAAAGAAGGAAATAAGAGGTACAAGGATTTTCACTCTAGACCCTTTGGAAGGGTAAGGAGCGAAAATCATGATTTGACCTTGATTCTTGCTTTTTTCAACTCTAGTTTTCTTTGGGAGGCAAACATAGACTACTCTCCTTTCATCTCCATCTTGGTCTTGACTTTAGCAAAGGGGAAAATGAGTGTTTTCAAGAATTTCGCTCTGGACCCTTTGGAAGGGTCAGGAGCAAAATTTCTATTCTAGGTTCAATTCACCTTCAAACTGACTTGACTTTGTCTTAGACTCGATCCTAGATCCATTTCCTTCCATATCCTTGCAAACTTGCTCAACCACTCTTTGACTTAAGCGAGATCTTGAGTCTTTGGTGAATTTTCGCTCTGGACCCTTTGGAAGGGTTAGGAGCGAAAATTGAAATTCGCTCTGGACCCTTTGGAAGGGTCCAGAGCAAATTTTGACATTTTAGCCTCTTCGTCAGGATTATTTTATGGAATATAACATTTAAGTATAAGAATTCGGACCTCCAAGAGTTATATTGCAAAATCTAGTTTTTGGAGGATTCTTTAGTTTTCCAGACTTAGTCAAATTTCAGGATCAGGACATTCCAGACTTAGCCAAATTTCAGGGCATTTGAAGATCGGGATGACATTCCAGACTTCATCACTCACCAACTTGACCTAGCCCGGAGCTTCAAGAATGATACTCATTCACCAAGCAAGACACAATTAGCAACAAGATCAAAACCAGGCCCTAAGGAAGACTCTCAAAGAAACCCTAACCTGGAGCACCATGCTGACTCCCCTGGCTCAAGCAAAGCCTACCATCCTATTGATCCCCTGGCGACACTCAAAATGCAAAGGCTAACAGACAAACCCTAAACACCCAGAAAGCAGACCCCAGAAAGCAAAAAAAGTAGGGGTCCCCATTTGCAATGGGGCGATGTGTGAATACGTCACAACAAGTCCCCATCCCTGAACGTGAGTTTCTTAGTATTACAATATCAAGCAAGAAAAAAATTAAAAATTGCCTTACTAGAAGAAAACCAATCTCATAATCTACAGTAGCAAAATGAGATTACCAACCTGTCTTTACTGTCCAATGTCCATACTGTCCCCTCAAAAGTGTTTGCCCTAAACCAGAACTGCCAGATGTTGGAATTAGCAGACTGAGCTTTTGAAGAATGAAAATGTTGGAACTTACTGCCAAATGCAGAAGAAAATGCTCAATTAAGGTCTACGAATGCCCCATAAGGCATTCAAATTGAACATCAAATGTCTATAATTGAAAAGAATCTTCTTAAGTTAAGCTATTACCCTACAATGTTGAAATTCAAAATCGCCACATAGAAGGCAGATAAGTGAAGAGAATGCTTAATTCTAAAACTTAAATTCTTAGGATTGCTGTACCGAACTAAATTTCTTAATGGCTCCTAATTCAGAAGGTGAGCATTCTAGTCACCTCTATGATTTCAGTACAAATTTATTAGTCATTCCATTGAAGATATTTTAAGAAGATGGAAGGAATGAAAGGCATAACTTGAATTGAAGAGCAGAAAGATCCTTTGATACACATCCAAAAGTATGCATGCATATGCATTTGGGACCTAGGTATTTTTTTGTTCAAAGGAGGAATGGCAGATCATCTTCTTCAAGTTAAAGATTACTTATGCATAACAGTATGGGATGCAAAAGGTACCTTGAGGAACATAAAGATTAAAACTTTTAATAATTTTAATACTCCAAATGGAATATTTGATCTTTTCCTGATTTAATTAAATTCAACTCTATGCATTTCACCAATTAATCTCACAAATTAGAAATGAAGTCAGGATCAAATGTAGTCCAATAATGAGTAATGGCAGTAAGCCACACGACCTTATAATCAATCCTTGAACAATTGTAGACATTAAGTTTCCACAGTCCATAATTGTATGGAATTTGAGCTTCTGGATGTGACTCTGTGTTTTTTGTTATCAACGTTTCGAATCATACTCTATGATTCATCATCAAGATGAGCTAGAGAAGAGAATCCAGAAGCTCAAATCCAATCATACTCTTCTCTAGCTCATCTTGATGATGAATCATAGAGTATGATTTGAAACGTTGATAACAAAAAAAACACACACTCAAATCCAGAAGCTCAAATTCAATCCTTGAACAATCAATTTGTATTTGCAAATAATTTAAGTATTTCTTTACCAAACAGTCCTGCAGACTGATATTTCTTGAAGCTAGTTGAAGGGATATTTAATTCAGACTGAAATTAATGAAATTTGCACAACGATGATTTTCATGTGAAATCACTCTAAGGAATTGTGGGTTTTCATCCTTCAATTTTAGACCTGGAGGGTTTTCGTCCTCCAATTCCAGACCTAGAGTGTTTTCATCCTCAGGTTAATCGAACCAAATTTTCATGCTCCATAAGGAGTAAATCAGACAACAAAATGTTTCTCAATATCTCCCTTTCTCCTTGCTTGGCCTCATTTCAATAGAACTTTCCCCCAATAGATGCACTTCCTAAAATGCCCCTTAATTAAAAATAAAATTTAATTATAAATCCATTTTATAATACTATTTAACACTAATATGATTGTCAGCAGTGCAATTCCTTTTCCTTGCATTAATTTGCATGTCTTCATTGAGCGGCTGAACTTAATGTTTATTGCAAGTGCCATGTATATATTGTTTCCAGTGGATATTTACACCAAACGGTTGATACGTATCCTACTTGCCTTTGTAATCCATAGGAATTCTTCCTTTGGCAACTTGCAATCTCCTTTATTCTTCTTAAGCAGCAGATTCTCCTTGCCTGCAGACTGCCTAATGTGAATCACTACATTTTTTATTGATTCTCCAAACATTTCTTTTAGTGGAAGATTTGATATTCCTGTGAAAGGATGTTTCCAATGGCAGCTCTAAAGCATCCATCACAAACTTAAATCTTCAAATCTCCCAAAGAGTCCCCAAGACCCACGGAAAATGATGGGTGCTAGGTTATTCTTGGTTTAATTTCGAAGGGAACATACAAGATGTGGTAATCATACGAGGTCCCCATCCCTGAACTTGAGTTTCTTAGGGATTAAAATTTCAAGCAAGAAAAAAATTTACAAATTAACTTACTAGAAGAAAATCAATTCATAATATACAATATTAGAATGAGATTACCAACCTTCTTTCATCTCCAATGTCCCCCCAAACTGTTTGCCCTAAACCAGGACTGCCAGATGTTGATATTTGTAGACTGAGCTTTTGAACAATGAAAATGCTGCTGCCAAATGGAGAAGAAACTGTTCAATGAAGGTCTATGAATGCCCAATAAAGCTTTTTCCTTTGGCCATGAACCACTCAAGGTTGGATCATTATAATTTATATCATATATACATCTTTCATTTGTAGTCTCCAAGCTTGTAGAGGAAAATATATTCAGTAAAATAGTCTGTACTTGCAAGCTAGCAATCATGGTTACATATACTCTATAAAGCATTCTATTATAAATGTAATTTATAATATATGCTACCATTAGCATATAAAGGAATGTAGCGTGCAAGTGTTAAATTTGCATGAATAAACAATAGATACCATTTGGAAAAGATTGTCCCTTGAACTTAATCTAAGTGATAAATTACAGTCTTTTTATAATGCAGTGAGAAAACCAAAGATCAGCACCTTCTTTGGTAGCCCTCCGTCCATCATGTACCATAGAGTCATATAGCCACTGCACATAGAAAGTGACATCAAAATTCTTTAAAGTTTTATCCAGGATTTAATAAAGAAACATCTATGCTCATAATGTAATATATCATTTTAATTTCTACTTACAAGCACATTTAAATTGATTAGTTTTGTCTAATACAAATCATGAATTATTACATTTGACTGAATCATATTCTCTTGAATTATTCTTCAAAGTTCAACAGGCATTTACTGCTAATTTTACAAACCTGGTCCACAGCCTCTAATTCTTTCCCTGCCACAATCTGAAGTGGCCTGAAAAAACACAGGCTTCAATCAAATTCATCTGGTATTTTCATGCTTTATGTAACGTACTGTGTACAATACACAAGGTTTATAAAATGTTGATTGCCTCACAGTAATTGTTGTTAAAGTATCTCCAAATTTTCAGAGTGTGAAACCCAGCAGAATATTTCTGGGGTCTGTGGGGAGTCTTGAAGAAATATTCTCCTTTCAAAACCATTCTTTAAGAACAAAATACCTGACCAGCATTCTATCACGTACCAGTTGAAAATAGACATCTACAAAACCTACAAAGACACATGAGCTGCTAATTGTTTCTTTAAAATTCGATTAGAAAGTATGTCATATTTTCATCAAAAGCCTTACAAACAATTTGCTTAGATAATACGTGGAGAACACAGCATTTCATGTATTCAATAAAAGCCTTACAAAGTACAAACAATCTGCTTAGATAATACCTGGAGAACACAAAGTATGTCATGTTTTCATCAAAAGCCTTACAAACAATCTGCTTAGATGATCCCTTGATAATATGCTCAACATTCAGGGGGGGTTTGTTTTGCATGATAACCCAGATAATGTTCACATGCATATGCGCAGCCCTCCATAAAGAACTATGCATGCTGTTTACCAGCAAAAGTCGCACAATAGGCAGTCAGGAATCACAAAGGTGACTCCTCACTTGAAAAGATATTTTGCATCTGCCAAAGGTTTCAGGGCTGCCAGGTTTTGGCTTTGCAAGAGTCACTCAGTGCAGATTACAGGGTGCCTGATGTTATTTTACGTGCAGCTGGGTGCTTGGTTTAAGACAATGAGGAAGATGAAGATGAAGAAGACATAGAGGAAGACAATGAGGAAGAAGAAGAGGAAGAGGAAGAGGAAGAGAAAGAAGAAGAGAAAGACAAAGAGGAGGATGAAGAAGAAGATGGAAGTCTCATAACCTGCAAGAACAAAGTCACGTAGAGGACTCCTTGCTAACATGACAATAACAATTTGTGCCATTGCCAGCTTCTATGCAACAAATGGGATGAATTGTGCAAGATTCAAAGGGAAATATTCATGTTATGATAATATAAGAAAGTGAATGCAAGAGAAAAACCATCACCATATTGCATGTGCAAACAATAACCATTGCAATTCACAAACAAATATTTATTAAATTCAAGATGGGTATGTTTACAAGAAATACCAATCCAAATATAATGTTCACTGCTTACAAACCACAAAAAACCAGCTCCTGCTACAAATCCTTCCTCACCATATACAAGCACAGAGGAAAATTTGGCCTCTTTTTCAGAAACCTAGCAACAGTCTTCTACTATGGCTCTTGCAATCCAATCCAATGCCCCTTGAAACCTTTTCTTTGTTGTTTTTATGAATACACATTAAATTCAAGATAGGGTATGTTTACAAGAAATAACAATCCAAATATAATGTTCACTGCTTACAAACCACAAAAAACCAGCTCCTGCTACAAATCCTTCCTCACCATATACAAGCAGAGAGGAAAATTTGGCCTCTTTTTCAAAAACCTAGGTACGACAGTCTTCTACTGTGGCTCTTGCAATCAAATTCGATGCCCCTTGAAACCTCTTCTTTGCTATTTTTATGAATACACACAGCCAGCCAGGGCCAAACCACATGCAGAGTGGGCCTGGAGAAAGCAGGATGACAATAGGATGATGTACAATGCTGATAATAGAGCATGGGGAATGCAGGGGAGGACGCGAGGACCATACTACATTCTGAATTTTGGGGATCTTTCAGCTATGACACAACATGCTTGCGTTTAGTTTTCTGCTCGCTACATTGTACATTCATGGGCTCTAGAGTGGGCACCCCATCAAATCCTGCAAGCTCAGATATTAAGGAGTCAAAACCATGCAAATATATGTCAAATCCAACTCAAAATGTGTTTTTAGGTTATTAACATGTTTAAACAGGTGAGAATTAGGTCGCCATGGGATCAGCATGTGTCAAAAGGCCAAATCCATATATGCAGGTAGGTCAAACAGGAGCCTAGACAGACAAAATGCCCTAGATGTAGAGAGGGACATCATAACTTTGTTGACCAGACCGTCAAATTTAACCCAAGGCCAAGCTGCAAGGCATCATGAAGAGGCAGGGCAAAACACCAAAGCACAACACATGGAAATAAACCCTTGAAGATGATCTCAGATCGGTTATTAATGTGGGGTCAGACAAGAGACTGAGGCACCAAAGAGAACAAAAACTAAACCCAAAAGAGGGGGGCCCTAATTTCTCACGTTTTGCAAACAGCTTAACACATGTTACGCTTCATAACATGTGTCCATATAATATTCTTATAAGCTATGAGTTATATTTGCATTTTGCATTATCTCTCTGAATATGTTTCAGATGATGCAAGCTTGCAATTTTGTACTGGCCATTTATGTTCGGCCATTTATGTGATCTGGAACAGAAATTCTAAAACACAACTGCATATGACAACTTGCAAGCCATAGTGTTCCGTAAGACAAGATACATCACATAGAAGCCTTTCCCAGATCATAACTTGCAAGCTAGAAAAATCAAATCTGGAACAACACAGCATCTGCGAAAATTCCACACAAACTAGGCAAAGACAGCAACCATGATCCAAATCCTGAAGCCCAAGAGGGCAAAGTTTAATGCTAAGTTAACAAAAAAAATGTAAAGATATGGATACAGATCTGGCATTTTTTCAGGTAACCTTGTTGACTCTGATATGGTGCAGATATATCTGGATAAAAATGAAGTATAAAACAAGATCTAAGCAATCTTAAAAATCTATACACTAAAAAGTACAAAAACTAAACATATTTGTTTGCACAAATTTTTTTAAAATGTAATGAATTGAGACGAAACTAGGATAAACATAAATGATAGCCATATATTTCTTGAAAGAGAGGTTAGTTATAATTATAAATGTTCATGTTAAAGTTGATTTTTCATGTTTATGGAAATATCTCATGTATTTATCAACAGAATTGATCCATTTAATTTGGTTTTTGTTTTTGGTTAGTTATGACATGAGCACTACACATTGCCCCTAATAAAAAGACGTAACTTTACACTAGTCGCTTAACTGCCCACAACTGAGACTTTGATTCCACAACCTCCAATAAGCAGTTCTGACACAACAATGTGATAATTGAATTGTATAGCTGCTTTTTACATGGTAGATACATATTTTACTATTGTTAGAAATCTTCTTTTTGGCTTAGACACCCAGATCTAAGGGTCAACTATTTTGCCAAAATTTGCCTGGAATTTGCTGGGGTTCTAGCTTTCCATTGAATTGGAACCTTATGGTCTGTATAACAGATAATTCAACTCACCGATAGGTCACAGCCGATCTGACACATAATAGACAAAACACTTGCAATAGAAGAATAAGATTGTAGCTTTCCTTACTTAAAATATCATTTTGTTGTAAACATTGTTTTACATCATAAAGAATATCATTGCTTTGCTCTCGTGTTGTGAGAAACTTATGTAACTAGTTGTTTGCTTTTAATTTTATCCTAAAGCTTAACTGTACCATATCCTGCAGCATTCTAACAGATTAGTTCATCAAATCCTCAATGAACCAAGTGATAAGACAAAAACTTGAAACAAATGACCAAGTCTTTTGCAACGCCCAGCTTCCCATTATATCAACCTTCATCAAAGATTGACCAAACAAATTAATTTTATGACAGTGAAATATTAAAGTGACACCTTTAATATTCCGCATTGAATATTTGTTATTCTTTTGGATATTTCCACAACCTCAAACACTCTTTACTTATCGTTCAAAAACATCAGGGATCTTTAACTTCCCAAATTACAGCGTCCAGAATCATCTTGAGCAGTAAAAATGCACCCAACCCTCAATATACATAGTAAACAAGAGAGATTCGCATAATTGCAATTCACATTGACTTTACAAGGGTTCACTTCAGGATGAAACCACAATGACAGCAATCTTTACTGATTGGAATTTCCTTATGATGATATTTCTTTTAGGAAGCTGAAAAAAATGATCATCTAACACTGTGCAACACCGTCAAAGTTATTTTATGTTTTAATTGTGCAACACATTGATAATGAGAAGAAGACATCCATTATCATACTTTTATCCCTCACTGGTTATCATCCACTTGCCATCTTAATTATGATGGTCCCGCAGTGCGTTTGAAATGTCATATCACATAAATAAGAACCAACCCAGTAACTCCAATAACCATACTATATCACCTTTGTGCCTTGCTTACTTCACGGCTGCTACGCATGAGTCTGCTTGATACATAAGCAGCCTGTTCAAGTTTTCCTTCTTTTTGAAGAAGGTTAGTCAACATTTGACAGCATGTTAGATCTGGGTTCTTACCCTTCTCTGTCATTCTTTGAAAAAAAGAAAAGGCATCCATGGCTTTACCACTGGTGCAAAGGCCGTTAAGGACAGTATTATAATATGCAATATCTAAATAGCAATCTTTTTCCAAAACAAAATAATTCAATCTCTGAGCCTCTAAAATTTTTTTCTCTTGGCAAAGGTCATCCATCAACTTTTCCATATCGGGAAGAAAACCTTTATGATACAATAAATCTAGAAGTTCAAATCCTTCTTCATCAAGGCCTTGGCAAAGGAGTCTACTTAAAACCTTGGTGGAAATATCAACGTTTTGTCTAACATCCTTCTCTAGCATTGTTTTCATAATTCTACTTGCATCTTGTACTTTCCCATAACTACAAAGACTGTCAATTAAAATATGGAAAGTAGAAGCCATGGGCATCAGCCCACTTTTCAACATCTCTTCAAATATGCTTTTTGCATCTTCTAACTGCCCAGTCTTCAAGAAACTTTGCATAAGGGCACTGTAAGTATCAATATCAGGAGAATAGTTTCTCCACAACATTTGTTTAAGGATCTCGAAACCTGCATTGGGTGCACCTTCTTTGCAATGACCAAGGATCACTGTTTTGAAGGATACGGGATCCTGAGTGCCTTGCATCGATGACTGTCTGAGGAATTTTTCTGCCTTTACAGTTTTACCATGTTCACAAAGAAACTCAAGCATAGGATTATATGCAGCAACTAAAGGTGTACAATCCCCTGCCTTAAGTAAAATACCTTTCTGCAAGAGGTTGTCAAAGAGATAAACTGCCTTCTCATAATTTCCTCTGCTACAAAGGCTCTTGATAAGAATACTATAAGTTGCAGAATTGGCAACGACACCGAGCTCTGCCATTCTGTCAAAAGTCACTACAGCCTCTTCTAACTTCCCCACTTTGCACTGAGCATTCATAAGTATATTAAAAGTGCATGCATCTGGCTTGAAGCCACCCCGAATCATCTCCTCAACAATCTTACCTGTCTCATCCAACTTATCAGCATCGCAAAGAGCCTGGATAATGATATTGTATGTAATCTCATTAGGCATCGCACCACATCTACCCATCTCATGTAGAAATTTCAATGCTTCGTCTAGACGCTGCCTCTTGCAGAATCCTCGAATCATTGTGGTATAAGTCACAACATTGGGGCTAAGGTCAGGGTTCATCTTCTTCATTCCTCTCCACAACCTATATGCATCTTTAACCCTACCATTTTTACAGAGTCCATCAAGTAGCGTATTGTAGGTGACAATATCGGGCCTACATTTCCTACTCTTCATATCCCTAAAGAACCCAACTGCCCTATCTATCTTAGAAGCCATACAAAACCCCCTGATAAGAATGTTGTAAGTGTAGACATCAGGTAAAATTCCCTCAGACACCATCACTGCATAGTGTTTCTCCACCATGTTGGTCCTGCCTCTTTTCAACAGAATAGTGAAGAGATTATTGAAGGTCAAAACCGTGGGCCTTACTCCAACTTCCTTCATCATTTTAAAAAATTTCACAGAGACTTCAATGTTTCCTTGTCTTCCATAGCTCCTTATCAGGCTGTTGAAAACACAATCTTCCCACGGAACTCCATTTTCTGGCATTCCCAACAAGAGGGTTTTAGCAATATTTAGGTTCCTAGCGCGGCCTAGTATTTCCAATATCTTGAAATACGTCTGTATATCGTGCTTGAAACCCAAGACGGTCTGTGAATGTTTGAAAAATCTGTATGCTTGCAGAGAAGTTTTTGCATTGGATAGAATGTCAATGACCATGTGGGTTGTTAAGTTTGTCGCTGCCAAATTTAACTGGGTCTCTGCCTTTTTCGTCCATGGTCTTGTAGCCAATATTTCACAGATAAATTTAACCGGGTCTTTTGGGGGTTTAGGTGACTTACCTGGTTCTTGTGTTATTTGATCTTGATATAAGCAGGAAGATCTGCAAAAATGCCTGGTCAAGATCTTCAGCTCAGTAAGTTTGATTCGTGTAGGGATGGAAATCTTCATCAGCATCTTTAGCACTCTAAATTCTAAATTCATTCAATTCGAGCTATGATATATCGTGGGCTCTCCAAAAACAGTGAAGTTTATTTCCTGGTGAGAGGAGAAATTCATTTTTAGGATTTACCTCGATACCGGGCATTTGGAACTGTATAGGATTTGATAGTCTCAAGTTTATGAAGGGATAGTTTAAGGATTTTAAAAAATAAAATGGTTTTTGAGACATTTATTGAAAAAAATATATTCATATAATCATCCCATGGTGAAATTTATATGTCCATGTCTTTTTTTATTAGTTATAATTTTTTTATAATTCATGGTATCTTCGCACCCCAGCCCAGCGCTTAGCAGCTCGTATCTTGGGTATTTGAGGCGAGCTGAGGCGAGACTAGTCCACTGGAGGTGGCAAGACCACCTGATAGCCATGTCACCAAGCAAACCTGGTAGACTTTTGTCACATCCCGAAATCAGCCACTTCCGCTATAGGTGAACACAAATGAAAAGAAAGAATTAAATAAACAAAGGTAGTCAAAAGTATAGGATGGATGAGCTGACTGGAGGTAAGGATGTCCAGAAAACTTTATAAAATTATAAATAGCATGAAGGGAGACATCCACAATTAATAGGCATGGTGGAGGCATGGTAGGAGTGGTCGAGTAGTCAGCAAAGCATGGCATCTCTGCCTTTTTACAATTCAATACGACATCATACAGGTGAAAGTGGTGCACCAGTAGTCATAAAATATATCTCACGACCCACAAAAGGGACAAAGAGAGTGCTTAAGGAGAGATAGGCTTAGATGCATAGGAAGAAGAGAAGTTTCACCAAATGTTGTAGCTGCAACTTCATGAGTTGGCATGTACGCAAAACGTGGAAGATTAGACAAAGCACGTGAATAGCTTGGTAGAATGGAGCGAAGAAAATGGTGTGCAGAGAAAGATTTACCCACATGCCCATTATTGTAGACTACCATGAATGGTGAGAACTTGGGAGGAGAGATGACTTAGGAATCATGCGAGGGTGATAGCAGAGAGGAAATGCAGCTGCTCTAATGGACCATAGTATTCCTATATGCAGGACGAGGGAGCATAGTCAAAGCACATGAAATGTTTGATAGAATGTCTAAAACAAATGTGGTCTCCTAAAATGCAATGCTCGCAGTTTATGCACAAAATGGTATTTGTTGAAAATGGCTCGGAATATTTTAGGAAATACAATGGGGAAAAGCATGAGGTGAAAAGGTAGGAGGCATAGGAAATGGGAAAGATGCAAAGCGCTAGAGGAAGAAAGTGCAGTGGAAGGGTGTGGTAGGAGGCTTCTTCTGTGCCAAAAATATTACCCCTATTAGGAAAAGTGAAAGGGTGGGAGTGAATATGTGAGGAGGTGAGACGACTGGAAGGGAGGAATCGATTGGAGAATCAGTTTGTTGCAGTTTGAAATTAACCTTGCGTGTAAGGGAGACATTTGTTCTAAAACAAGATAAGTAATGCACACTCATGATATCTATGATATTAACCTTTTGAAAATTTATTATTATTACAACTTATATTTATTCGGTAATGGCCTATGCATGGTTAGGGATTCCAATGATTTATGATAGTTTTCTTGCTAATTGATACAAAACTATTTCATGTCTCCTTTCCCTAGTTCAAAGGATTTTCTTTTGGTGAAAATGGGTAAATAAACTTTTTATAACATAGGATGAAGGAATGAGTTTAAATAATTTGTTCAAACTAATGGCTCGATTAAATAACTAGACAAGATTTATATGGCGTTTAGTTGTGCCATCTCTCATAATAAGATCAAATTTTCATTCATGTGCCAATGTTGTTGAAAATGATGAGTAAAACAAAGTCACTCTTTGGTAATCATTGAGGACATAACTGGTATAAGAACATGCAGACCTAACACACAATAAATAACATTTTCAAGTGTATGGGGTATATATCTTTCTTTGTTCATCTTATGAATTAGTGTTTCATCTTGAGTATGATTTGGACTTATCTATACTTAAAAGCAAGATTATAATTATGATTATATTCCCTTTGAAGATAGATGATTGTTATGTGATCTTGATGACATAGCGACCCATCAATAGTGATATGACAATTTGATATGATTATGATTATAATACTTTATATCCTTCAATCCCAATATAGCCTTTCCTACCTAGCTAAAGGGTGTAAAGGTGTTATAAGGAATTAGTTTGAATTTTGATGTATCTTATCCCGTGTATTTATATCATACAAGGTGGAAATGATGTAACCATTTTAGTAAGTAGAGAATTCTTGTGTTAATCTTATGAGGTTTATTACCTTACCGTATATGTTCAATGTGCAAACTATTGAGTTACTTTAAGTATGTTGGAGTGAATTTTGTATTGGATCTTATTGGTACAAGCTACACCTAGTATCAAGGTACCATCACATCTAAGGTTTACTATCCAATTACTAATATATATGACACATTATCCTATATGAATATGAGAACACACACGGCTATAGTAATTGGTAGAACATGCTTGCTACTCAGAGGTGTTACAAACAAGTACCTTCTATGCAAGATGGACCCTTTTTCGAGATTAACTTATGATATGGATATTTTGATGTAGTGTTAATAGGTGTAATAAACTCCTTTAAAATAATATCAATTTATCTTTGTTGCTTAATGCAATAATAAGACATTAAATAAGAATATATGTCTACAAGATGTAGATTGACCCATTGGGAATGAGTTAAGAGGCAACCATTGGTAATCATATTATATGGCATTCAAATGTCTCATTGACACTTAAGATCACAATTAGTTGTAAATGGCAAGGGTGAACATTATATAGTCAAAGAACTGAAGCTAATATTTTGGCGACATTGGTGTCAAGAAACCCTTATAAGCATTTGATGGTTAAGAGTTAAATCGAAGAAGTGCAATGATGATTATTGACATTGTACTTGAGTTTATAATAAATAAAAGGTGCTAGTTGAGTTATGCAAACTAATTAATTAAGGTAACGGGTTTTGGGCATCAAGGTAAGTATGTGTTGAGTTATAAGCTTAAATCACTATGTCGATAACTAGACAACTTTAGGATATTCAAGCTGAATTAGGAATAATAATTATGGGAGAAGTTGTTTAGAGACCGTCATGTCTTTAAGGAAGGTGCTATGATACTAGTTACTAAATTGTGAGATAGTTCTATTTTCCTAATTAATGTTAAGAGTTATGAGTCGAGATGAAACTTTAACCAAACCCTTGGTTGGGAAAATTGTGTGTAGGTGCCCTTTGAGAGACTTGGAAAGGAGAACTACATGTGACACTGACCCGTTTGGAAGCAAGAACGTAGGTGTTCCTTGGATGAAGGATGTCCACGTGACTTCAATTTCGTAGGGGTAGGGTCTAGGGGGGGATAACTCTAAGGTTCAAAGTTGTTCCTAACGTTTTGACCTTACATCCCTAGTAGGCTTTAGAGGAGGCCAATTAGGAATTAAAAAATTATGAAAGATTTAAGAAAAATAAATAAGTGTAATATTATGTAATATGCCCTCGAATAGAAAGTTCAAGGACATATACATGGGTTGACTACCATACAGTTGGTAATGGCTTAAGGGTATAGGATGAGATGAGGCCATCTTGTGTTGGTTCTTTATAATTGTATCATGTGTTGATGAAGTTAAACCCTAGAGTTATAGGCTCCACATTCACTTGATTGTGGTGTTCTTATCTATTTGTCTAGTATTGTGAATCTTGATGTGTATGACCGCCACAAGAGCAAACTGATGAGATATTTATGCAGAGACGGGCAGTTGTTGGACCGTGCCAATGATCGATGTCTGGGCTACTGCAAGGGATTAGTGGGAAATCACCTGGTTCAAGGAGGTGACACTGCCTAGACTACCCTGGATATGATACGGTAATAGATAGAAGGTCGAGTCATTGAACCGTGCTAATGGTAGAGGCTAGAGCTATTGTTGTAATGTTGGATTAACCAAAATTCATCAGGTTCATGAAGGTGAAGGATTGCTAAGGGATATCCGAGATTTGATACGGTAATGGTTGCACGGGTAGTTTAATTACCATGCAAGTAGTAGTAACCAGAGCTAATCGTTGTATCAGGAGGGTTCACTAGCAGTCACCTTGCATGGGGGTGATCGATGCTGAGTGTTACCCGGGATTGTGAAGAAGATAGCTAACAATATGGACCTAAGGTCACTATGGGGTATATGTCAGAAGCTACTTCTTCCTGGTTGGATAGACTTGTCATCGGTGGCCTATACACGATTGAGTCAGAATCCAACATGCTAGGTTGGGTCACTGCTTGTGGAAATCCTTGGGACTGATGATGGACCCGCGATGTAGTATGGGATGCACCAGATCCTCTTCCTGGTTGTTGATGGTATACTTGACCCTGTTGGGTTGAGGATGGACCCACGGTGTAGTATGGGATGCACCGAATCCTCTACCCAAATCTGTTGGTGCAAATGACCAAGGAGAAGAATGGAACCCACAATGTACTGCGCAGTGCACCAACATTCCTTCTCCATCTGGGATGCACTATGGACAGGAGATAGTTAACCATTGAGGACGAGTCAATCATATTGTTTCTGTAATGCCCATATGAGCCAGTCACTATTATATGTGATACTTGTACTTGAGTCAATCACTATTATCTAGTGTTGCATGTATAGGATCCAATCACTATTAACTTGTGATGTATAAATATGAACCAATTACTTATATGTGAATCTTGTAAATGAGCCAATCACTTATCTTGTGATGTATATATATGAGACAGTAACCGTCATTTGTAATGCCTGTATGAGAAAATCACTAATGTCTATGTGATGTATGTGTGAACTACTCATTAGGTATGTGAAGTGTGTTGGAGCTAGCCATCATGTAAATGTGTAATGTCTAGGTAATATTTCCTTGTGGATATGTGATTGTGATAATCACAATGTAGGAGATGTGATATGACCCTTGTGTGTATATGCCCGCATTGGACACCAACTATCAGGTGCTCTTGGTTATGCAACTAACACTTGATGGTAATGTGTATCTCTTAATGATAACATAACTAAGTTAATATAATAACATAATTGTCAGGTTTAAAGAGAGATAAAGATCTCATCAAGAGGAGAGAATCATCTCCCTCTGATTGCGAACTACAAAGCCTTTGACTTTCCTTGAGTGGATATGTAGGCTAGGTAATTAGGAGTGAACCTTTAAGGCTAATGTTTGGGTGTATGGATGACCCTAATCTTGGAAGGTTAATACTCCAATCATAAGTATATAAATATATTGTATCTTTGATTTGTTGCCACCATGAAGATTGAAGGAGTTTAGATACCAACAATTCTAAATGAGATGGAGGTAGATTGGTTGATGAATTGGTTAATCGATGTTTGAAAAAAAAATTTGTGTTGTCTAAGGGGTGGATCTTACAATGTCTTGCAACGTGAGTTTAACCCAAGACGATGAGGGAGAAAACAACTCACCCAAGCCAACCACGCTACCATTTAGGGCTGGAATGATTTGATATTATATATATATATATATATATATATATATATATATATATATATATATATATATATATATATATATATATATATATATATATATATATATATATATATATATATATATATATATATATATATATTACGTGGTGTAAGTGATAATAAACAATTAGTTACATATTTATTTTTCATATTAAAATGAGCATTTTGTTGTCTTAGATCAATCCTCAATTCTTCAAGATTGAATCTATGTGGCTCAAGATTGACTCCAAAGTCAAAAATTTGAAATGAAAATTCCTAAGTTCATGTCCCTTTTCACTATTTAAACTTAGATCATATAGTTACAAGGAAAAACAAACATAAATGTAATATAATATAATATAATGATTGTGGTGAAAAATATTTCAAAAAAAAAAATCTCACACTTCAAAGCAACTCAACATATTATTTAGTTCAACATAGTTACAATATACTGGCAAAGTCTAAGTCTCTATAGGAGTATCACTAATAAGAGGTTTGAAACAATTTTGGCAATATAGAAAATCTACAAATTTACTATGAAACCTCTATCTCTATTATTAATCAATAAATAGGCAGATATAAAACCATAAAGAAAGTGTGATTTTTTTAAAACCATGCCCCAAAAGTGGCACTTTAATTGCCCAAATTTTATCCCCCAAGCTAGTCATGGTCTTTATGGATAAAAAATAGAATATGTTCTTACAATTGTTAACATGTCATATAATCTATAAATATATAACTCTCAATTTGGAAATTCCATTTTGGTATATTTAAACGCATTCAAAGATTTATTATGACATGTGGCATAGACTATCATAATGTTCAAAGCTATAATGTTGGTCAAGATTCCAATATAACACTCTCTTACACACTCTTATGCTTCATAGAATCCATCATAGGTAACTCTAATTGTACTTAACATAAGAGCTTTGATACATCATGTTGATATTAGATGCTCTTATTGTTGGTATGTGGTGACTAATCATGTTGTCAGGCTTAAATCTTGATGACTTTGACAATTATATTTTCCCTCCAAATAAATTAACAGGGGATTGCAGGGGAGGCAAAGCCCCTTTCTATAGGGCCCAGTGGGCTTATCCTCTCAATGAGAGCTCGACGACAATTCCCACCATGGGAATCTAGGGACAACGTCCCTAGTGAGGGTTATTGGAGTAGTGCTCTCAAAGCAAAAATTTCCCTTTATTTAATAAAAGAGTTAATTGTTAGTTTGGTATGTAAACTACCAAAAAAGCTTGATAAAAAAGTGGTTGTGAAACGTAAAAAGTCATGAGATTGTAATTTGTTATTTTCTAGATAACACTAGAAGAAAGTGGATAATTGTTTATTTGTAGATGTAGCCTGCATTGAGTAAAGTATGTTAAAATTGTGTGTTGTGAATTGTTTTTTTTTTCAAGTTTATTTTGCATTATAAATAATATTGTTTATTTCTCTAGACACCTGAACCCTAACACTTGCAACTTCTTACACATCACAAAATATCTAACAAGTGGTAAATAGTGCCATCTCAATGTGAGGTGTCTTCTTTCCCATCTGGGGAAAAAATAATAAAATAAAATAATTAATAAACATAAACATCAAAATATAAAGTTAAGACATTTTCCTTAGCATTCTCTCACTTGTCGAATACCTTGGAAAGAGCAAGGGGAACCCCAAAACTAAAATCTAGCTAATAGGGGCTATGAGGCCTATAGACTCACTATACACTTGGACTTCTATGTGATCATTGACTTTGTTAAAACATCTAAAAAAATTTGTAAAGTGTTAATTTTTTCTAATATCACCTTCATATCGTCTACCACATCTTGAAAAAAATGGTACTACGAAATATCTATATGTTTTGTTTTCATGTGAAATATCATAGCATTGGTTAGAAATATGAAAATATAAATATCACAAAGAATTTTGTAGCTCCCTATCTTAGCTCCATATCTAAAACAATTTCTTTATCAAATGGCCTTAGGTTACAAGCATGAGTAGTTGCTATGCACCTAGCCTCTACGGTGGACATTATATTCATAGCCTACCACTTACTCATCCAACTAATAACACTACCAAATAAACTAAAAACATATCTACTATTGTTATCTTCTATTATGGACATCTCCTAACCAATCTATATCCACGAATATCCAACAAGTGCTAGCTCATTGTAAACTTATAATGATAATAAAAAGAGTATTCAAAATTACTCTACAAAATACCTAAAGACCCTGTTCATTTCATTCCAATGATCTTATCCAGGATCAATCGCGAATAGGATCAAGATCTCACTACTTGGGTAATGGCTAGTCTAGTATAGATTGAATAACATGCATCAAAATTCTAACATACACATGTGAGCTATATTCCCCATCTCACCATGTGTAGTCAAATACTACTTAAACATAGATAACTTAGTCCCCGCTAAAATAGGAACACTCAATGTCTACAAGCTAACATGTTGAATATCCAACATAGAGTTCCCATGCTTACTCAAGACCCAACCAAAGCTTTATTTTTTCTCTATCCTTTTTTCTTCTCCATACCTAGATATAAACAATAAGTTCACAAATTCCTTCATATTAAAATATGCCAATAAAGTTAATGCTCTAAATCATGAATCACCTCCTTATTTCTACCCAAAACATGACATTATAAGCAATGTGATGTCAATAAATTGATCCCTATAGATCCAGTTGATATTGATCACGATGATATTAATTGGATCTCAAAAATCATATTCCTAACATAAATGAATCAAAGTTTTGATACCACATTCTAGGAGACGATTTCAAATCATATAATTTTATTTTTTTAATCTATAAACTAAAGTTTCTTTACCTCTTTCCACATAGTTTCTAAACTATATCGTGTAGATCACTTCCTCTTTAAAGTCACCAAGCAATATTTTTTTCTTCACATCCATCTATTCTCTCTAACTCAAAAGATAATGCTTCAAATGATGTGAACCTGATAGAAGTCATCTTAGCATCTAGAGAAAAAAATTCACTAAAGTTTAGCCCCTCAACCTAGGAATAGCTTTTTGCAACTAATTGTGCTTGCATTTTCAATACCTTTGGTCAAGATTTAAACTTCTTTTTGAACATCCATTTCCATCCAAATAGAATTTTGTTCACTAGAAAATAATAATAAGTTTCATGTGTCATTTATTTTAATCCAAACACCTCCTCATCAATGGCCACTCTTGAGGACTTGGAATCGTCTATACCCATAACCTCATTCATAATTTTAAGTGAACCAATATTAGTAAGAAGAAAAAAAACATCTACAATTAGGTGGAATTTACACTTTCGGTTATTGTCTCTACTATCTCCTCAAGAGTTAAGGTGGAAATTTTAGCTCCTCTTTGGAACTTTTTGGGATATTCTCCTCTTGAATTCTTTCACAAACATTTAGTTTATGGGATTAGTTAACCCTCATATTTCTTCTCATCTTCTTTTGTTAGCACCCCTATAATATAACTTGTCTCCCAAAGTCAATTGAATATTAACAAGCGAATTAATACAACGAGTAATACTAGAGATAACATAATGTGAAAGATTTTGGTAGCAGAATTGACAAGCTGGAGCACAATGTCAAGCAGCTTGCTGATCAAAATTTCCAAATCCTTAAATCTTCGGTGGACAACATGAACATCTTTATCAACAGGTACGAGAACAATGCAGAGAAGGATGATGATAAAGAGTAGGTGAACAAGAAGGGTCATGAAAGGAGGACCAGAGCCAACACAAAGAATAAGGTCGACATCGAAGGTCATGAGCTGGAGGATATGAAGACCTCAGTGAACAACATGAAACAAATGGTTGTTCACGCTGAGGAGATCTTGAATAGTATTTAGTTCCAGTTGTTGTCCTTGGTTCTGTCTCTTTGTTGTCTTTTGCTTTCCTTTTGCTGTATGTTCTGAGTTTTATGTAATGATGTTTTAAGCTGTGCCCTTCCGGTGGGTTCATTTTGACTTTTTGAAGTGATCAAGTACTTTTTTATGCTTTTCTGTTCTCCTGGCTTGTAAAAGGTTCGGGTACCTTTCAAATACCTGTTTTTACTTAATCAAAACATAATGTACAAGATGTAATATTATTTAATTACACGTGAATAAACAATATAAAATACGATCTCTAGTAATTTATTAAGAATGAAAAAGTATTTATAATCAGCATACTAAAATTAAAATAGCCATATAAGTCACTCATATTATCATCAAATCACATATAAAATATGCTTAATATCTTTTATTATCAAGGGTTTCCAATACTTATCTAAATCTTGAGAATTTGGAATGATCATTCTCACTCCAAGAAGAATTTTAAAGTGGTTTTGGAATTTATAATTATGACGTATTTGGCAGGAACCAATTCTTACATAGAACCACACATGTCTCCCATCATTAATACACAACCCTAACTAGGACACTCTCAAGTGTACATTGTACCTTGAGTTGGACACACATTGTGTGCCCCTTCTCAAAGTGCCCATATCCCACCAAGATACTTTCTTCTTCCATGAGTGATCTTTGTGCTCCCTTCCCAAGTCTCACTTGAATGCTTTATATAACATTTTAAGGGGTGGCTTCCAAACCATCACATCTTTCCACAAGAGTTTCCTTTAGTAATTATTTAATAAAATAATTATTCATCTTCTTTTTAAAGGGTTTTTACAAATATTCTATATTAATCTCTCTTTTAACCAAAGGATTATAATATTCTCTATTTCTATCTCCCTTTTAATTCTAAAGGGACTTTATTTTCTCTTGGGGAAAAAGTCACATAACAATTCTTCTCCTGTAAATTAGCTACTATCCCGGATAGAAAGAGATACATTTGCATCAAAACTTCAAAAAAATGTAATCAATATCTTTATCTATTTTTTGTCTTCTGGAAATACAAAGAGATGGAGAGGGATAGGGAAAGAGATAGAGAGAGGGAGATAGATGGAGAGACAAGGAGATGGAGGTAGAGAAATATATTGATAAAAAGAGATAGAGAGACCCGAGAGAGATCAATAGTTAAAGAGAGAGTGAAAGAGATTGATATAGATAAACAAAGAGGGATAGGGAGAGAGGTAGAGATATGAAGATATATAGAGGGGGCAAGAGTGAGAGAAAGAAGGTGACACAAAAAAGTGATAGAGAGAAGGGAGAGAGGGAGAAAGATAGAGAGAGGGAAAGATAGAAAGAGATAGAGATAGAGAAGGAGAAATATGGAGTGTGTGTGTACAAGTCAAAGAGAGGGGATAAGTAGGTAGATATAAAATAGGGAGTTGTAATGGGAAGAGAGGGAGAGATAAGGATGGAAAGAGGTAGAGATAGAGTAGATATAACTTACAAAATATAGAGGGGGTGAAAGAGAGAGGAGGAGAGATGGAAGGATAGAGAAAGAGGGAGAGGGAGAAAAAGAAATAGAAAGATGGAGACAATTAGAGAAAGGGAGATAAAGAGATAGAATGATAAAGATACATGAATTGATATATAAAGAAAGGTAGAGAGGGATATATAGAAGAGAGTAGGAGAGATGAAGGGAGAGTAGTGTACATGAGAGATAGAGATGTGGAGGAAAAAAATAGGGAGTGTGTCTATGTGAGTGAGAGAGATGTGAAGATAGAAATAGGGAGGGAGAAACAAGGAATACATATGTGCAAGACACACACACACACACACACACACACAAAGTAAATGACATGTTATCCTAAGCATAATTTCACAAGGACACATGCCATCCTTAAATTGCTCTCTCATTGTAAACTTTTAATGTAGGTTTTAAGTTTAAAATTTATTTTATTATATAAATAAAATATATATATATAATTATTCAAAAATAATAATTTAAAAAAACCAGAAATTAAAATTCTAATATATTTTAATTATTATTTGTAATTTCATAAGAAAACATAAACAATTAAATAAAATTTTAAATTGATGAAAATTATTCCTTAAAAAAAAGATGAAAAATTAAAATAAGTTAAAAAAACAAAACAAAATATCTTAATAAGAGAAGATAACATTAAATGATATTTTTTTTAATTAAAATATAATTATTCAAAAAAAATATTTTTTTCTATTAAGTATCAAGTAGTCTTACATAATATCGAATCGTCCAGTCAAGGAGAAGTATTCAACAAAATATACATTGCTTACAAAATTGATCTTGTTATTCCTAAAACAACCAACAAAATGATCAAGCAAACTATACAATATCTAACATGTTCATTACATCAAGTTTAAATCATATGAGACCATCAACTATAAATAATGTCTCCCTCGGGTTGGCTGGTATCTCCAATACTACCTATCCAGGCTGTCCATCCTAGGTTCCCTTCACACCATATCAATATCTTGCCCCATATCATTGGGTCTTCATAAGGATGAGTGACTGCCTCTGCCACAGGGATGCCTTGGGTCTGCATTGGCTGACCTCTGTTCATATTTAGCTCTCTCATGAATTCCTCCAAGCCAATCTCAAAGGGAGTAGTTCTCTGGTGAGAACCTGGACCAAGTGAATCCATGCAAGATTTTTGATGTGATCATCATAACTGCTCCATCTCGAAGCCATCTTTCAAACTTCTTCTTGATTCTGATCACCACTGTTACCTGCACATTCAAATCATGAAGGATGAGTCTCCTGAGAGACTCAGTAAGATTCATGCCATTGTCATTAAACATGTCATCATTCCTATATTTCCAAATAAGCCAAAGTAATTCAATAGACAAAATAGACTAGAAGAGGTTGGCTTCTTTCTCGAGACCTTGGATATGAGCAGTTGCAATCTCAAAAATGCTGACATTTTTGTCCAATACCAATTCCAACAATATTCCAAATCTCTTTTGCAAATAAACAGTCAAAGAAAATGTGAAAGACGATTCCAGAATTTTGCAACAAGAACAGATATTAAGATCACCATCAGAGGTAAGGATGGGAAGCCTATGTAGGAGAAAAAGCCAACCAAAATATATTTTCTTAGGAGCTCCTGCTCTAACCCATATAAAGTTAAAAAATTTCTGCCATTGTGCATCAAATAAATTAACATTCCAGCAAGAGTCAACATGAGAGGAGATATCCATGTTGTCAACAAGAAAAGCATATATTGATTTAGCTTTGGAATCAACAAGTAGGGATCCATTTGGCCATTTAAAGGAGCAACATCTATTGGGCACAATAGAGCAGGGCCTGGGAAGGCAAAGAGGGGCAGAGGTTGATATGAGCATTGTATAGGTTTTCTTGTGAGTGGGGGGATAGCATACTTGGAGGCAAGACCATCCCAGCCCAACAGATTTCCATCATCCAGAATATCAGAGATCCAAAGAACCCCTTTATTAGCCCAAGATTTGGCCTAACAACCTTGGACCAGGGCCAATGGCCTTTCATTGTACTTGAGACTCCACCAAATAGAAAACTCTCCACAAATACTTCCATCATCCCATACTAGATCTTTGCATGAGATGAGTCCTTTGACCACTTCCCATGCCCTCCAAATTGATTTGAAAATAGGAGACCCAGTAGGTTTAACTTGAAATTCACCAGAAATAATCACTTATGCTAAGTCCTTTCCATTTGGAGCTCTCCTTGGGGACAACCCTACTAATGTTATGTCTGATCAAAACCTTCCATGGTTCTTCTCCCCTAAGAGCTTTGACTATCCATTTAGAAGCTAATGCAATCCCTTGCCATCTTAAATCCTTTAAGCTAATTCCTCCCCTATTCTTGCTCATAGTGTACCAACTCCCTTTAACAACATGTTTCTTTCTCCCTCCTTTTCCATCTGACCAGAGAAATTCTCTAATGATATTTTGGATATAATTAAACTAATAATTGTTGAATAGCCATGAAGATGTATAATAAATATTGGAGGAAGATAGTATCTTTTGACAAACTTGATCCCTCCCTGCAATGGTGAGGTGGTGCTTATTCCATTTCCTTAACTTTTTATCAATTTTACTTCTAACCCACTCCCACATAGCTTTCAGATTGGGCTCTACTGCAAAAGGTATACCGAGGTATCTAATCAATTGGTTAGGTCCTCCCACGTTGAAGGAGTATTTATTGAACCAAATTGGGGGTTGCCCATGGGTAAGTGCACAAAGATGGTGGTAAAAAAGGGGGGTATAAGTGGACACTTTTTTTTTGAAATCAGGTGAACCTGAATTTGGAGGCAAAATTTGAAAGTCATCCACTCAATATATGAAGATAATAAAAGAACAAATGTTATAGTACTATAAATCTAGTTTCCAAACTACTAAAATTTTTCAAAATTGGATAAGATTAAGGGGGTAAAATCTTTCACGCACGAAAAACAAACCCTGATTTATCTTGAAAAACATAACATAGCACGTCTGACGTGCGCATAAAAAATGTCATAGTTAGATTTAGTATTTTGACAAATCCTTTGGCAGAAAGATAGTTAAGAGTGAGCACTAGAAGATGTGTATTTTTTGGTAATTTTTTGTTGAGTATTTTTTTTACTGATTTTTTCAATCGAGCAAATCCTGAAAATTAGGTACATGTTCGTGCGCGAAGCATAAGTTGCACTAAACAAATCGAAAATACAATTTTATTTTTTTAAATTGTAAAGAATCAAGTGCTCTATAATAATATATAAAGTTTTTTAAATTTGGATAAGTATATCAAAAGTTATTAAAAAATGGTGCACCTATGTCTGTGAGGAACTATGGAGACACTGGTAAAAGAAATTCAATAATAATATGTTATTGTTATTCAAATTGAAAAAAAAATTATATCGTTAGAAAGCTCAGAAGATGGGTGAAAATATGGTGGCAATTTTAGAAATACCCACTTGATGAAGTGTAAACCTGATGATGACAAAGTCGATAAACCAAGTTGATAAAGTAAAACACGTCAAAAATGAGAGAAATGGAGGGAAATCAAACTTCCAAACCGTAGCTTTGTCATCCAGGCCTATTTCCAAGCCTAAACAGTCAAAAGCGCGTATGGGTTACTTATGGTTTAAAAAGCGTGTACGAGGTACTTATGGTGTAAGCATCGCGTACGCGCTCTTCTTACTATAAACAACTCATACACGCTTTTCTTACTATAAACAATGTGTACGTGCTCTTTTTACTATAAACAACGCATATGCGCTATTGTATAATATGATATTGTATATATAATATGTGTATATACATATAATATATAATATATATATATGTGTGTGTGTGTGTGTGTAATAATATATAATCTATTAAGTATATATATACACATATAAGTGTATTGTCTCCCCCTCTCAAATGCATACAAGGTATCTCTCTCTCTCTCTCTCTCTCTCTCTCTCTCTCTCTCTCTCTCCATACCCCATCCCTCTCTCTCTCCCTCCCTCTCTCCCCTTCTCCCTTCCTCCATACCCCATCCCTCCCTCTCTCCCCTTATCCCTTCCTCCATACCCCATCTCTCTCTCTCTCTCTCTCTCTCTCTCTCTCTCTCTCTCTCTCTCTCTCTCTCTCTCTCTCCATACCCCATCCCTCTTTCTCTTCTTCTCTCTCTCCCTCCCTCCCTCCCTCCCTCACCGCAACTATGTCTGCACTTCTATAGAAGTAAGTGAATTTATTTCTTGTCTGCAACTTCCTCTTTGATTTTTATCATGTATGCTCTGCTAAGAAAATTGACCGATGGATTTGTGTGTGTATATTGAATAGGAGTAATAGGGTTTTAAATTGAACCACGGGTGCATTACCATGACAAACAAGGAAACCTACAACAATATTCTTCTCAAATGTGTTTTTAATGAGCAAAGCAACATGATGAGTCAGAGTACTTGCAATATGTTTTTCAAAAGGAAACAACTGGTAGGAAGTGAAGAGGGAGAGTAACACAAATGATGTCCTGGAGAATGATAGTGGTGGGTATGCGAGAGTTCCCATGTTGTTACACAACACTTGTCACCTAAAGAAATTAAAGTTTGTTGTATCCATGGTAGTGGTAGTATATGATGATCACCACTTGTCAAATGGCTTGGAACGGTACATACCCATGAAATAAATCAAGTGTGTAATTCCTATAGTCACAATCGAGATCAGTCCTATAACCTTGCAAATTTAATAGCATCATATGTTTTAGAACTTAGGCAGTACTCTTAGGGTTAGGTCAAGCTCCTACACTTACTTTTTAGCGAAGCCTCATTATTTGTTCGTTTCGAGTCTCTCTTATGTTGACAATGGTCTAACTTAGCTATATCAAAACTAAACTACTGATGTTCTATTGTATGATGTTCTATTCATAACTTTAAATTTAATATATCATTTTATTAGCCCATCATATGACCCCTTAGGTGTCATTAGAGGTCGTATTGTTTCCTAAGAGGTCATATGGTGTCCTGTGACCCCTTAGGACACCATATGACCCCTCGGGACATGAATGACCCATAACAACACCATATGGTGTTCTAAAGGGTCATATGGCATTCTATGACCCCTTAGGACACTATTTTGTGTCGTTATAGGTCCTATGGTGTTCTATTTGGTGTCGTTATAGGTCCCTCCCTTCTTCTCTCTCTCCCTCTCTCCCTCTCTCCCTCCTTCTCTCTCTCTCTCTCTCTCTCTCTCTCTCCCTCCCCCTACTCCCCCTCTCCCTTCCTCCATACCACTTCTTCTCTCCCTCTCTGCCTCCCTCTACCTCTCTCCCTCTCTCTACCTTCCCTCCCCCCCTCTCTCTCTCTCTCTCTCTCTCTCTCTCTCTCTCCCCTTCCCTTCCCCCCCCTCCTCTCTCCCTCTCCCCTACTCTCCCCCCCCCCCCTCTCTCTCTCTCTCTCTCTCTCTCTCTCTCTCTCTCTCTCTCTCTCTCTCCCTCCCTCTCTTTTCATTCACATTTTTTCTACTACCAATAGCGCATACGGGGTACTGAACCTATTAGTTCACTGCCCTGCCATAACTTTTTTAAGGCATAGGAGCGCGTACGCGGTACTTATTACTTGTAAGCACGTATAGGGTACTAAGCCCATTATTCACTACCCTACGATAACATTTTTAGTCTTAGCAGTGTGTACGTGCTACTTATTAGTACAGAATGGGAAAAAAATATCGCTAGGCTTGCCAAAATTTTATGGACTAACAGTGCGTACGTGGTTATTAATGTAGCGTGTACGCGGTACATAGACATGGTTTTGGTTGCCCAAGAGCCTCAACGGCCTCAAAAGAAGTTTTTAAGGTCGTTGAAGGCCCCACTGGAACTGTGTTTGCACTTCTATCACTGTTTTATACATAGAAGTAAGTGAATTTTTTTATTTTTGCATGATTTCAAATAATTGAATTGTTGTTCTTATTAGTTTTGTCAATAGTATTGTGATTGTTTAATAGTTTGATTCCAAAAAATAGTGATAAGATGCATATTTATGGTTATTTGTTTGTTTACGATCTTTTGTTTACATATATATGTAAAATGATTCTATTTAGGACAATCGATATCAACCATGGGAAAGAACAAGCGAGGAACGATGCAACAACGAGAGGTTGAAAAGGAAAGACAAAGGCAACGTATGAAGAAATTATGTGACATAAGAACAATGGGAGAAGAAGGTATGTCATCCTCAACATCTCAATTCGATTTACCAAATGAACATAATGCACCTAATGCAATTGAAGAAGAGACATTTGATTTACCATATGAACCTAACGCAATTGAAGAAGATACCGCATTGAATAATCAACTAAATGATGAACATACACGTTCACTATTTGATGAATTGAATGTACATAATTCATTGATGTTAACACCTCCTAGAATCATTCGTAGGAAACCAAAGTATCTAATTGACATTGATGAGAATATATTGAAACCAATGGCCAATAAAATGAATGAATGAACTTGTAGGAGAATGGTTAAAAGAATATGGCAAAACTATTTTGAAAACTTAAATCAAACCGCAAGATGTCAATTAATTGTTCAAATGATTAAAAATTTAAATTTTAGAGAGACAATGAAAATTCTAGGCCTAAGATCATCTGAAAGTAACAGTGAAAGAACTATTGTGAGAAATCTATTTGATGCATATCAAGCTATTGGTTCAAAATCACGTACTAAAGATTCTAATGCTACTCGACGTGTCATTACATCAACCATAATGAGCAAGAAAATAAAAAAAGATCGTTTGATAAGCAAAACAAGTAAGTCATTAAACGTTAGTAGAACAACATTAAGTAAAACATTAAAGAGGCGAGAAAAAATAGAGGAACCTAACAATAATTTTCTTTGGGCATTCTCAGGTAGACTACCACGCAAAGACAAGGTTATTGTTGATGCACTAAGAACATTAATTGAATTTTTTTGGCATGAAAACACAAGAGTTTCGCCCAACCAAAGAGATGTTGTTAGAAGGCGAATTGGGTCTAAAAATCGTATGCCACATGCCAAACACTATTTGGATATGACACAAACTAAATTTTATGAAAGATTCCTTCAAAAGTTTCCTCAAATAATAATTTCTCAAAGATTTTTTGAAATGACAAAACCTTTTTATATTAAGATTAATCATGTACACACCATGTGTTGTTGTAGGATGCATATTGAATTTTCTATGCACTATGATATTTTTCGTCATATTTGTTCTACTTTGCACACTAACGATGTTTTGTAGGAATGCAATACACAAGCACCTCGTAAGTCGGTAAGAGAATTTATTTCAAGTGTGCTATGTAATAGACATGATGGTTGCATTTATTATAAGATGCCTTGTTTGGAAGGTTCTTGTGCTATATGTGGTGGTTTGCAACGTTTACCAAGATGCATACATTTGGAGAGCACACATGAAATTGGTATGAAACTAGTTTCTTTCGGAAAATACAAGACAGTCACATATGGAGTTAAAGATGGAAAAGATTTGAAGAGATGTGAGCTAGTGAAAAATGATGTGTAGCTGAATTTATGAAAATATTTCAAGAGAAACTAGTTTATGAGTACATAATGCATACACATAGAGCTCGATGGTTAGATGAGCAATTCAAGTTATGTGAGGACACATTTCCTCTTGACACCATTGTCTCTATCATTGATTTCGCTAAAAATTATACACTACAACCTCAAAATGAAGTGCAATCTATGTATTATCACTCTACACAAGTTTCTATTTTTGTACACATAGCATTCATGCATGTAGATGATAGCACAGAGGAGGATAGAAAGGTTGTAAGAGAGTATCACTTCTACATAAGTGATGGTCGTACTCATTCATCGAAGTTTGTACAAGTTTGCTTTAAAGTTTTCTATGATAGTTTAAGGGAAAGGAACATACGATACAACTGACACTTAATATGGTCAAAGAACTGTACCACACAATTCAAGAATGCAAGGATGTTTTATTGGTTGAAAAGGATGCATATGACAAGCAATGTACAACATTTTTGGAATTTCACTGAGGCTGGACATGGTAAGGGAGAGCACAATGGTGCTGGAGCATGTGTGAAAAGAGCCCTAGCTAGAGAAGAATTGAAGTACGAAGGTGGTGCTGAGTTGATAGTGTGTATGTGAAAAGTGGACCTGTGCTATCTGTAAGCACAACACTTCAATCAAGTCATTACATGCATGGTTAGACAGATATAAACATAAATATGAAACCATAACAAATCGACCCATTGCCTTCTAAAAGATGCGAGTATAAGATTGCTCTCAGATTTATATAAGTAATCCAGTGACTAGACAATACCAAGATGAAGGATTTTAATCTATATGAGCATGATATTAATGCTAGATGGATGCAAGATTAATCTAACAAGATTTAAGCAATAAATGAGATAAATGATCTAAATATGTATGCAATATTCTCCATGAACCTAGAGCAAAAACAGTATAATAACAATATATTCTCGAGGATCTTTTTTTGAATGAGAGATGAGAGCCTGAATTTATAGAAAATTCAGAAAGAAACCAAAAGCTGAGATCAAATGATGATGAGCGGTCAATATTTTCCAAGAGGAAGCACAATCCAGGTGAATTGATGTGATTGGATGCTTTTCTCAGTTTTAAAGGAAATTGAACTAAAAATAAGATAAAATCAAAAAGCTGATTTATTCTCTATTTCATTCAATTTTAAGATTTAATTGTTTTAATTGCTTTCTTTGAGATTATTTATCAATTTTTAATTTGTTTTATTTCAAGATTATCTCCAATTGATTTCTTTTCTCAAATTTTAATTCTTTTTTGGTCAATTAATTCATTTTTTTATTTATTTCCTTTTTTGAAGATTTGTGCTCATAATTTCCAATTCCTCTTTCTTGATTTGTTTTCTTTTTTGAAGATTTGTGGCAAATTGATTTATTTAATTAAATATGCTAGGATATTTAATAAAATAAATAAGATAATTGTTTAAAATGATTTACTTGGAATGATTTAATTAATTAAATAAATATTTAATTAATATTGGTTGATTAATTTTGCCATGTGACATTTGATGATTTTAGAATTAATTGTGTGCTCAAGATTTATTTAATTGCCTTTGGTTAGGACCTTGGTGATGTTGTCGAGATTAGGGGCCCATGGTTTAGATGACCATTTTTAGGGTATTACATTTACCCCTCTTTGAATTAATGTGCGAGCAGCACATTGGCTCAAAGAAAATTTGATGTCTAGGAGATACCAGTTTTGAACTTGATTGATCACGAACTAGATGAAAAGCAAGGTGTTTAGCTTGTTTCGAAGCGATGAAGCTGAATAAAGTCTGATTAAAGCGATACCATTCCCGAACTTGATTGAACTTAGGAACGATAGAAAACAAAAGATACTGAACTTGAACTTTATTGATCAAGAAGCGAATCTTATTGATCTAGAACTTGATTGATCTAGACACAGCGAGTGATGATAAAAATCGATCTTGAACTTGATTGATCAAGATACGATGAGCAAAGATAAACTGTCCAGCTTGATCCAAAGCGACGAATACTGAACACCTGCTTAGATTGAGTGTGATCAAAGAAACTCTTTAAACCCTTGATTGAGTTTAAATGAATAATCAGCTTGATGAAAAGCGACGAAAATGATTAACGTTAAGAGATTAATTCAGATGAAGACAAATATCAGCTTGATTTGAAATGATGAAATTGATATGCCCCTAGTGATTAATTCGATTTAGATGATTGAGAAATCTCAACATGATATAAAGCGATGAAGTTGAGATGCCCCTAGCGATGAGGATTTGATTGATTTTCTTTAGTTTGAAAAAGATGTTTTGCTCGACTTTCGATTAAGATTTGAAAATTTTCTCGACATTTGAAGATGTAAGGTCGTAAGGTCACGAGTATGCCCCCTCAGGAGCAAAATCGAAAGATAGCGAGGGTACATAATGATTATAGGTAATTTTGAGTAATGATAAGTTATTTGAGCACAAATTAATTCAGAGGAATTTTTGAAAATTTAACGAGAAATTGAGTGCAAAGTTGATTTGTAGAAATTAAATTGAGATTCAGTGTTGATTTACGAGAAATTGAGCATAATTAGAAGAGAGAATGAGTTTGATGAAAAGAGCGCTAAGTGGTCCAAATTGTGAAATTGACTAGCAAAATGATCTTGAATTTTGATTTCGATCCCGAAAATGGAATCAGAACGGTCAAATTAGCTAAGGGTACAATTTTCGTGTCCATCGGAGCAAGTTGAAAAATTAGGTTTTTGGCTATATATGGGACGAAAGTGTCATTTTCAAATCATTTTAACCCTCCAAGTTTGAAAATTCAAAAAGCCTTCTGCGAAGAAAATGGTGGTCGCTGCTCGTCAACATCAATTCGAGCGCTAGAGAATACATAATCGACCCTGAAACTATGAGCCAACGGTAAGTGATCAATCTTAAGCCTCTTTATGTTTTCAATTTTGAATTTTTTTGTTCATTTTGCAAGTTTTTCGCATGTGTGGGGTCGGGTTTCATGTTTTATCATGCGAGACAGGATCCTATCTCATACGAGAAACTGGTAAAATTTCTTTTGTCGTTTAGGGTCATTAGAATTCTCATTCGGGATGCACCCTCGTATCGTACGACAGGTCTATTAAAAGACCATTTTGTCGTGCGAGAGCCAATAGTATGCCGTTTGGGGTTGTTTTGTCGTGTGAGAGATAATACTGGCTCGTACAAGATTCTGTCTCTTTGTGTTTTGTCGTTCAGGAGACAGTGAGCATTTTTGAAGGTCCAAACATAAAATTTTGATTTTGCATGTGATTTAGTTGAATTTGCGTGATGTTTTACTTCTCTTGTAGGTTGATTTGGAATGTTTTCTGATGTTTCGTTGTTGGGTTTTTTGCAGGTTCGATTACCTCCTGTGTTGTTTAGATGCGTTTATCCTTCTACTATGGCATTGGTTCAACATTTATCTGAGGTTGAGCAAGCTCATATTGACTTGTGCGGCTTGACTCATCTATTGAGATTACCTGATATTCATGTGAACCATAGGATGCTCACGACATTGGTTGAGCATTTTCATTCAGAGCAGAACACGTTTCATCTGCTGGTGGGGGAGTTGACTATCACTCTTGAGGATGTATATAGGATCCTCTGTATCCCTTTTGTTGGGGATAAGGTGGATTATGATGCAGGGCACCTTCCAAGATTATAGGCAGTGACGCATGTCTTCAGTGATCCTGACATTTTGACTCGTTCCATTAGTTGGGACATACTGATGAGCAAGTACAACGAGGAGTATCCTTTGGCATGTGTTCTAGCAGGGTTCATAGGTTGTTTTCTGATGCCAGACAAAGGGCAGCAGGGCTTCCAATGTGGATGGGGTTGGATGCTAGAGAGATTGATAGAGACCCCTCAAAGACTTGGATGGGGTTTGTGTTTATTGGCCCACATGTATTGAGAGATGCATAAGATCATGTATAGAGATGGGTGGAGCATGGCCGCTGGTATATATATTTTACAGTTGTGGGATTGAGAGCACCTTCCCATTTGTCAACCCATAGTAGATGACTATAGAGAGCCTGGGCAGCCGATTATATACAGGTATGCCAGATACATTATGCAGCCCCATCTGGGCAAGACATATTTTTGGAGACGGTAACTAGATGACCTAATAGTCGTTGTATGGAGATCATATAGAGGCTTGGAACCGTGGGATGACTGGTGGATGGTTTGCAGGGACTTTTTTATTACACGCCCTCTTATCGGGAGATCACAGACCATTGTGGATCGATTCATCGTTTCTCGAGTGATGAGGCAGTATGGTCGGCCTCAGGGGATCTCACAGGGGTACACAGTTTATGCACATTACGTAGATGAGGAGAGACAGGGATGGTCTCCACGGTTGTCCTATGCTTTGGCGATGCAGGAGCTGACTAGTTTACATCCATTGAGGTGGGATTATATGGATGATGTGGCGGATGCGGGGGTATTGCCCCAGTATAGAGATTGGTTTCAGCAACATCTGTTCCCTTGATTCACAGATCCAGCAGAGCAGGCTCCTCATATTGAGGATGTTGAGGATGATGTTCCTGCACCGGCACAGGGACAGGGACAGGGACATGCACAGAGAGCTAAGGCTCCACGACGGAGTGGTGGTGATCTTGGTGCTAGCAGCAACAAGGTGCCAGCTGATGTTAGACAGCAGAGGGTGAGGGCGGATCCCTAGGGCATGTAGGAGTGAGATTGGGTGGGACTGAGGAGGAGCAAGCAGCTCCGAGATAGGTCCGGCAGTGGCGGGATGAGCAGGGTGGAGCCACAGGTGGAGATGGGGGTGGAGAGCCTACGAGAGAGCAGGGGACTGACGCAGGGCGGTCAATGAGAGCACATCTTGCAGAGTTGCAGTCACAGTTGACAGTGGCTCAGACTCAGCTGGTTGAGCAAGACCGACAACTTGTCGAGGTGAGGGCTGAGCGTGATCGTCAGATCGCATCATTGAGGGAAGAGTCAAGAGCAAAGATAGAGGCTTTACGACAGGAGGTCCTTCTCCAGAGTAGTAGGGCAGCCTACTATGTGGCAACATATAGTGTCGCAGTTCCTGTTGCGCAACAGGTGATACCCTACTCGCAGTATATGACATTATCAAAGGGAGCTCGAACACCTCGTCAGGATCCCAAGCATCAGGCTCCTCCTCCTCCACCAGGCGATGGGGGAGAGGGTGCTAGCTAGATTATTTATTTTTGTAGCTCGGATATTTTTTGTAGACACACCCATTTTTTGTAGCCTATACGATTCTTTCTCCGATGGGAGTTTGTATATGTCATTCGACATCATTTTGTACTCTTATATTGACATGATATATATACGAGATTTGATTTGACTTCATCGTGCTTGTGTTGATTCGCTTATGAGATATATTTTTTATATGCTTTATTCTATATGTATGTATTTCTTTTTCAGCATGGATGAATGTAATGCAAATGATTATTGATGTCTATTTTTGTTTCTTTTCATATGCACATAAATGAATGAGTATGAGTAATATGAATAATGTAATATTTTCATTTTTCTATGTAATAAGATGAATGTAGATGAGTAATAATGAATGTATGAATCTATATAATATGTTTATGTATGCAGCTAACACCTCAAAAAAACAAGTACTCGATCGAATAAATGATGAAAAGAGACCACTTAGCTAAAAAATGATGAAGCTTCCAACACTCATGCAAAAAATAAGGAGATCATTGTTACCATACCGAAATCACTCGACATTCATGAGATGCAGAATGAAATGCAAGATGAGATTCAAAATGCAACCTAAACCTAGTCACTGGATTGTGAAAAGCTTAATTTTCATCATTGAGCATTTTACAATTGTAGCAGGCAGATTAGAGTTCCTTGCTTTTCATGTCCAATATTAATTATCTTGTCTGCAATGACCCTTTTTTTGTTCATATCCTTAGACAGATTTCGCAGGGACCTGGATTGCACAATAAAGAAATTCCCTCAAAACAGACAAAGAAATGATGGGAACCTCCCTGGAGCATTCAAATAAGCGAAGTCAAGGTATGTGAGGCGATTTCACCTTGATGTGAAGGCTCTTATCACAGACACCCAGCTAATTCAGATGTTTCCAGATCATTGGGATCATTCCTTCAAGCAGAAAACAAAGAAGATATTATGCCCCCAATCCTTGCTCCTCTTAGTCAAGATAGACTTCCTCGAGTTACTCAGAGGGATAATAATAAAAAACCAATATAAAAGACAACACAAAGAAAATTTTCATTCATAGCTCAAACTGTTTAGTGATTGTATTCTGTTATGTTGTTTTGCTTGTTAACTCAGTGATAAAACTCTTCAGTAGTCAAGAGACAGGTAATTGACTCGGAGTAGACGACCAGGTTTCACTAACGTAAGGTTGACTTGGTTGATACTGCTTAGGACATGTAATGTGCTCTGTCGATTACCTAAGACTAGGACATTGATCAGTTTCAAGCCATGAGGGTTCCAACAAACCAGGATGTCACAAAAGTGACTGAAAGTTATGTACAAATGAAAGCAAAGATGCATGAAAGCGGGAATGTCAACGTTGCGTTGATAGGTGGAGCGCTTGAGTACAAGAGGCACCTGTTTTCCAGGTTTTCACTTGCTTGGCAGAGATGCATATATGTTTTTACCAAGGTGCCTGTTTACTAGGTTTTCATCGGGGCATTTTCTCTCTTTTTTCCTTTTTTTTTTCTTCTGTTTTTCTTTTTCTTTTTTTTCTTTTTTTGAATTTCTTCAGGACTTTTTCTGATTTTTATGATTTCTTTAGGACTTTTTCTGATTTTTAGGATTATTTTTTTAGGACTTTTTCTGATTTTTAGGATTTTGTAATGTTTTCCTTAGTGTCTAGCAAGGCAAAAGGGATTTTGAGTACTTCAATGGATAAACGAATGATGGTGGACGCTTTCAAGGACTATCTCACAATGTTAATCCAAGCACAGGGTCCAGATATAGAAATGTAAAGCAAGGATTTTAGCGATGTAAAGCAAGGATTTTAGTGATGTAAAGCAAGGATATAGTGTAACGAAGCCGTATGGTCCAAAGAAGTGGCCATGTCAAGAGGTTTGTGGAAAGCATGTTTTTGCATTTTGTCCATAGTGTTGATCAAGATCAAGGGATAGATTTGGATAGGAGGCAGATATGATAATCAAGATCAAAGGTGGTAATTAAGGATGTAAGCAAGTAATGGATAGGAGCTAAAGGGTGTGGATCAAGTGTAATAGATAAGACACATGAAGCATGCAAGGATCCTTAACCTTGTCAAGATCAAAGGTGGAAAAGATATATGAATATGAGTTGCAATAGACCATGGCTATGAAGGTATGCTCAAAGATGTTGGCTGGATAATGAAATAAAACTAGGGCAAGGATTTATGTAAAGGACTGGATAAGAGGGATGGAAGGGTGAAAAAGAGGTTTTGGATAGATGGAAATGCTGGAAAGATCAACATTGGCACATGCCTTGAGGGATGGTGGACATATGGAGGAGAAGTGAGTCTCAGATTTTGAGATTTGGATGGAGGAAAGGTTACACATTTTGGAGCATAAGAACCAAAAATGGATGAAGGAGGTGATAGAGGAATAGACTCAAAAGGTTTAGATGGAGGAACAACAATTTTGGATGCCAATTTTGATTTTTCTTTAGACTTTTGTACTTCAAGTAGCCGCTTAGGGATCCACATGGTTTTTGATTTTTCATGCTTTTGTAGTTCTTTAGAGTGCATTGCTTGTACAAGTTCCTTAGGAACCCATATAACTTTTAACTTTGCTTCTTCCTTTGTGGGCCTTTGTGGCGTTTTGTTTTTTTCTTTTTCTTTGTTTTGACATGTCGATTAGATGGGACACGTTGATCCTTGAATACATGTGGATTACTTGATTTATGAATTTTATGCTTGGCATCCAAATTTCTTGGAGAAGGAAAATAATGTATGAATGGATAGGAATGATATGGAGGTCTTTTAGATGGATGGAAGGTACTTGAAGATGTGTGCCTTTGTTGATCGCACATAACGGATGGAGGGATATAGGGACCTAGAATGGATGGAAGTGGCAAAGGAGAAGGCATGTATTTGGATTTAACTTGAGAAATGTAGGGTTTATGAGGGATACCAACATCTTGAGAAATTTCCCTGAGGCCATGACCTTTAACACTTTCTTTAATATGGAGGGGTTCTTGCTTGTGGAGATTTACCCCTTTGCCTTTATAAATATTTTGACTTGTAGGATACACTTTGCTTTGGAAAGAAGGCACGAGTCCATTATGAGATGGAGGTGGAATGTAAGGAATGATAGGATCACTAAGGGGATTTGTAGGCATGATGGATCCTTGAGGTGAATATGGAGGATTATGACAAGGAGATGAAGGGATACTTTGATCTTGACATGGAAGAGGACCATTGGATAGGGTGTTTGACTCTTCATTTTGATTAGGATTGTTTAAAAAGGTGGAAGAGGCATCATGATCTTGCTTAGGAAGTGGATTTGGAAGGATGCTTTTCTCTTGAGATGGAAGGGGGTCATTTGGAAGAAATGGAAAGGTATAAGGGGATCATCATGAGATTCCTAGTGAAATAGGATTTTTTTCAATCATTAGATGGGATTGAGGAGTTTTGGTGTCTTGATCTTGATTTATGATAGGAATTGTTTCTTCATTTTTCAAATTATCCTCTTGACATGGAGTCACTTCTAAGGAAGGGATAGGATTTTGTATAGGCGTAGGGGATTCTTGGAAGGTCTCTATATTTTGGCATGATGGGGAAGCATTTTGAGTGGGACTCTCTGGAGTGGGTACGTTTGGAATTGAAGTGTATGATGGCATAGGATCTGGGATTTTTAAATCTTTAGAGGAACTTGTATTAGTATTGGGATTAACTTGGATTTCCATAGGAGATGACCCTTGAAGGTAAACATGAGAAGTTTCATTGTTTGAAGGAGATGACGACATCATGGAAGGGATGGAGTCTACATATGGAGCCTTGCTAGACATAGGTTCATGATTTTGATCATGCTTAGAAGTAGTTCCTTCTTTTTCTTTAGGTGAGTCATTAGGATCTTCAATTTCAATGACACCATCATTAAGGAGATCTTGAATCTTATGTTTTGATTCCATACACATTGAAGTCTTATGTTTGTTATGCCTATGATATGCACAATAACTACTCAAAACAGCACATCCCCATGTGGTCTTTTTAGGCAATATGATAAGATTGTTCTTAAGCAACTCTTCCAAAGATGACTCAATAGATTGCCCCAAAGGTTGTTCTTAAGCAACTCTTCCAAAGATGACTCAATAGATTGCCCCAAAGGTGTAAACTGTCTATCTAGGGAATAGATGTCTTTTTGTCTCGGCGAAGATGTTTTATAATCTTGTTTGAGATTTGGCTTTTGATCATCAATTATTTGTTGGTATTTGCTTGTCAAATCACATAATAGTTTTAGCATTTCTTGAAGTTTCTCACACGATATCATACATTTATTTTTCAAATGGAGTCGTTGATTTATTTTGTTGGATTTCCATGTCATATATTTCTTTCTTGATATCTTGAAGAATTTGAGCAAAGGTAGCCATGGGAATTGGAGCTGAGGTGTCCATGAGATTCTTACTTTTGTCAAAAAATTTAGAAGGGCTTTTGGTTTGAACAGGTATTTACAACCGACAGGACCAAGAGCTAGATGTGTTGCAGAAGTCAAGATCAAATTGTAGCTAGTAGTTTGTTTAACGTAGTGATTGAGTGAAGTAACTAAGATTTGGTATGGTTTCAGGAATGATCTATCCTGTGTAAGATGTTATCTAAGTTAACTTAGGTTTGATAAGATGTTATTTGAACTAGCTTAAAGATGATCAACAAAATCATGCAACGCAATGACAGGGGTACACTATCAAGATTGTTTATGCTCAAGAGGATGATGACCAGTTTTAGGCTTGCTGTAGACTATTTTAGACAATTTTGACTATTTTGACTGACAAGATCAAGAATTCGTATGACAGAGGATTGGACAGAGACAAGATTCTGACAGACAAAGTTTCAATGACTGACGACTACTAGTTTTTGATAAGGACTGATGTTTCAATGACTGACGATGACTAGTTTTTGATAAGGACTGATGTTTATCACTAAATTGTTTGATATTGTTTGATTTGTTTTCTCCAGTTTCAGTATTTCATTTTCAGTTTTAGGGATGAAAACATAGAAAACACGCAAGATATATAATAATTCAATCACAACACGCTAACGCTATGGAAGTTGGCTTAGAGAAGAAAACCTTTGCTTGCTAAATTAGGTACAAACCCAATAGCTAATCAGAATACGACCACTGAGTCTCACGCAATGGATTCTCAACATTGTATTAACTGACTCCAAATGCTAATGGGGGCACAATATGGCAAGTGTCTTGGGAGAGTTACTATCTCTCTTGCACAAAGATTATCAACCTTTCAGAGGTGAATCGGGTAGCTTCTATCTTATAGTTCTTAGTCAGGAATTTCGTTTGAAATTACCCCCTGAAGTCATGCAAGCATGATTGAGGCATATAGCCCAACAAGGTACCAAAATAAGATGTAGTCACGTAAACATGATTGAGACCGTGAGGCCCTACAAAATGCTCGATATGAGAGATCTCAAAGAGAAAACTCAAATAATCCCATCCTCTAAGACTTTAATCACCAAAGGCCTATTTATTATAGTGAGTTGGAATGCTCAGGTCCAGCTGTACTCACTTGGGTCATTCTCACAGGGTGATTACTTTTCCCACTATGACAGACCCGCTAAAGGTACACAAATCTCAAAACTTAGAAAAAAGCTTCGAGGGTCTAGATTTCTAATTATCTATAAAAGACAAGAGCATACTCTCCTACCTCTTAGATTTTTCTGAAAACACGAAAGATAGATTTTTTCTTTAACCAGATAAAAGAAAATTCTAGCATGCAAACTGTAAATTAAACTAATCTAACAAGAATTTCCATTTTTTATGACTATCCTAGTTATGACAGTTTTGATAGTACTTCACTCTGTCATTTATAAATTTTCAACCAAAGATAATTAGGAAAATATTTTCAGTGGAAATGTGAATAACTTGGTTTTACAGAACATATTAAAATTTTGTTTCGATCCAACAGTTCAATAAAAAGTTATGCCCTCCGAACCGAGACCATTTTTGACTGTCACAGAAGAATAAGTAAAATGATAGTCCTGCACTCTGTCAATCATAACTTTCAAAATAAAAATCTTTAGGAAAATCCCTTCAGTGAACCTATAGAAAACTTGGTTTTACGCAACATATAAAAAATTGGTTTAGATCCAATAGTTCAATAAAAAGTTATACTCTCCAAACCGAGACCATTTTTGATTGTCACAAAAGAATGAGTAAAATGATAGTTCTGCATTATTTCAATCATAACTTTCAAACCCAAACGTTTTAGTAAAATCCCTTCGGCGAACCTGTAGAAAACTTGGTTTTCAACAACATATCAAAAATTGGGTTAGATCCAACGGTTCAATAAAAAGTTATGCTCTCCAAACCGAGACCATTTTTGACTGTCACAGAAGAACAAACAAAAAGAAAAAAAATTATTTGCAAATTTAACACATGTTTATTAGTTATAAAAACCAAATATTAAATTTGTTCAAGAAACATTAGAAATCTTGTAGTCATGGGTTTGAGCCCCACAGTGGGCACCAGAAATGTGTGTGTGAAAAGTGGACCTGTATTTGTAAGCACACCACTTCAATCAAGTCATTACATGCATGGTTAGACAGATATAAACATGAATATGAAAACCATAACAAATTGACCCATTGCCTTCTAAAAGATGTGAGTATAAGATTGCTCTCAGATTTATATAAGCAATCCAATGACTAGACAACACCAAGATGAAGGATTTTAATCTATATGAGCATGATATTAATGCTAGATGGATGCAAGATTAATCTAACAAAATTTAATCAATAAATGAGATAAATGATCTAAATATGTATGCAATATTCTCAATGAACCTAGAGCAAAAATAGTATAATAACAATATATTCTCAAGGATCTTTTTTTGAATGAGAGATGAGAGCCTGAATTTATAGAAAATTCAGAAAGAAACCAAAAGTTGAGATCAAATGATGATGAGCGGTCAATATTTTCCAAGAGGAAGCACAATCCAGGTGAATTGATGTGATTGGATGCTTTTCTCAGTTTTAAAGGAAATTGAACTAAAAATAAGATAAAATCAAAAAAACTGATTTATTCTCTATTTCATTCAAATTTAAGATTTAATTGTTTTGATTGCTTTCTTTGAGATTATTTATCAATTTTTAATTTGTTTTATTTCAAGATTATCTCCAATTGATTTCTTTTCTCAAATTTTAATTCTTTTTTGGTCAATTAATTCATTTTTTGATTTATTTCCTTTTTTGAAGATTTGTACTCATAATTTCCAATTCCTCTTTCTTGATTTGTTTCTTTTTTTGAAGATTTGTGGCAAATTGATTTATTTAATTAAATTAATTCCTCTTTTTGATGATTTAATGGCAAATTGATTTATATAATTAAATATGCTAGGATATTTAATAAAATAAATAAGATAATTGTTTAAAATGATTTACTTAGAATGATTTAATTAATTAATTAAATATTTAATTAATATTGGTTGATTAATTTTGCCATGTGACATTTGATGATTTTAGAATTAATTGTGTGCTCAAGATTTATTTAATTGCCTTTGGTTAGGACCTTGGTGATGTTGTCGATATTAGGGGCCCATGGTTTAGATGATCATTTTTAGGGTATTATAGATAGATGCAGAAACAATTGTGCGATGGTGTAAGTCTACGATGGGTCCAGGTAATCCAGGTACGTCAATGGTTCATAGATATTTTTGGTTGATCACTGAATCTAACATTGAAAACTATCTAGATTATTGTACAGTTGCAAGATCGAGTGACATGCACTCATTTATGAGTTTAAATTCAAGTTCACTGGTAATTTATACGAGACAGATGGTATGTTTTTGCTCTTCATGCATGTATTGTTTGTGGGAAGAATGTGAATCACAAGAGTGGGTTGACAAATGGCCTTGTAGACTGTTGGTCCCATTGATTCATATCAAATTTCCAAAACACTACAATTGAGCCAGATGGAGACATCAGTGGATTTTGACCATGTATTCGACGTAGTGGATTCAGGTGATTTTTTGGGTTAATTTTTTTGCAAGTATTCTTTTTGGTTCATTTTGTTGTACATCATACTTTATTTTTGGTATTAATTAACACTTTATAAAATGCAGGTCATGTGTATGCAGTTGTTGTAGAAGAGAACAATGAAGAAGGAACAAATTTCTATTTGTGTTGTTATGTTGAGCCAAAAAGAAAAATGGCAACCACAATGGTTGACGGGGAGGGTATTGAGTATCCAATAGGGTCTGTTGTTGTGACAGGAACATGGCTTCAGAGATACCCTATCAATAATTCTGATGTTTGGTTGTTCGAGGACTTTGAAACACACAGACATATTCTTCATTTCTCTAATCTTGTTGTTGCAACAAATATTCATTTGATGAAGTATCGTGGTAGACCTCATAACAAGATTTTATGGAAAGTTTGTGAATCTGACCATGAGGCAATACTTGACACAATATGAGTTAGAGTCGATCCTAAAGGCTCACTTGATTGATTCTATGGTTTAGAGTAGAATGATTTTGAGAATTTTGTATAAATCGTCGACGAATTGTTCTATATTCATTTTTTGTATATATAAATGCCCATGAGATGATTTTTACATGTTTAGGGGCATAATTTTTTATATTTAAATGACAATGAGCCGATTTGTACATATGTACATGCCAAATTTTGTATAAAAGCCCATGAGATTATTTGTATATTAAAATGGCGATGAGCTGAATCGCACATATTGTAATGCCAAATATTGTATAAAAGCCCATGAGATGATTTGTAAGACATTTTTTTGTATAATCAAATAGCCAAGAGCTGATTTGACCATATTTAGTGGCAAATTTTTGAATAATATGTGACAATGTTTTGTGACTATTTTGTGTGTCAATGTTTTGTGACTATGTTTTGAGTATATGTGATGTGTCCCTGATTAATCATGAGAATTCTTGATTCTTGTATAATCATGGAGAATTGTTTGAGTCATTATCGAGTCATAGGGGTCATAGATTGAGACTAGATATAATTTGAGCAAAAAATGTCATTGTTGTCAAAAAAGTTGTCAAGCAACTTCTACATTGCGTCAATAGGGTATGACTCTCGATGTTTTGACACTTTGGGATGCATGAAAGGGGCATGCTTAGCATAAAACTGCCCACCCGGACACACTTGTGACGTTGGTTTATGCACACGACGAACCGAATCAATTCTAGCCAATCTTGCAACTTTGCATTGCATGCAACTGATGACTTTTGCAGCAAGGGAAAAATGCTACCAATCGAAAATGGCTATGAGTCCTCAAAAACCAAGATAGGACATTGTAGAGGAGCCTCACGTGACCCCACAGGTTCAAATGGATTGACCATATGTGTCCTGATTTTGAAGAAACAGTCCATCAAATTTTGACAATTTTTTGGACTCAGGGCACTTGAGAGATCGCACCGGTATGGTATGACTCTCGACGTTTCGACACTTTGGTATGCATGAGAGGGGCATGCCTAGCATAATCCTGCCCAACTAGACGCGCTTGTGACGTCAGTTTATGCACACGACGAACCGAATTAATTCTAGCCAATCTTGCAACTTTGCATTGCATGCAACTGACAGTTTTTGCAACAGTCGAAAAAATGCTACCAATTGAAAATGGTAGCGAGTCATCAAAAACCAAGATAGGCCATTGTAGAAGAGCCTCATGCGACCCCACGGGTTCAAATGGATCAACCATATGTGTCTTGGATTGGAAGAAACAGTCCGTCAAATTTTTGGACTCATGGCATTTGAGAGATCGACCCGGTACGGTATGACTCTCGATATTCTAGCGCTTTGGAATGCACGACAAGGGCATGTCTAGCATAAAATTGCCCACCCGGATGCGCTCATGACGTCGGTTTGTGCACACAACAAACCGAATCAATTCTAGCCAATCTTGCAACTTTGCATTACATGCAACTAACGGTTTTTGCAGCAGGCCAAAAAATGCTACCAATTGAAAATGGATCTGAGTCGTCAAAAAAAGAGATAGGCCATTGTAGAGGAGCCTCACGCGACCCCATGGGTTCAAACGGATCGACCATATGTGTCTTGGATTTGAATAAACAGTCTATTAAATTTTGACAATTTTTTGGACTTAGGGCACTTGAGAGATCACATTGGTATGGTATGACCTTGATGTTCTAGCACTTTGGGATGCATGAGAGGGGCATGCCTAGCGTAAACGTGCCCATCCATACGCGCTCGTGACGTCGGTTTGTGCACACGACGAACCTAATCAATTCTAGCCAATCTTGCAACTTTGCGTTGCATGCAATTGACGGTTTTTGCAACAAGCGAAAAAATGCTACCAATTGAAAATGGCTCCGAGTCATCAAAAACCAAGATAGGCCATTGTAGAGGAGCCTCACGCGACCCCACAGGCTCAAACAGATCGACCATATGTGTCTTGGATTTTAAGAAATAGTCCGTTAAATTTTGACAATTGTTTGGACTCAGGGCACTTGAGAGATTGCCTTGGTATGGTATGACTCTCGATGTTCCGACGCTTTGGGATGCACGATAGGGGCATGCCTAACGTAAACCTGCCCACCTGAACGCGCTCGTGACATTGGTTTGTGCACACGACAAACCAAATCAATTGTAGGCAATCCTGCAACTGACAGTTTTTGCAACAGGTGAAAAAATGCTACCAATTGAAAATGGCTCTGAGTCGTCAAAAACCAAGATAGGCCATTGTAAAGGAGCCTCACGCGACCCCATGGGTTCAAACAGATCAACCATATGTGTCCTGGATTTGAAGAAATAGTCTATCAAATTTTGAAAATGTTTTGGACTCAGGGCACTTGAGAGATCGCACCGGTATGGTATGACTCTCGATGCTTTGGGATGCACGATAGAGGCATGCCTAGCGTAAACCTGCCCACCCGAATGCGCTCGCGACGTCGGTTTGTGCACACGACGAACAAAATTTGACCATTGTGAGCGTGAGGGTGCTCTCGCACCAAACACATATTGTTGTTTATATTCATATTGTCGATTTTTGTTGTTTATATTCATATTGTTGATTACATATGCAAAAATTCATTTAAATTTATAAAAGGGCAGCCACCAAATACAACAAATACACAATAATGAACTGAATACAAGGAGTTTTGTAGGGTTAATTCAACATTTTAGAAATTTAATCAAATCACATTCCACGATTGCAATGTTTTATATCATATATTTTTGTTGTTTATATTCATATTGTTGATTACATAGGCAAATGATCAATTAAATTTATAAAATGACAACCACAAAATACAACGAATACAGAATAATGAACTCAGTACACATTTATTGGATCAAATATCGACATTTATATATATAAAAAAAGGCATGTCTGCCAAGTCAATACAAGTATTACAAAAATGTGGCATATGCCATGTCCAAATCAATATACAATAAAAATGTAAAATATATCTACATGTATTGGTCATTCTATGATAAAAAATAACACTATATGATCCTAAACTTGTGGTGGATCATCAAAATCAAGTCTCTTTGATGCAGTACGTGGCTCTGTAGATGGTTGCAAAACCACAATTCAAAAGCCAAGTTAGAATTCTTTTGTAGAAAATAGTGCACAATTAACAACATAACTATGCATTTAACTATAATTCCTTTGCAATTGAAATGTAGATTACCTCATCGGCTGATCTAGGAGCTAATATCTTCTCTCTCCTCTCCTTGTCACTCTTAGGAGTTTTCTTGAAGACATACTTAAATGGATCCACGTTATGGCTGAACCGCGAAGGGGTCTATTGTAGATTAAATGTACAATTAATATAATATACTAACATAAATATATCAAAAACATTTAAAAGCTATAATATAGAGAACAATGACGTACCTGTGTCTGAGATGCTTCTCCAATGGACTGAGGATGGCTCACCATTGATGGAGAAACTATTGCTATTACCTATACAAAAAATGTTCAAAGATTAAATACAATTAATATAATGATAAGTATTGTAGGTTAAAACAATTAATTTTACATATCAAACAAAAGTGTACTGGATCCTGAGATGCTTCTCTAATGCACGGAGGAGGGTTCGCCATTGATGAAATAGGTATGGATATTTCCTGTATGAAAAAATTATAAGATTATAATATATCACAAGTTCACATGTACACGTGCATATAATCATGAAATCAAGAAAATAAAGTAGAGATACAAACGTCTGCCCTCTCTTGATCCATAGGCGAATCATGTGCATTCAACAAATCCACATAGCTCAATGGCCGCTATACATGTAAAATAGACAAAAAACACTAAACAATCTACAAACCCCAACTAATATTTGATTTCAACATTTTCAAACAATTGTACAACTAAAAATGTGTTCAATTACCTTCTTCCCACATTTTGGCGTCTTCAAAGAATTCTTTTTCTTAGGACGAGCCCCTTAAAAAAATAAAATAACATGAGATATTAGTACAGATAATAAATTAAACTTAATTTTAAAAATCTAAAATTAAATGACTTGCATATTCCATCAAAACAATACATAAAAAGGGTTGTACAAAATATGATACCGTATAGCCTTGTAGGCAAAAATCGATCACTGAGAGCATGATGTCATCAATCTGGGATATTTGTTCCCCTGTCAACACCTACAAACCAAAAATTGGACCAAGCATTGGGTATGTGCAGGATCATGGTGTGCCAAAACAGGCCTTAAGTGGCAATGAAATTTCAAAAAATCAGAGTTTTGCAACTTGACATGAAAAATTGAATAAGTTATGAACATTATTTTAAAAATATGTAAGAAGAGAATCTATAGGAAATTGAATTTAGTTTCTAGGCTACTAGTTGTTTTTTGAAAAAAAAAAATTCTATTTGATGAAAATTTCAAATTTCAATGCAATGGTACAAAAATTTCAGGAAAAAAATAAGAAGTAGGTGTATGTCTGACCACCCTAATCACAATCAAATCATAATATTTTTTTATAAGATTTATAATATAAGTATTGGACTCATGTCCGGATGTGACACATATTTTTTTATAATTTTTTATAAAGTAAATAATTATTTATGAATTTTTTACTACAACTTTTCAGAAATTCAGAAACTCCTACGTCTGACCACCTTAACTTGGTCAAAACCTTATGAAATTCAATTTTTTTAAATTTTTCCCTATAGTAGACGAAGCATAGGATGTGACGCATGTTTCAAATTCAAAAAATGTTATGCGGTTTGAAAGTTATGAGTATTTTTCAATTAGTCTATCAATTAGGACTTTTGTCAGAATTCAATTAGAAAATAAATAATAATTAGTTATTAAAGTCGAAATAAGACAAGCCTTATATTGTTGGAAAGCTGAGAATGTTCTTAAAAAACCCTTTTCGTTTTATCAATTTTGGCTATAAAAAAAGTCGTCAGCCACCAGTGTAAAGTCTGAAAAATCAAGGAATACTGAAAAACACGTTTTTTCAATTGACTTTCCAGGCTTGTCACTTCCAAGCCAAATCCGAAAGCAAACCCGAACCAAAATATGGAGGGAAAAATTTATGTTTTAAAATCGGATATCGGATTTTATTGGATAAAATTGGATATCAGATAAAATCGGATATCGGATTTTATTGGATAAAATCGGATATCCAATTTTTGAAAAAATAAAAAAATATATTTTAGTAAATTGGGCATAACTTTTGCATTTTATATCGGAATTTTGATTTTTTATAGGCGTTGGAAAGGTAATTAAGAGCTCTATGATATGGAATAGGTATATTTTCAATTAATTGTTTAAAAAAAAATTATAATTCATTTAAATTCATCCTTCATTTTTAAAACATAAAAAACTCATGACTTTTTCATATGATTTCTCTATTGCATGAATTTTTGTAACAATCATCTCAAAATAAACTAAATAAGTAATTAATTAATAATAGAAAATTTATGAATTTTATTGAATTCGATAAATTTTGATAAACCACGTTATCTATGTTTGTTCCTTTCTCCACCTCTCTCTCCTAAACCTATCACACCACCTATTTGTTTCTTCCTCCCTCTCTTTTGTCCATATTTATACATCTCTCTCTAGACCTATATCTCTAACTATCAATGAATACCTCATTAAATCTCTCAAGCTCTACAAGGTGCTTATATTTCTACCTCTTCATAATTTCCTCCTCTATGTCACTCTCTCTTCCCTAAGATCTAGACTAGTCTCTTTGCATTTCATTATCATCTCTAGTAACAAAATTCAGAGGGGACAAGGAGAGGCGTAGGGAAGTATCAAAAAAAGGAGAGGGGGAGAGAGGTGAGAAGGAGAGATTAATTGGGGGGAAGAGAGAGTGTGAGAGAGAGAGCTATAGGTAATTAGGTGGAAGGCGAAGAGAGAGAGGGAGGGGTGATTGGGGTGAAGAGAGAATGAGAGGGAGAGTTTGAGATTGTTAGGGGGTAGGAGGAGAGGGGGAGAGGAGAAATTATCAACAAAGAGAGAAGAGAGATGGGGATAGAGGTGAAGAGAGACATAGAGAGTAATTAGGGGGTGGGTAGAGGGGGAGAGGGAAGTATCTATAAACCCATAGGAGGAGAGAGGTGATCGTGGGTAATTGAGGAAAAGAAATAATGTGAGAGAGAATATGGTGTCCTAAAGGGTCATATGGTGTCTCATGAACCTTTAGGACACCATAAGATGTTGTTATAAGTCTTATGGTGTCCTAAGGGGTCATATGGTGTTCTATGAGCTTTTAGGACACCATATGGTGTAATTACAAGTCATATGGTGTGTTAAGGGGTCATATGGTATCCTATGACCCCTTAGGACACCATATGACCCCTTAGGTATTGTTAGGGATCATATTGTGTCTGAACGGGTCATATGGTGTCGTTGGGGGTTGTATGGTGTGCTAAGGGGTCATATTGTGTCCTAAGGGGTCACAAGACATTGTATGACCCCTTAGACACCATATGATCCATTAGGTTTTGTTAGGGCTCATACTATGTCCTAAGAGGTCATATGGTGTCCCATGACCCTTTAGGGCACCATATGACCCCTTAGGACATCATATGGTGTCTTTATAGGTCTTATGGTGTCCTAAGGAGTCATATGGTGTCCTAAAACCCCTTAGGACACCATATGACCCCTTAGGACATTATATGACCCCTTAGGATACCATACGATACCTTGGGACACCATATGGTATCACAAGGAGTCGTATGGTGTCCTAAGGGGTCATATGGTGTCCTATGAGCCCTTACGATAATATATGACCCATTTGGTGTCATCAGGGGTCTTATTGTGTCCTAATGGGTCATATGGTGTCGTATGACCCCTTAGGACACCATATGCTTGGAGACAATATGGTGCTATGGGTCGTATGGTGTCCTATGACACCTTAGGATACCATATGACCCCTTAGGATACCATTTAGTGTTGTTATGTGTCGTATGGTGTCTTATGACCCTTAAGTGTAATTAGGGTTATTTTATGTCCTAAGGGGTCGTATTGTGTCCTAAGGGGTCATACGATATCCTATGACCCCTTAGGACACTATATGATGTCGTTAGTGGCCATATTATGTCCTAAGGGGTCATATTGTGTCTTATGACCCCTTAGGACACCACATGGTGTCGTTATGTGTCGTATGGTCTTCTAAGGGGTCATATGGTGTTCTATGACCCCTTAGGACACCAATTTTATGTTATTATGGGTCGTATGGTCTCCTAAGGGGTCATATGGTGTCCTATGACCCCTTAGGACACCATATGGTGTCATTAAGGGTGGTATGGTGTGCTAAGGGGTCATATGGTGTCCTATGACCGTTTATAACACCATATGACCCCTTAGGTATCGTTAGGTGTCATTTTGTGTCGTTAGGGGTCATATGATGTCCTATGACCCCTTAGGACACAATATGACCCCTTAGGTGTTGTTAGGGGTCATATTGTGTCCTAACGGGTCATATAGTGTCCTACGACCCCTTAGGACACCATATGGTGTCGTTTGGGATTGTATGGTGTGCTAAGGGGTCATATTGTGTCCTAAAGATTCCTGAGACATCATATAACCTCTCAGGACACCATATGACCCCTTAGATATCGTTAGGGGTCATATTGTGTCCTAAGGGGTCATATGGTGTCTCATGACACCATATGACCCCTTAGGACACCATATCGTGTCGTTATGGGTCTTCTTATGTTCTAAGGGGTTATATGGCGTTCTAAGGGATCGTATGGTTTTATATGACCCCTTAGGATACCATATGACACCTTAGGACACCATATGGTGTCGTAAAGGGTTGTGTGGTGTTCTAAGGGGTTATATGGTGTTCTATGGGGTCATATGGTTTTGTATGATCCCTTAGGACACTATATAACATTGTTAGGGGTCATATTATGTCCTAAGGGGTCATATTGTGTCTTATGACCCCTTAGGACACCACATTGTGTCGTTATATGTCGTATGGTGTTCTAAGGGGTCATATGGTATTCTATGACCCTCTAGGACATCATATTTTGTTGTTATGGGTTGTATGGTCTCCTAAGGAGTCATATAGTGTCTTATGACCTCTTAGGACACCATATGACCCCTTAGGACACCATATGGTGTCATTATGTGCCGTATGGTGTCCTAAGGGGTCATATGGTGTTATATGACCCCTTAGGACACCATATGATCCCTTAGGACACCATATGGTGTCGTTAGGGGTCGTATGGAGTGCTAAGGGGTCATATGGTGTCCTTTGACCCGTTAGCACACAATATGACCCCTTAGTACACCATAAAGTGTCCTTAGGGGTCATATGGTGTCCTATGACCCCTTAGGAAATAATATGACCCCTTAGGTGTTGTTAGGGGTCATATTATGTCCTAACGGGTTATATGGTGTCGTACAACCCCTTAGGACACCATATGGTGTCGTTAGGGGTTGTATAGTGTGCTAAAGGGTCTTTTTTTGTTCTAAAGGTTCCTAGGACATCATATAACCCCTTATGACACCATATGACCCCTTAGGTATCGTTAGGGGTAATATTGTGTCCTAAGGAGTCATATGGTGTCTGATGACACCATATGACCCCTTAAGACACCATATCATGTGGTTATGGGTCTTCTTGTGTTCTAAGGGGTCATATGGTGTTATATGACCCATTAGGATACCATATGACCCCTTAGGAAACCATATGGTATCGTAAAGGATGGTATGGTGTCGCAAGGGGTTGTATGGTGTCCTAGGGGGTCATATGGTATCTTATGACCCCTTAGGACACTATATGATGTTGTTAGGGGTCATATTATGTCCTAAGGGGTAATATTATGTCTTATGGCCCCTTAAAACACCACATGGTGACGTTATGGGTCGTATGGTGTTCTAAAAGGTCATATGGTGTTCTATTACCCTCTAAGACACCATATTATGTTGTTATGGGTTGTATAGTCCTCTAAGGGGTCATATGGTGTCCTATGACCCCTTAGGACACCATATAGTGTCATTATGCATCGTATGGTGTCCTAAGGCATCATATGGTATTCTATGACCCCTTAGGACACCATATGACTCCTTAGGACACCATATGATGTCATTAGGGGTCATATGGTGTGCTAAGGGGTCAAATGGTGTCCTATAACCCCTTAGAACACCATATGACCCCTTAGGTATTGTTAGGTGTCATTTTGTGTCGTTAGGGGTCATATGGTGTCCTATGACCCCTTACGACACAATATGACCCTTTAGGTGTTGTTAGGGGTCATATTGTGTCCTAACGAGTCATATGGTGTCCTACGACCCCTTAGGACACCATATGGTGTTGTCAGGGGTTGTATGGTGTGCTAAGGGGTCGTATTGTGTCCTAAAGGTTCATAGGACATCATATAACCCCTTAGGACACCATATGACCCCTTTGGTATCGTTAGGGGTCATGTTGTGTCCTAAAGGGTCACATGGTGTCTCCTGACACCATATGACCCCTTAAGACACCATATCATGTTGTTATGAGCCTTCTTGTGTTATAAGGGGTCATATTGTGTTATATGACCCCTTAGGATATGATATGACCCCTTAGGTGTTGTTAGGGGTCATATTGTGTCCTAACGGGTTATATGGTGCCCGACAACCCCTTAAGACACCATATGGTGTCATTAGGGGTTGTATGGTATGCTAAGGGGTCATATTGTGTACTAAAGGTTCCTAGGACATCATATAACCCCTTAGGACACCATATGACCCCTTAGGTATCGTTAGGGGTCATATTGTTTCCGAAGGGGTCATACGGTGTCTTATGACACCATATGACCCCTTAGGACACCATATCATGTTGTTATGGGTCTTCTTGTGTTCTAAGGGGTCATATGGTGTTTTATGACCCCTTAGGATACCATATGACCCCTTAGGACACTATATGGTGTCGTAAAGGGTGGTATGATGTCGTATGGTGTCCTAAGGGGTCATATGGTGTCTTATGACCCATTGGGACACTATATGACATCATTAGGGGTCATATTATGTCCTAAGGGGTAATATTATGTCTTATGACCCCTTCAGACACTAGATGGCATCGTTATGGGTCGTATGGTGTTCTAAGGGGTCATATGGTGTTCTATGACCCTCTAGGACACCATATTATGTTGGTATGGGTCATATGGTCTCCTAAGGGGTCATATGGTGTCCTATGACCCCTTAGGACACCATATAGTATCAATATGCATCGTATGGTGTCCTAAGGGGTCATATGGTGTTCTATGACCCCTTAGGACACCATATGGTGTCATTAGGGGTTGTATGGTGTGCTAAGGGGTCATATGGTGTAGAACACCATATGACCCCTTAGGTATCGTTAGGTATCATTTTGTGTTGTTATAGGTCATATGGTCTCCTATGAACCCTTAGGACACAATATGACCCCTTAAGACACCATATAGTGTCGTTAGGGGTCATATGGTGTCCTATGACCCCTTAGGTTGGTAGGGGTCATATTGTGTCGTAACGGGTCATATGGTGTCCTACGACCCCTTAGGACACCATACGGTGTCATTAGGGGTTGTATGGTGTGCTAAGGGGTCATATTATGTCCTCAAGGTTCCTAGGACATCATATAACCCCTTAGGACACCATATGACACCTTAGGTATCGTTAGGGGTCATATTGTGTCCTAAGGGGTCATATGGTGTCTCCTGACACCATATGACCCCTAAGGACACCATATCGTGTCATTATGGGTCTTCTTGTGTTATAAGGGGTCATATGGTGTTATATGACCTCTTAGGACACCATATAGTGTCGTAAGGGATCGTATGGTGTTATAAGGGGTCATATGGTGTCCTATGACCCCTTAGGTGTCGTCATGGGTCATATTGTGTCCTAATTGATCATATGACATTCTTTGACCCCTTAAGACACCATATGACCCCTTGGGACACTATATGGTGCTATGGGTTGTATGGTGTCCTAAGGGGTCGTATGGTGTCCTATGACCCCTTAGGACACAATATGACCCTTTAGGATGCCACATTGTGTCATTAGGGGTTGTATGGTGTCCTAAGGGGTCATTTGGTGTCTTATGACCCCTTAGGACACCATATGGTGTCAGTAGGGGTCTTATTGTGTCTTAAGGGGTCATATGGTGTTTTATGACCCCTTATGACACCATATGACCCCTTAGGAGACCATATGGTGTCGTTAGGGGTCATATTGTGTCCTGAGGGATCATATGATGTTCTATGACCCCTTAGGAGACCATATATACTAATTTTCAAATAAGGAGAGATATAAAGGTGAAGAGAGATGAAGAACTAAAGAGAGGGAAAAGAACTAAAGGACAAGGACATTAATAGAGATATAGATATTAAGGAGTATGAAGTGAGAGGGAGAAAAACTAAAGGACAAGGATGGATAGAAAGAGGTAGACATATCTAGATATTGAAAAGGAGAGAGGAAGATAGAGATAAAAGATGAAGATAAAGGGAGAGGGAGGTGAATAGATAGAGAGAAAGAGAGAGATAAAGACAAAGATAAATATATGAAGAGATGGAGAAAAATGGACAGAGAGGGGTAAAGAGAGAGATAAAAAAAAGGAAGAGATAGAGAGATATAAAGGAAGAGAAATATTGATAGATATAGATATATAGATAGTGCAAGAGAGTGAGAAAGAGAGATAGAGATTATAGATAGGGATAGATAGAGAGGGAGAGAGAAAAAGAGGAAGATATAGAGATATATAAAGGCACTATAGAGAAGGATGTGGGGAGAGAGAAAAAGATATATAAAGATCGATTAAATAAACAGATAAAAGTAGAGAAAGGGAAAGATACTTCAAGAGGGCGATAAAGGAAGAGACAAAGAAGTAGATTAATCATGTATAGAGGAATATATATAAAGATAGAGGAACATATAAAAGAGATATTGATAGGGAAAGAGATGGAGATGTGAAGATGGAGATAGAGATAGATATGGATAGAACATGATAGAGAGAGTAAGATAAATGGAGGGAGAGATGGAGTGAATAAGTGAGATTTAGAGATAATGAAATATAAATATACATGAAGATAGATCTATAGGGATATAGAGAGAGAGGGGACAAGATAGGGAGAGAAAGGAGGTGATAGAGACAAGTAATATATAAGTATAGGTAGGATAAGGTAAAGGAGGGAGATAAATAGAGAGAAGAGAGATTATTAGAGAGAAATATAGAAATAAGGAGTGACAATGATGGAGTGGAAGAGGAAGAGATATGAATAGAAAGATGGAGATATATGCAGAGATGCATGTAACTTGGGAATTTATTTATCTACATGGAATGAGAAAACAAGTGACATAAGTAGAGAACAAAGAGATATATAAAATATATTATATAAGTATAGATAGACAAGTGATAGATAAAGGAGGTGATAGGAAAAAAAATGGGACTTTGTATGCAAAATTTGTGAGTATTTAAAGTTTTAAAATTGAAGGACTAACTTTAAATGATTATAATTAATTTTTGGTCTATAAAATCATCAAACTACCTCATCCATTTGATAGGTCTATGAATTACCTTTCCAACGCCTATAAAAAATCAAAATTTTGATAAGAAACGCAAAAGTTATGGCCATTTTACTAAACTATATTTTTTATGTTGATAAAATCGGATATCCGATTTGAAAAGTATGATATCACACTAGTGACATCACAATGGTGACATCACAATAGTGACATCACAAATCGGATATCCGATTTGGTTTGGTATTACCAAACCAAATTTAAATTTCGCCCGACCCAAACAAAAAGTCAAAGCAGATTTTGGCATGTTTGGAAAGGTTGAAAGCGCATTTTTTTCTCTATTGCCACTTTTTGGCCCCCCTTGATCTTGCACATACCCCATTAAAGATAATTAGTATATCTTGTATTTTTTTTAATTCAAAGTGTACTATTCTATTTTAACATGTTACAAAATTTATACCTCAGGCATCGAAGTTGTAGCTATAGTAACCAGGGGAGAAGTATGGGATACCGCTGCTGCATCTCGAAATGCATATTATTTGTCTCAATTTAAATCAATATATAAATAAAAATTCATTTATGTAATTACAAATTTAAAGTGACTAATAAATAAAATGCTATGAATTCAAATCAACACACTTGTGTCTGTCACTCATGGGCAAACGCCATGTCCATCAACTCATCTGTCAGCACGAAATCCTTAGCCGTGTGGGCCTGACATCTACTCCCACATATCGTGCAAAGATGAGATGAGGATCCATCTGCACTGGCTACATCATCTATCCTCGAGCATATCCCTGAGCAACTGACACACATATGCTGGATGGGCTCTCAATTGCCACCTGGATTAACTAATGGCTCATCATCCAACACAATAGGGTGTGCTAACGACGTCCCATGTTGGATGATGGCACCAGTCAATGTTGTGGCCACCTAAAGAGTCTGTAGCTCCATCGACTCTTTCAGCTCTACTGGGACAACCTGATGCACCTCGGGTTTGGGTGCTAGGGGGCAGTGACTCTCCGTAGGTAATCGCCTACGGGCTCCAGGTCTATCTTGGGCAGAGCCACCAACTCTACCATGGAACTCTCTCATGTCAAAATAGTTTGGGCGCACATCAAGCACAAACTCACAATATACTTTTCTCAAAAAATATAATGGTATCTCATAATTATTACAAGGTGGATCATCAAAGACCATCCACCACCTCCACCAAAAAAGATTCTTCATCTTCACATTGGTACACCAATGTATGAGAAACCTCTTTGCATTAAGAGGTAATAACTGACTAGTTTTGGGATCAACGAAAAGGGCACATATTTGTTGTGTACTAATTCTTTTATTTTTTACTCCCTCGTATGATAGCCCATTGTCATAGAATTGATGACACCTATCCCTAAAGCTTCCCCATTTGGTAATTTGTGTGGAAACAACTATGGCACCACTAGCTAATATTTCTAGGCTAGTGGCGAGGGATTGATGATGCTCAAGTTCGGATGTTTTCAATTTAACAATCAGTTTATTGATTTTAGACATATTTTGTTGTAACTAATTAATTAATTGCTCCCGTGTTTCGGGTGTGCGGTCAAAAGGAGGAATTGGGGGTGTATCTTATGGGTTTTCAAGAGGTGCATTTGGTTGTTCTTGTGGGTTTTCAGGAGGTGCATTTGGTTGTTCTTGTTGTGGATTAGAAGAATCTGGTTTTTGAAACAAAAAATGAAAAAACCTAATCAAAATTAATGAAATTAAATTCAAAATGTAAAACAAATTGAACAAACGGGAAAGAAAGACAAAAATAAACAAAAACTAACCTTGATCCATAGTTTGGAGGAGAAATCTAGCACCCTGTTCATGGTTTAGGAGGGAAAATGAAGAAAAAACACGCTATTCACGGGAAAATAAGACCCATTTTTTTAAAAAAACTTTTTTTGACAGGCACCGCGTACGCGGTTCTCTTGGGATTATTAGCACGCACGCGCTCATTTTCCTATAAGTAGCGCGTACGAGCTCATTTTCCTAGAGGTAGCATGTACACACTACTTTCCCTAAAAGAAGCGCGTATGCGCTACCTTCTCTAGGCTCGGGAACAACAAACCTAAGCATGTACGCGGTGAATTCAAATTTTAGAACCGTGTATGCGCTGCTTGTTTTTCCATGTTTTTTTGGGTGGTGTCCACTTTTCTGACCACCATCTTTGTGCACATATCCCTATCCCATCCTAAGAGAGTAGATTTATCCATTTAGATTTTGCTACTAGATGCTTCACAGAACAACTCCAGTTTGTATAAAAGTGCATTTAGATTTTCTTCTTTCAATTTAGTTAAAATTGCAGTATCATCTGCAAACTGGGTTTTAGAGAGAGTGCTTCCATTGGGTAACTTAATTCCATCCACATTCGGGGAGGTGGAGTAATCTCTTAGGAGTAAATAGAGAGCATCAACAACAATGGTATAAAGTGCAGGGGCAAGGGGCAACCCTTGCCTTATTGATCTAGAAAGGCAAAACCTATTAGATTTCACACCATTGATTTCTACACAAGCCTTAGCGTATGTCATTAGTACGTTGACCTGCCTGTACAGTAGTGCTTCGGAAACCCAAGGCATTCTATAATCATATTGATAAAACCCCATTCTATTCTATCATATGCTTTTTCAAAGTCCAATAGTAGCATTGTTGCATCTTGTCTTGAGTCTTTAGCCCATCTCATAGCCTCCCAACATGTGAGGAGGTTCTCCAAAATGTATCTTCCCTTTACAAATCCTGTCTGAGTAGGAGATATAATCTTAGGCATAATGCTCTCTATCCTTTGTGCAAGAACCTTGGCAAATATTTTATAAGAGACATTTAACAAGGTGATAGACCTCCAATTTTTTTATCAATGTCATGTCCCCTTCTTTAGGAATAAGTTTTATGACCCTTGTATTTATATCCTCCCCCAATGAGCCATTAATTTCAGCTTATTTATAGACTTGCAGTAAGTCCTCTGCAATCCAATGCTGACAAATTTTGTAAAATTCAATCAGAAGACCATCAATTCATAGGGCCTTGCCATTATTAAGAGATGAGATTGCCTCTTTGATCTCATCTAAAGTGATTCTTTGATTTAACATGGTAGCATCTTCTTTAGAGATCTTTCTTGGGATAATGGATTTAAGTTGTCTCCTAGCATTGTCTTTTTGTAGTCCATAGTCTTCAGTAGTGAATAATTTTTGATAAACTCTAGCAAAAGGCTCCAAAATATTTGTCTGATCAAATATAACCTTACCTTCATCACATATAGCATTGATATTAATCCTAGCCTCTTTTGCTTTCAATATTTGAAAAAAAACTTGGAGCCTTTGTCTCCATGCTCCGTCCACTGGATACAGGCTCTAGTCTTAGCCTCTTGTATCTCATCATTCTGAATCTTTCTCAAGGAATTCTTGGCCTTAGACATCCTCTTAGTAGCTTTAGTATTGAAAGGATCTTCTTGTAGTGATCTTTCAGAGTTTTGTAACATAAGGTGAGCTTGCAGTTCTTCTCTTCTAGCATCTTTAGAAATCTTTTTGCCAACTGTTTGAAACAAAACTCTCCAACTTGCAACCTTCTGGTTCCATGCCTTTATAGCCCCACCCCCTCTCAGAGTGGTGTTATTGAAGTGTCTGATGATTAAAATTGCTTGAAGAACTTCTTCCCTATCTAATAGGTTGGTGTTTAGTGAAAATCCCATACTGTTATTCCTATTGATACAATTCATATCCCTCTAGCATATAACGACCTGAATTGGATGATGGTCAGACATTGTATAGGGAGAAACTTTGTATTGAATCCCCTCATCCTTCTTGTCTATACAGAAAAAATATTTATTAAAATGGACTCTGTGAAGTTTGGAGTATATTCTTTTGTTACCCTTCTAAAACTACACCAGGTAAACCAAATGTCTTGGTAATCTTTCTTACAATCAGCCATGGGGTCCAACAATATAAGCGTGTTCGTCATTTTGTTCCAAAAGAATTGTTCTTCCCCTTTCTATTCAAATTTGGAACCCCCTGTTTTATCCCCAGAGTTTTCAACCATATTAAAGTCCCCTCCCACTATCCATGGGATATTTTCCATATCAAACATCCACTTCCACAGGTCAATTCTTTGTCTATATTCATTAGGAGCATACAATGAGTAGATACCAAAAACCGAGTCTTCAAATTTTAACACCACCCACACCACTCTATTACATGGTGAGTGCCCCCATTTAATGACATAATCAACCCATTTTCTACTAAGAAGAATAGCAGCACCTCCTTTTCCTTTCAAATGATTGGTAGTGTAGTAGGAGGATTCCTTCCAAATGCATTTCATATTAATATCAAACCAAAAGCCAACTTCTTTAATTTCTTGCAACAAAAGAACATCAATATTCCTATATAGTCTAGAAATATTTTAACAACATACTTTCTTTCCAGGGTCTCCAACCCTCGAACTGGTGCAATCACCGGTTAGGAGGGATCTGAAAGAGATCAATCTGGATTGGTGAGCAAGAGTAAACACAATGAAAACACAGGGATGTGATGGAGGTAGTGTAGAACATAATGTATTATATCATGAAAACTGATTACAATCAATTGGTAACAACCGGGTTACAAAAACCGGCTCACTAGCCTGCTAAAACATGCTTAATTACAGAACTGGTCATAACCGGGACTTCAAATATTAGGATCTATCTTCTATGTTCTATATCTTAACTTCTCCCTATTCTAATGCTCAATTACAATGATTTATACGATCCAAGGGGATCCAGTAGGCCCAAAAAGGATCAAATGTTGAAGAACAAGACCTAACGTGTAAAAACAACAAGGTCGGCCTCCGCCAAAAAAAATCTTCTAGAAAATCCAAAGGGTGAAGTGTAGATCAAAGACAAGGTCGGCCACACGCCAAAGAACATCAAAATCAATGCTCAGGGCTCCGCAAGCTATGGAAGGGATCTGGTAGATTCCGGTAGATTACAAATGCAAATAGGTCCAGGCAACCGGTACTGGAAAACTGTCTCAGAAACCGGTAGTGATAACTTGCCAGATGATGATCCAAATGCTTCGTGGTTTGGGAATAAGGTAGATGATCAAGTCCTCAAGAAAAAATCCAACTCCTCGAAATTCGGTGGGCCAATGCCAGAAAATGCAAAATAAAATGCTGAAACTGCAAAATAGAAAGCAAATATTTTGGTTTGATGCAAGATTGCCAAGAATAGGAGATGCTCCTGCATCACAAACATTCCAAGAAGTTTTGTTTATTTTCATTATTTGATTGACTTCTATATTTCCATTGGAGCCTGGAAGCTGTGAAAACATTTGGGGATATTGCCACTCAACTTATTCCCTAACTTATCCTTATTGGCAGATCCAATTGGTCTACCTCTTTTTTTCTTAACCCCAAGCTCATGATCTACAGTAAGAAGAGGGGGGTTATTGGTTTTCTGCTTTTTATGTTTACAAGTGCATTTCTTAGATTTAGCAACCTTCTCCCCATACTGTTTCATAGCCTCCTCAATTAACTCTTCCCTTGATTGTGTCCCATAAGGCACCATTGCCCATGAGATTCTTTTCTATTCCTCAATTGGAGTGTTGGATCCATCTTTTGCCTCAAAATCCATTATTTGTTCACCACCAGTTGTGGTGTTGGTCCTATTGGAGCCCCCACCCTCACCACCAGTATGATTGGTATCCATCTTGAAGGGAGGGGTAGGAGAGACATCATCTGGAAGTTTTCTCTCAAGTAGGGAGTTAAAGAATACCTCCTTAGGGGATAAAGTATCAACTTTATCACTATGAGCCTCATCTAAATTCTTACTAGAGATGGATACTTCCTCTCTGGAGATAGGAGTGGGAGGCTTCAAGGGCCCACCACCATCACTGGTAGTGACCTTCTTGGGAGGGGGGACTAATTAATTCAACAACTTCTGAGATCTTTCTTTTGGAGTTTCTTGCCGTTTCTAGGATGCTCTGCATCCTGTCTCCAGTTTTATTAAGCTTTTTGAACTTTTCCAATATAATCTGCTAAGCATTCAACTTCCTGAGAGTGGAAGGAGGGGGCATTATGAAGCAAACTCTCTTCAGTTTAGGGCAGAGTTCATAGGGGGTGAAGAGATAGCATAGTATTTGCTCACTTTCCTAATTTCATAATAGAGAGCCTCAAGTTTGTCCATCAATGAGGGAGTAGGGGAGGAATCATTCGAATCCTTGGAAGGGTCTGGGCAGGATTCACCAGTAGGAGAGGTCGGGATCAAAGTGGGATCACAATCAGCGGGGATCAGTGGGTTAGGGTTAGATTGATCATTTAGATTAACAATTTTTGGGGGTTTCTTTTTAGAAATAGGGCAATTTCTTTTCAAAGTGGCCTTTTCTCTTCCAGATAAAACATGAGTTCAATCCTCTCATGTACTCGATAGGGCATGTTAAAATTTCATCTTGAAGCTCAATTTTAGTGTCATCTAGCAATTCTTTGCCAGGCTCAAAGGCAATCAACATTCTTGCGTTCATATGAAGGAGGAGCGATGTCGTGGCATCCATTTGCAACACATTACCAAGAGGTTCAACACATTTCCTTCGATTTTACTGTATTGTAATTTAACTTGTATTGTAATTGTGAGATATATGGATGTTTCCTTCGATTTTCTTCCTTAGAGAATGATAGTTTCTATATTTGCCCGACAGAGGTGTTGCCATTACTTTCCTTCCAAAAAAGGTTTGTGAATGCCTTTTTATGGGTGAAGTGTTTTGTCTTTGGCAGAAAGAGACAATTAATAGAGACAGACGAATTGAACATTAGGGGCCAGTGGTGCAGATATGTAATTTCTCTGATGCTGCATTTAGTTTTTATTTTATTTTTTATCTGTAAGTAAAATGTTTTCTTCATTGATGCTAATTGTAGCGCTGCCATGCAACAAGAGAAAAAAGATGGAGTCGTCTACTTGTAGGGTTTACAGGGAGGAGGTCTGGCCCAACAGCGCCATCGTTTTACTTCTACTGAAATTCAAAGATGTATGTTACGATTAGCATTGAGCGTGTTGCTGGGAGGGAATGGTTTAAATCTCACACATTGCTTATACTTTTAGGTTTAAAAGTGTTGAATGCTCAGAGTTAAGTGACATTTTTTAGGCTTAATATGTTGTGTAAGGTGTGTGGTCACACTAAGAATACACTTCTAGACTTAAAGATGTTAAACACTCATAATTAGACTAACATTATTTAGACTTAATATGTTGCTTACTGTATGTAGTTTAAAACTAACCTTCTTGAAATGGCGGTGAACAATGCCTGCGACACAAATTACAATGGGGTTCACAACAAATATAAATGTAACAGGCAGGGAAGTATTTTGGTTTTTTTTCGTCTTTGTTTGTTTTCCATATGATTCTAATTTGCATCTTTTTTGAAAACCATGTATAATGATTTGAATGCAAAATTTAGGAAGAGGTGGATTTATCAAAATATAGTGAATTTCATATTTTCACTCAAGTTTATAATTAAGCCATAATTTTTGGCGTTGAATGAAGTTGTAAAAGCATGGGAGGCTCTAGATTAACTCCTATATGGTGTTTTAATTGGATTCTGATTGAGTGAGGGTATTTAAAGAGATGCGTCAAAAGGGTGACCATTTCTCCCATGCCAGTGATTCAATTGAAAAGAGATTGAACCATGATCAAGAATCTAGGAGCTGGTTCAAACTTCATCATCACATCAACATCAACTGAATTAGAAATTTAGAATATAGCAATCAAAATTACAATACAATCCTTACTTGTAGCTGCATATCATTTTGATATGCAGATATCACAATAAACTTAAACTTGTCCCATATCAGTCACCATTTGCAAATTCTCTCCATGAGACCTAATGTAAGCTAACAATTTTTTTTAAACAAAGAAATTTTTTAGCTTATATTTAGGTTAAATTCGAGAATAGAGCACCAAAATTTTCTCTAGTGAATTTTTTTTATATTGAATTTGCAGATGGTGACTGATATAAATAAAACATGTTTATTGTGAGTTATAGATATCCATAATCCAGGTAAGGATTGTTGTAATTTGCATTGCTATGTTCTAAATTTCTAATTTAGTTGACCTTGAGTTTACTCCCAGATTTTTGATCATGGTTCAATTTTGTTTGGTAGATTTTCAATCAAATCACTAGCATGGGAGAAATCGTCACCTTTTTCATGAAATAGACATCTAGAGGGTTGCCAAGAAAGAAAGTTTGCTTTGAGTAAATTGCAGCCCAAAAGATTTTGGAAGAGTAGGAGGAGATTGCTCAAAAAGAGTCCACATGAGGCATCTCAACAAGCATTGCAAGGGCAGTAGGAGTCAAATTTTCATTTTGAGGATCAAATTAGCAGTTACAACGAAAATCACAACCATCAATTTTATGAAGATGTAAGTGCTCTGCAAACTCCTGAGCATTTTGGTATCTTTATTGAAATCCCCACTAAACAATCTCATGACAATGCTACACATATTTTCATGCTTCTGAACAGTTAAGGGTGCCGTTGCTTGCTTCATTGATTTTGATGAAGATTCAACTGTCTTACACACTCCAAAACGAGAAAATGATGGCAACTTTTTAGACTGTAATGATATATTGCAAGTTCAAACAAAATATGTGCATCTTCTGGCACGATTGCAACATTTGACAGTGTGATTGCTGAAGAAGAAATTGGAGAAGAGGCAAACCAGCATGAACAATTGTCTGGCGAGGATCTATCTTTGCAGAATGAGACACAAGTATGGGAATATAGTGATAGATTTGCATTTGAAAGCCAAACTAATGCTCTGGTACTGGCTGCAGTGACAAACTGGAATAGCTAAACCAATAAAGCATCATCTTGAAGAAATAGGAAGAACATATAAGATCTCAGAGGAAGTTGAGGAGAAGAAGGTGGCTTCTGAAGGAAGTGAGAATAAAATGACATTTGACCCTAAACCTTTGTTACCAAATCGAGCAACAAAAGCAGGAATATCTGAACCAAAAGAACATGATATCCGGGTAAAAGAAAGAAGAGATGGGGTTTTCCATGGAGGTGGTATTAATATCATAAATTAGATTTATTCTGTTTAGACAATTGTTAAACAATTGTTTTACAATTTTAAACAAGTTAGGCTTTTAAACTTTGTGGTAGCAGCATGATCTTGAAGAGAAAAAATACCTATACAATCAAGTTCATTTTACCGACAAAGCATGTCACATGAAATTTGCATCTCAAAAATGGATTTTAGAAAAAGTTAAATTTGTTTTGAATCTCGGTTTTTTTATATTTTTTTAATGAATTTGGTGGACTGACAGACATGATTAAATTTAGTACTGTAAGGTACATTAAGCAGTCGAATGAGGCTCCTAAATTATAATATATGTGATGTTTAGAACAGATGTTGATTCAGTTGCAATAAACATATCAGATGATTCTTGTAACTCTTTGGTTATTTTGTGACATATAAATATCTTATAACTGTTTTTTTACATCCTGATGCTGGATCATAGAGTGTGATCTAAAATGTTGATACAAAAATAAAATTCTCATACAATTGAATCTAAAAATCAATTAAACTAATAAACTATAGAAATCTGCTATAATTAATTAAACATTAATTTATCAATTCACATATCATAATACACGTTAAGTTAAAAGACCTTCCAATGTAATTAACATATCAATTATATTGATTGATACAATTATGTGTTGTGTCTGCATTTCGTATAATAAAATTTGCTTAAATGGTGGTGTACAGTGTAATGTTTTTGGAGGTAGCATGTTGTCTATATAGGCCATCTATTCAATTTTGTTGGCATGGTTCAGTTGTCATAGATACACCGTTGAGGACACTCATACAATGTGACAGACATTCCACTTGGCAATCTCTATAGCATGTGTTTTTTTTTCAAATATGCCTTAGATGGATAAGCAACAAATTAATCAAAGGGTCACGATTCTTTGTTTTCAAAGAGAGTTGCCTATGACAGTCAAAGTGAACGTTCCTTGTGCATGCAAATAGCCACAATTTGAAGAACCTGCTAAACTGGTTACTCTTCTTCACCGCGTACTTTCCATTTATTATACTTAGCTGTGGAAAACATGTTAAAGAGGGATAATTGCCAATACAGTTTGAGTAGATGGTTCTTTCAATCTAGAATTGTACGGTGGAGTTGAATTGAGCGTTCAAGGAAGAAAAGTAGCTCTTCTGTCATCATGTGAGGATATAATTACTGAAGTTTTATTCTTCATTACTAGTATCGTTAAATAGGTGTAAGAAGAGTTTGATAGCTTAACAGAACCTCAATTTTGAGCACCATATAATGCACGACCCATACAAAGCAGACATAGTAAGAGCAGAGGATGAACAAAGTATCACGCCCAACTGTTGGAAGTTGAAGTCTAACGGATTCCTTTCCTGTTTGCCACCAAAACACTTGGCTATTCATATTCTTCTTGGAAGCTCTTTAAGAGCTTATTGTAATTCATTTTCTAAAGTTGATTGCCAGAGCTGATTGCAACTGTGTAGATGTAAACCAGATTGGTGAATAATATAGTGATTCCCCTGCTTCAAGTGTGGATGTAGCCAATTGTCGAACCACGATAAATCTGTATGTTCTTGTTGTTTGTGTTGTGTATATTTAATTGTGTTTATCTGCTGTTTTCAATTTGATTTCTTCATCCTAACAATTGGTATCAGAGCGAGGTTAGATCACTGTTTAGATTTTGGTGTTTGAATTTCCAAAATCATGGAAGAATCGAAGATAGAGAAGTTCTCCGGACAGAGCTTCGGATTATGAAAAGTGCAGATGGACTCTTTGCTGATAAAGCAAGACCTTTCAATCGCGCTTGTAGGGATAGCAAAGAAACCAGTTGGGATGGCTGATGAAGATTTTGTAAAATTGGACAAGAAGGCGAGAGCGACAATTTTTCTCTCGCTGTCCAATAATGTTCTCTTCAATGTCACGGGTGATGCAACAACAAAAGAAGTATGGGATAGACTCTCAGCCATGTATGAGATGGCTTCGAATGCAAATAAAGTTTTTATTATGAAGCGCTTGTACAAACTGAAAATGAAGGAAGGTTGTGCTATGGCAAACCACATCAATGAATTTAATACATGGATTAGTCAAGCGACTTCGGTGGGGATGACACAAGATGATGAAAGCAAGGCTGTTTTGTTATTGTGTTCTTTACCAAGCAACTGGGATGGTGTTGTAACAATAGTTAGCACATCTATATCTGATAAAAATAAATTAGTTTTTAATGATGTAGCAGCTACTCTTCTCAGCGAGGATTCGAGAAGAAAGAATGATGAACCTTCATCCGGTGAAGCTTTAATGGTGGTCAGCACCGATAATAGAGGAAGAAGTCATAATAGAGGCAGAAATAATTACCATAGACGTTCGAAATCAACAAAGAGATCGAAGTCTAGAAACAGAAATGGTGAATGTTGGTTTTGTGGCAAAGCGGGTCATGTGAAAAAGGATTGCAAAAATTTCAAAAGAGCACAAGAGAGAGTGCGGGACAGCGAAGCAAATACAGTTTATGATAAAGATGATAGCGTCTTAATCCTTTCAACAACCAACATTACTCAGGATTCATGGGTGCTTGATTCCGATGCCTCTTACCATGCTACCTCATGTCTTGAAGCATTCATCAACTACCATGAAGGGCACTTTGGCAATGTTTTTTTAGGAGATAACAAAGCTTGTGAAATTACAGGCAAAGGGGATGTATTGCTGCCATTAGAAGGTGGTAAAACATGGCTGCTCAAAGATGTTCACCATGTCCCAAAATTGAAGCGGAATTTGATATCCGTTGGACAACTCTTTGGTCAAGGTCTAAATGTTAATTTTCTTCCGGATACATGGAAAGTAACACATGGTACCATGCTGATTGCAAATGGTAATAAAGTGGGAAGTCTTTACATTTTTAAGACTCATGGTGAAGTGGGAGCTCTAATGGTGATTGAGGACAACAAAGCAGATCTTTGGCATCAAAGACTTGGGCACATTAGCAAGAAAGGTCACCATGTTATGCATACAAGAAATCAGCTACCAGGCCTCAAGCTTGTGGACTTAGCCTTTTGTGAACATTGCCTCTATGGCAAACAAAAGAGAGTTAGTTTTTTGAAAGGTGGGCGTGACACAAAGACAACACTACTGGAGCTTGTACACTCGGATATTTTTGGACCAACCGAGGTAACCTCCATTGGAGGAGTTAACTATTTTGTAACATTTCTTGATGATTGCACAAGAAAAGTATGAATTTATATGCTTTCTAGGAAATCAGAAGTGTTTTCAAAATTTAAAATTTTTAAGGCATTAGTTGAAAATTAGATTGGGCATAAGATTAAATGTTTACAAACAAATAATGGTGGGGAATTTTGTTCACATGAATTTGATAATTTTTGTGCTGATAATGGAATTAGAAGAATCAAGGTTGTTCCATTCATTCCTCAAGTAAACGGTGCAGTCGAGAGGATGAATAGAACAATCCTTGAGAAGGCACAATGTATGTTATCTAATGCAGGTTTAGGCAAAGAATTTTGGGCATAAGCGTGTAACACAACAATGTACTTAATCAACCGAAGTCCATCATCTAAATTGGATTTTGGTATTCCGGAAGAGGAATGGCAAGGGAAGAGGATTTCATATTCGCATCTTCATGTGTTTGGATGCGAAGCCTTCTCGCATATACCCAAAGAAAAGCGAACGAAATTGGATCCAAAGTCGCTAAAATGTATCTTTGTGGGGTATGGAGAAGAGCAGTTTGGTTTTAGATTGTGGGATTCAGTTCACAAAAGATTGTTCGTAGCAGAGATGTAGTCTTTAATGAAACCTCCTTTCCCGCACTACAAGATTCAAATAAATCAGAGACAAAATTTGTTCATATGTCTCTATTTCAGAATGCGACTACTAGCACTCTGCCTCCGGTCTCTCATTCAGTGGGAGCTCCTATGACATCTACATCTGTTGAATACAATTCTCAGTCTAAGAATGAAGAAGGGAATGATGAAAATGTTTGGTCTTCTTATAATTTTGAAATTGGGGGTCTGCAAAACAGAGCAAATCCTCCCCAAAATAGCACTGATGTTGGAAGAAACTTGGAAGATCACCCTTATGGTGAGCAACCTGGATCACATTATTCCATTATGGATGGGCATCCTGCACGGTGCCCTGCACTTCCACCACATTCTGCAAATTATAAAGTATTCTCTCCATGGCATACACCTCATTCTCCACGACAGTTGTCCCCACACCTCGTAGCCCGCAGTCCTTCCCGGGAGTCTTCCACAGCTCCTTGCTGCCTTCCCCATGCTCCTCCCGTAGTCTACTCTCCCCGCGAGCTCCCTACTAGTCCCCATGCCTCCCCACCATGTAGGCCCTCCCTGCAGACTCCCTGCGACCCCCCAACAGCTCCAACTCCTTCGTAGGCCTACTCCCATCTGTTCCCCGCCTGCAAACCACTCCACGGGGTCGCCCCTGCAGAACTATCCTCTGTAGTCCCACCATGGGGTCATCCTCCAACGCAGACCATGGAGGATGCCACCATGGCTCCCCACTCTCTACAAATTAGAAAACCCCCTGTAGTGGGATATGGTGCCACCGCACCTAGCTCTCCTCACACACTTAGAAGGCAGGCAGAGCAAGGTCTTCATTCTCACAATTTGACAGCATCAAATATGGACAAAAATCCACAGGTCAGTAAAACTCCCAGACAAATTAAAAATGGGAGAGATGTTCGCTTGCCTGAACAGGGATCACAAAAATTAAATGATTCTACTACTCCAACAGAGAGTCAATTGAGGAAATCAACCAGACAGAGGCGACCTCCTGCAAAATTTTCTGATTATGACTTATTGTTTTGTGAAGAGGCTGAACCTTCTTTGCTCATCTCTAATCAAACAGAGCCTGCAACATACAAAGAGGCTTGTAAAAATGCAGACCATGATAACTAGCACGCTGCAATGTGCAAAGAAATGGACGCACTAATGAGAAATCAGACATGGGATTTGGTGCCACTTCCGCCTGACAGAAAGGCATTGAGAAATAAATGGGTGTACAAACTAAAAGATGAAGCCGATGGTCACAAAAGATTTCGAGCAAGATTGGTTGTAAAGGGATATGCTCAGCAGCAAGACCTCGACTTCAAAGAAATTTTCTCGCCAGTAGTTAAAATGACTACCATCCGAGCAGTTTTGGGATTAGTTGCAGCGTGGGATCTTGAACTTGAATAGCTGGATGTGAAGACGATATTTCTCCATGGCGACCTTGATGAAGAGTTATTTATGCATCAGCTGGAAGGGTTCATTAAAAAGGGGCAGGAACACCATTATTGTAGATTGAAACATAGTTTGTATGGGCTTAAGCAAGCCCCCCGGCAGTGGTATCTTAAATTTGACAAATTCATGATTGATCACAAGTTTACTCGCAGCGAGTCTAATCCTTGTATCTATTACAAGAAGCTTCCTAATGGCAAATTTGTCATTCTTCTCCTTTATGTGGATGATATGCTCGTAGCCGGCACAAGCATGAGGATTGTGAGTGAACTTAAGACTCATTTAGCAAAGAAATTTGCCATGAAAGATTTAGGGGCAACAAAGAAGATCTTAGGAATGACTATTTTTTGGGATAGAAAAAAGAGAGAGCTCAAACTATCTCAGCAAGACTACATTAAAAAAGTCTTGGACAGATTTGGTATGGCGGATGCTAAGTCTGTTTGTGTACCTTTAGCCTCTAATTTTCAGTTGTCTTCTCAATTGTGTCCTAAAACACAAGAAGATAAGGAGTTTATGGATATAAATCCATACAAATCTGTAGTTTGGAGCCTCATGTATGCTATGGTGTCTACTTGACCGGACATTGCTCATGCCATGGGATTGGTGAGCAGATTTATGGCTAATCTGAGCAAATCACATTGGGAGGCGGTTAAGTATATCTTGAGGTATCTCAAAGGTACTTCTGATTTTTGTTTATGGTTTGGAAAGGACAAGGCAGTTTTGCAAGGGTTTACCGATTCTGATTTTGTAGGTGACTTAGACAAAAGAAAGTCTACTTCTGGTTATGCTTTCACATTTGCCGGGGCATCGATTAGTTGGGCTTCAAAATTTCAACATACAGTTCCTCAATCAACCATAGAAGCAGAATAAATAGCTCTTTCTGAGGGAGCAAAAGAGATGGTATGGTTGCAACTCTTATTCAGCGAGTTGGGTTTGAAGCAATCAGATTTTGCGTTGTTTTGTGATAACAACAGTGCAATTTTTATGACTAAACATCAAACATCTCAGCCGAGTTCAAAACATGTAGATGTTCGCAGTCATTATGTTCGCCATATGGTTGAAGAAGGCAAGTTTCATGTAGACAAGATTCATACCGATCTGAATCCAGCTGATGTACTCAATAAAGTAGTTAAGTGGGAGAAGTTCGATTTCTATCGAGCTTCTCTCGGCCTTTCCAATAACTGATAGCAGAACTAAGTGGGGGAATTTACTCGTTGCACCAGTTCGTTGGCCTTTAGTGGGATATTGTTGGAAGTTGAAGTCCAACGGATTCCTTCAATGTTTGCTGCCAAAACTCTTGGCTATTCATATTCTTCCTGGAAGCTCTTTAAGAGCTGATTGTAATTCATTTTCTAAAGTTGATTGCCAGAGCTGATTGCAGCTGTGTAGATGTAAACCAGATTGGTGAATAATATAGTGATTCCCCTGCTTCAAGTGTGGATGTAGCCAATTGTCGAACCACGATAAATCTGTGTGTTCTTATTGTTTGTGTTGTTGATAGTTCTGATACTAAATGTTAAGTACAGATGCCAAGCTAATAAGATGAGAGGGGGGGGGGTGAATCATACAAACTTAACCTTCAATAAAAACAACAGATTCAACCTCGGTAACATATACTTCAGTAATATACCAAAACTGCTAAACATGCAAACTCATAAGCATATAAACATCATAACACTCATAACACCAGATTTAACATGGAAACCCAAATAGGGAAAAACCACTGTGGGATTTCAGACCCACTAAGAAATATACTCTTCTAGAGTATGCTCAATTAAAAACAAATCCTGTTAAAGATTACAAACACATTGCTAGATGTGACCTGGTTAAGGGATTTCCCTCAGATCTGTTAGGATCTTCACCTTGTTAGAAGTGACCTTGTTAAAGGATTTCAAACACTCAATCAGAATGTCACCTTGCTAGAGGGTTTTACAAATAAGACTGTTAAGTCCACTCGGTTAAGAGATTTTCTGTCACTTTACAAAACAACAGTAATAAAAATCTATCTACAACTTCACATCTAAAAATGCTAAAGCAGATTCTTATTTGCTCAATACAATAGGACTTATCTTGTCCATCTGCTGGCCTCTATACTCTGTTATTCAAATAGGTCTTCAAGCTTCTGTGCTCGGTAATCACTATGTAGCATCTATGTGCATACACTTGCCCTCATACATTGTTTATCAATAGTTCCCTATTTATAAACAACTTGCCAACCGCTTAATCTCCTTGATCACATATCCCATGATCAATCATAGCCATCAGATCTTCAAACTTGACCAGGTTCAATGTATCCTTCGATCTGAAAATGTTTTACCCTACCTTGGAACTTGCATATATTTCTTGGAACTTGAGCTAGGGTATTGCGGTTCAATCTGAGCTGTATATCTTCCTGCCGATTTTCCTTTGCCATAGATTCTTAACAAACTTCATTCATGACATACCAAACATTTAATCATAGCCAGCTCATCAGCTTCCTTCATTAAATAATGCTTTTATTCATTCAATGCATTCTGTTATTACTCGGTTGCAACTCGGTAAATACTAAACTTCACTCGGTAGACATTTTGCCTTCATTAACTGATAGCGATAACCTTAGGGTTTACCGACTAGGTTCTTTGCTCGGTAACATAGTATAGTATTAACCTTACAATCAATAACATATGTAGGATATCAAAACAATCTAAACATCATGATCTCATCATTGTCTAACTCGGTAATAGTTGCCCATTGAATAACTTATTCCTCCCCTTATTCATCACATTCTTTCTGTGTCTTTTACCGACATCTTTATACTCATCAAATCATACTTCTTAAGATATGGCAACATCATACTGAATTAGAAAATCAATTTCTTGACATCAATGACAAAATAATAATATTAAGACAGTAAATATCCTTTAGCAGTTATATCCATAATCATCAACAACCTTCTCAATATCCTTATTGAAATGCCAACAATCTTCCTTGTTTGTTATAATGCCAACAGTTGTGTATATTTAATTGTGTTTATCTGCTATTTTCAATTCGATTTCTTCATCCTAACACCAACAACAACAAAATTTTAGGGTTTCTGGATCACTTAAATTTAGGAATGTCTAGCTTCCTAAGGATTACTCTCCAATTGTGGGTGCAAATAGAGTCCCTCTAAACTCTAGATTGATTAATAATTGCATTTCTTTTTATATTGATAACAAAGCTCTGAAGAGTAAGACCACACATTTGAAATCAATATCTTTCTTCAGTAAATGGCTAGAGGAATAGTTATCAAAGGCCAAGATCCATCACTAGTGTCAATTTTTTTTTTGAGGTCTAATATTTGTTTGAAATCCCTTCCTAGGGGTTTCTTTGTGATCGAGTGCCCGAGCTTTGGGAAGAAGAAATATTTAAGGGTGGGCTATACCTCATGTCGTGCTTGGCTGAAGCTATTTTGGCTCCAAAACAGACCTTTCGTACAACGTGATAGCGACGTGTTAGTCGATTGCAGTTTTTTATTATGAAATCGACGGTACAAAACACGTGACTAACACGCGTGTTAGTCAATTCGTACTGCCATTTTGGAGCCGGAATAGATGTGTCCGTCGTGCTCAGAATTGTTTTTGAAGGATTACATAGGCCTAATTTTAACCTGCTCAAGTATAATTTGAGTGAAGCTCCAATGTGGTTAAGACTATAATCTGCCAATGAAATGTTGGGATCCATAAACCCTATTGGAAGTGGGAAATGAACTAGGAACCTTTCTAAAAGGAATATTAACAAACCAAGAAGATTCTAGAATTTATGTCAAATTTGTGTAATGGTAAATCTTAAATTGCAATTGTTCTAGAAAAAATATAAATCATAATTTTTTTTGGTAATTAGAGGCAAAAAGTGTAAAAGGACGTTTCTAAGATACAATAGATGTTTGCCTCGTAAGCAACCAATAAATAATGTTCATAAAAAATGAAGGTACTTTGGAGGTTCAACCAAACAAAAAAAAATGACTTTTAGACAAAGATGGAGTAAAATAAGAATGTTATGCTACGAATAAAGGAATGGAGGGTTCAGGGAACTTAGCACAAAATCTTAAGGGGATCTTGGTAGATGGTAGGGATGGTCTATCAAATTTTGGGTTAGGAAAAGATGATATTGATGGTAATTGTTTGAGGGTAATTGAAATCTCCACAAAGATTATTGAAGAAGAGGATTTTGAGAATTTGAAATAGGTTTGGAACTATTTGTTATAGACTCTAAAATAGACAACGAAGAAAATTTGCCACTAGAATTAAGGATAGTGGAAGAGGATAAACAATCAAATGAGGAACTAGGGTTCAAATAGGGGGAGAATGAGGTAAATACTTAACAAGAAAGGATGTTTTTTTAGTCAAAATAAAAAATTAAAGAAAGTGAATATAGGGGAGAAAATTCTAGCGGAAGGAAATCCAATATACTGGAACTTGAATTAGCTAGGAAAGCTAAAGGACAAATGAAGTGGATCTCCCCTTCCTGAGAAGCCATGAAGCTATCAACTTGGAATGTCATGGGCATCAAGCCCTTGACAAGCAATGTGTAAAGTACCAAAGTGATATGAGCAAACCAAATATGGTTTTGTTGCAATAAACTAAGCTATCTATTAGGGAATTAGATCTAAACTCATTAATAAATGGCATAAGTGGCAAGACCATTTTATCATTGTGCATAGGGCCTTAACAGGTCTAGGTATAATGTGAAATCCTACATATAGTGGATTTGGCTCAGATTGTTTAGGAAAACCAAAACTAGCAAGTAAGTAAAGTCAAGTACCTTACCTTAATTTTGTTCCCTATTATCAATGTGTATTATCTTTTGGGAAGTCGTTAGAAAAAAGATATCTGGAATTAGATTACTACCTTTCTTTAGCACTTGGTATGAGAAATATTATTTTTGTGAGGGAATTTGAATAATGTTATAACTTCAGAGGAGAAGAGTGGAGGCATTCTAAGATGTGCTCAATCTCAAATTGATTTATAGATCTTCGTTAATAATAATTTTCTCATCAATATTGTTCCCACATTTGGTCACTTTACTTGGTCTAATAGAAGGATGGTTGATTCTTTCATACTAGATAGATTAGATAGGTTCCTTATTGGTGGTGAATGATGTAACTTTTCCCTTACTTGCCACTCTAAGGTTTTTCCTCTTAGCAGGTTAGATCATTACCCAATGTAGTTGTCAATTCTCTTGGATTCTAGCTTGGCTAGATGCTCCTTTAAGTATGAAAAAATATACTCAAGAGATCCATGATTTCAAGACTCGATTATAGATTGATAGGAAAAATCTTCTATAGTCATAAGTACAAAGGTATTCAAAGTGTTCAAGAAATGAGGATATTTGAAATAAAATCTAAAAAAGTGGAATAGAAAGTATTCAAAGAATATTTTCACTGAGAAAGATATGTTGAAGGTGAAAATAGTAGAGGTAAATTAATTGATCATAAGCAAGGTCATGGACAAGAATTCATATTTTAAAGAGAAAGAGCTAAAAGGTAGACATGATAAGTTATTTAAGAGAGAAGAAATTTATTGGAGGCAAAAGTTGTAGAATATCTTTTAAATATCTTGGGAATATTATTTTAAATATCTTTTGAATCACTAGTAAAATAGTAATGTATCTTTTCAGAATGATATTTTGAATAAGAATCCCTACTAAGGTGTATGAAAATTGATTCTAAACTAACATGTACATTAACCTAGGTCAAATATTTCTCCCACACAACACTAGACATGTGAGTGGGCTTGACTTATTGTCCAAAAGGAAGAGCCGCCTTTTCTTTGAATCACACTTCTATTTGTATGAATTTGATAGTGATTTTCTATGTGTGTGCAACAAGCTAGGGTAAAGAAGGGTTTCACTCATCCAACCCTTAAAATAGTAGGGTGAGTTCCTATTGTTTCTTTAGGCAACTCCTCAAGCCAATAGGCCAATATAAAAGAAGGGGCAACTATAGATAGCCTTCCACAGCTATCAAAACCTGGGATGAGAAACCCTCCTCTCCATCTTGGTGTCCCTACATTGGGTGGATGATAGTTGGGGGGAACTGTATTCCCAACTGGGAGGAAAGTTGTTGAACAAGATTGACACAACACAAAAAAGTATAGAACATGAATGCAAAAGAGAGTTATAGATCTAGAAACAAGACATCAAGAACTTGGTGCTAAAATCTAGTGTTAATTCTATTAGGTAAAGGTGATAGGTTCTTCTATCCTAAAGACTATTTAGTCACAATCACAAGCCAGTGTGAGAAACAAAACTTCATGAGGCTATTGGGTTTCTATCCTCCAAATTTTAGAGAAAAATATTCAATTTCTAGTGCATATATCTCTAGTGTCCTAGGTTTTTTTTATGTTTGAAATCTAAATAAATAAATGTAGATAATGTTTACAATCAACATTTTAAAAATAAAATATAGGTTGAAAAACATGGGTAAGTGCACCAAGATGGTGTGCAAAAAGGGGGGTATAAGTGGATACTTTTTGTTGTTGTTGCTCAAATCAGGTAAACCTGAACTTGGAGGAGAAAGTTGAGAGCCATCCACTCAAGATATGAAGATACTCAAAGAACAAATATTATAGTACTCTGAATCGAGTTTCCAAACTACTAACTATTTTCAAAGTTGGATAAGATTAAGGGGGTTAAATCCTTCGTGCACGAAAAATAGACCTTGGTTTTTTTTGGAAAAATATAACATAGTGTCTGACATGCACATAAAAAAAGTCATAGTTAGATTTAGTATTTTGACAAATCCTTTGGCAAAAACATAGGTAAGAGTGAGCACTAGAATTTATGTATTTTTTATATGATTTTTCCAATCGGGTACATCTTGAGAATCAGTCACTTGTTCGTGCGCGAAGCATAACTTGCACCAAAATAATTGAAAATGCAATTTTTTTTTTAAAATTGTAAAGAATCAAGTGCACTACAATAATATATATATATATATATATATATATATATATATATATATATATATATATATATATATATATATATATATATATATATTTGGATAAGTAGATCAAAAGTTATTAAACAAATGGTACACATATGTCTCTGAGAACTATGGAGACACTGGTAAAAGAAATACAAGAATAATGTGTTATTGTTGTTCACATTAAAAAAAATTATATGGTTAGAAAGCTCAGAAGATGGGTGAAAATATGGTGGCAATTTTAGAAATACCCAGTTGATGAAGTGTAAACTTGATGATGACAAAGTCGAGAAACCAAGTTGATAAAACAAAACATGTCAAAAAGGAGGGAAATGGAGGGAAATCAAACTTCCAACCCACAACTTTGTCATCCAAGCCTATTCACAAGCTTAAATAAACTAAAGCATGTACAAGGTATTTTGAATATGAAGCATGTACATGGTTCTAATAAACAAATCCGCGTATGGGGTTTTCAGAAGACACACCGCGTACGCGGTTCAAATTAATAAAGTTAGATTAGTAATATGGACTTGTATGCAATTCATTTAGCATTCCATTAGGTTTTTCAACAGGATATATATACATAAAATATATTAGTAATATGGACTTGTCTTTTATCTTTCTTATACTTTAAGTTATATTTTATGTATATATTGTTAGGATGTTTGAGAGTGATTTCGCATCTCTAGGAGTCATAATGCAGATTCTAGATTTTAGGAGATCCTATAATTTTTCAGACTTAGTCAAACTTAAGTAATGAGTAGGCTTGTATCATCATTCACTTGCTATCTCTATATCTCATGCTATTTGTCTTCCCTAAGCTCTAGACCTATCTATTTTCCTATCTCTCTCATCCCCTCTTCACCTTTCTCTATCTCACTCTCTCCTCTCTTCCCAAGCTTTAGATATTATAATTTCTTAAACATAATCAAATTTTAGCAATCACTAAGCTCTTATTATCTACATAATCTACCTACCTTTTTGCACTCCCCCCTTAAATATTTATCTAAATACCTAGATAGATAGAGAGAGAGGTGCAAAGAGAAGGAGAGAGATATATAGATAGGTTAGATAGATAGAAGTGGAGGTGATATTTAGAGATCTAGAGAGAGAGTATGAAGGGAAGGATGTAGAGAGTTAGGAGAGTTAAAATTAGTGAGGGATGAAAAGAGTGGTAGGTAGAGAGAAGGAGAGGAATTTTTAAGAGTGCGAGATAAATAAAAATAGATAGGGAAGGAAGGAGGGATAGAGTGAGAAAGACAAAAGTAGAGAGCCCTACCTTCCTCTCCACACCCCCCCCCTCTCTCTCTCTCACACACACAACCCCTCCCTTCCTCCATCTCTCTCACTTAAACTCTCTCTCAACCCCTCCCTTCCTCCCTCCCTTTATCTCATATGGTCTCTCTCTATCTCTAGTCTCTTCTTCTCTTTCCATCAACCTCTCCGTTCCTCCACCCTCCCCTTCCTCCACCCCTCTCTCTCACTTGGGCTCTTTCTCTAGTCTCATACTCATTTTCCATCCCTCTCACTTAGTCTCTATCTCTCTCTCTTAGGTATCTCTCTCTCTCTCTCTCTCTCTCTCTCTCTCTCTCTCAGGTTAGGCTTGGGAGGGAGAGAGGGAGAGAGAAGAGAGAGGATTTAGGGAGAGAGGGAAAGAGAGGGTGAGAGGGAGAGATACTTGAGAGAGAAAGATAAAGGGAATAGGATAGAAATAAAGAGTGTTAGAGGGAAAGAGAGATACTTGAGAGATATAGAGAAAGGGAGAGAGGGAGGGAGGGAAATAATGTGAGAGAGAGACACTTGAGAGAGGGGGAGGGAAATACCTGGGAAGGAGAGAGGGAGAGGGAAGAGAGAGGATGGGGGAGGGAGAGTGGGAAAGATAAAGATGATAGGAAAGAGAGACACCTAAGAGAGAGGGGGGAGAGAGAGACCTGGTAGAGGGAGAGAAGGGTAGAGAGGGAAATAATGAGAGGGAGAGAGGGAGAGGGAATATAAAGGATGGGGGGGGGGTGGGAGAGAGGGGAGAGAGAGAGGGATGGGGAGGGAAGGAGAGAGGTAAAGAATGGAGAGAATGAAAAGAATGGAAGAGAGACACCTAAGAGAGAGGGAGAGAGATAGAGAAAGGGAAAGGGAGGGGTAGGGAGAGATGAAGAAAGAGAGAGAGCGAGATAATGAGAGAGAGAGAGAGACACCTAAGAGAGGGGGAGTGAGAGAGAGATAGAGATAAAGGGTGAGAGGGGGAAGGGGGTTGGGAGGGAGAGAGGTAAAAAGAGTTAGACGGAAAGTGATAGAGACCACATGGTGTCCTACGACCCTTCAGGACACCATATGACCCCTTAGGACACCATATGGTGTCGTTATTGTTCGTATTATGTCCTAAGGGGTCATATGGTATTCTATGATCCCTTAGGACACCATATGACCCCTTAGGTATCGTTATAGGTCATATTATGTCCTAAGGGGTCATATAGTGTCCTATGATTCTTTAGGATACCATATAGTGTCGTTATGTGTTGTATGGTGTCCTAAGGGGTCATATGGGGTCTTATGACCCCTTAGGACACCATGTGGTGTCGTTAGGGGTCATATGGTATCCTACGACCCCTTAGGACTCTATATGGTATCTTTATGGGTTGTATGGTATCTTAAGAGGTCATATGGTGTTCTATGACCCCTTAGGACACCATTTGATGTCGTTATATGGTGTTCTTATGGGTCGTATGGTGTACTAAGGGGCCATATGGTGTTCAATGACCTCTTAGGAGAACATATGACCCTTGAGGACACCATATGGTGTCGTTATGGGTCGTATGGTATCTTAAGGGTTCATATGGTGTCCTATGACCCCTTCAGACACCATATGACCCCTTATGTGACGTTAGGGTCATATGGTCTCCTACGACCCCTTAGGACTCCATATGGTGTTGTTTTGGGTCGTATGGTTTCCTAAGAGGTCATATGGTGTTCTGTGACCCCTTAGGACATCGTTTGGTGTTGTTATGGGTCATATAGTGTGCTAAGGGGTCATATGGTGTCCTATGACCCCTTAGGACTCCATATGACCCCTTAGGTATCATTATGGGTCATATGGTGTCCTAAGGGGTCATATGGTGTTCTATGAACCCTTAAGATACCATATGACCCCTTAGGACTGCATTTGGTGTCGTTATGGGTCGTATGGTGTCCTAAGGGGTCATATGGTGTCCTATGACCCCTTAGGACACCATATGACCGCTTAGGTGTCATTAGGGGTCATATTGTTTCCTAAGAGGTCATATGGTGTTGTATGACCTCTTAGGACACCATATGACCCCTTAAGACACCATACGGCCCATAACAACACCAAACGACCCATAACAATACCATATGGTGTCCTAAAGGGTTATATGGTGTTCTATGACCTTTTAGGATATTATTTGGTGTCGTTATAGTTCCTATGGTGTGCTAAGGGATCTATGGTGTCCGATGACCCCTTAGGACACCATATGACCCCTTAGATGTCGTTAGGGGTCATATTGTGTCCTAAGGGTCATATGGTGTCTTATGACCCCTTAGGACACTATATGGCCTTTAGGACACCATATGGTGTCCTATGACCCCTAGGACATCATATGACCCCATAGGACACCACATGGTGTCGTTAAGGGTTGTATGGTGTACTAAGGGGTCATATGGTCTCCTACAATCCCTTAGGACACCATATGACCCTTTAGGACTCCATATGGTGTCGTTATGGGTCGTATGATGTTCGAAGAGGTCATATGGTGCTCTATGACCCTTTGAGACACCATTTGGTGTCATTATGGGTCATATGGTGTGCTAAGGGGTCATATGGTGTTCTATGACCCCTTAGGATTCCATATAACCCCTTATATGTCATTATGGGTCATATGGTATCCGATGACCCCTTAGGACACTATATGACCCCTTAGGACACATGCATGGATCCCTAGGATACCATATGACCCTAAAGAGGGAGGGAGGGGGAGGAGAGGCTAAAGAGGGAGGGAGGGGGAGGAGAGGGAGGGAATGGGAGAGAGATACAACTAAGAGAGGAGAGTGAGATAGAGACTGAGAGGGAGATACAAGAGATAAATGAGAGAGGGAGAGAGGGGGGGGAGACATAGATAGAGAAAGGGAAAGGGAGGGGGAGAGAGAGATGGAGAGAAAGAGGGAGAGGGAAATAGAAGGCGAGATAGAGATAGAGAGCGACACAGAGAAGGGGATTCAGAGAGAGAGAGAATGGGATAAAGACACCTAAGAGAGGGGGAGAGAGAGAGAGATAGAGAGTGGGGGAGATATAGAGAGATCTAAGAGGTGGATGGAGGGATCGGTAGAGAAAGAGAGACCTAAGAGGTGGAGGGAGAGAAGGTGAGAGAGAGAGAAAGAGAGGGTGAGAGATAGAGAGAGTTTGAGTGAGAGGGAGGAAGTGATGGAAGGAGAGTACAAGATACTATAGAGAGATAGGTGCAAAGAGAGGGAGAGAGTGAGAGAGAGAGGTAATGAGAAAGGGAGAGAGGGAGGGGGAGGAGAGAGGGAGAGAATGAGACAAAGAGATACACCTAAGAGAAGGGGAGAGTCAGATAGAGAGATAGAGGATGAGAGGGAGAGACTTTAGAGATAAAGAATATATATATATATATACATATATATATATATATATACATACATACATATATATATATATATATATATATATATATATATATATATAGAGAGAGAGAGAGAGAGAGAGAGAGAGAGAGAGAGAGAGAGAGAGAGAGGTAATGAAAGAGATAGAAACTTGATATAAGAGGAGAGATAGATAGATAGATAAAGGTTGATAGCCATAGACTTGATAGAGAGAAGGAGAGAGACTTGAGAGAAAGAGAAATAGTGCGAGAGGGGGAGAGAGAAAGAGTTAGAGGGAAAGAAATACTTGACAGAGGAAGAGAAAGTGAGGGGGAGGGAGAGGGAGAGAATGGGAGAGAGACACCAAAGGGAGGGGGAGAGAGTGAGAGATAGAGATATTTGAGAGAGAGAGAGAGTTATAGATGAAAGAGAGAGAGAGTGAGGGAGATGAGAAAGAGAGGGAGAGATACCTGAGAGAGGGAAGAAAGTAGAGAGGGAGAGGCCTAAGAGACAAAAAGGTAGGTGTTAAGGTTGAGAGAGGGGGAATGTAAGGAAGAGATGAGAGAGATAATGTTGATATGAGCATGCTGATTACTGAAATTTGACTATCTAAAATTTATAAGAATACTCAAAAAACTAGAATCTACATTATAACTCTTAGAGATTTGGAAGCACTCTCAAACATCTTGACAATATATACATAAAATATAACTTAAAGTATAAGAAAGATAAAAGACAAAGAGAAATGCCACTTACACTTACACATAAATGTTATATTTTATGTATATATCCTACCGAAAAACCTAATGGAATGCTAAATGAATTGTATACAAGTCCATATTACTAATTTAAAATTTATTGATGAACAAATGCATACGTGGTCTACAAACTAAAACCGTGTACGTGGTTTTTAATTTCTAAACTGCGTATGGGGTTTTAGTTTCTAACCGTGTATGTGGTTAGTATAATTTAAACCTTATATGTGGTTTAGCTTTGGTCAGGCTCGGCAAAACGAGCCTAAATGTGTACGGGTTTTTTTAAATTTGAAATACCCCGTGCACATTTTGTGTTTTTTCATGTTTTTTTGGGGTGTGTCCACTTTTTGGCACACTATCTTGGTGCACACACCCACATAGCTACAAATATTATTAACAATAAAGATAATTTAAACAACAGTAAATTTTAGTAGTTCTAACAATTGTCACATGTGTTGATATATTTTAGAGGGAGGATGTATTAATGGGAAGAGAACCATGGATCATGTCCATTTGAAAAGAAAATATTTTCCTATAAAATGAGATAATTTTTTAGATCCTATAATATTTTTTGGCATACAAATATTTTAAAGACTAAATTAATTAACTTGAAAGATCTAGAAGAAAAACTTATAGCTAGTTAGACCATACTAATATCCACTTTATTCAAACATGTCTCATTTACTATTAAGATGGAATAAGTTAATATCCACTTTATGCTATGAATAAAGGAATGGAGGGTTCAAGGAACTTAGCACAAAATCTTAAGGGGATCTTGGTAGATGGTAGGGATGGTCTATCAAATTTTGGGTTAGGAAAAGATGATACCGATGGTAATTGTTTGAGGGGAACTGAAACCTCCACAAAGATTATTCGAGAAGAGGATTTTGAGAATTTGAAATAGGTTTGGAACTATTTGTTATAGACTCTATAATAGACAACGAAGAAAATTTGCCACTAGATTTAAGGATAGTGGAAGAGGATAAACAATCAAAGGAGGAACTAGGGTTCAAATTGGGGGAGGATGAGGTAAATACTTAAAAAGAAAGGATGTTTTTTTAGTCAAAATAAAAATTAAAGAAAGTGAATATAGGGGAGAAAATTCTAGTAGAAGGAAATCCAATATACTAAAATTTGAATTAGCTAGGAAAGCTAAAGGATAAATGAAGTGGATCTCCCCTTCTTGAGAAGCCATGAAGCTATCAACTTGGAATGTCATGGGCATCAAGCCCTTGACAAGCAATGTGTAAAGCACCAAATTGTTATGAGCAAACCAAATATAGTTATGTTGCAAGAAACTAAGCTATCTATTAGGGAATTAGATCTAAACTCATTGATAAATGACATCAGTGGCAAGACCATTTTATCATTGTGCACAGGGCCTCAATAGGTCTAGGTATAATGTGGAACCCCATATATAGTGGATTTGGAGATTGTTTAGGACAACCAAAACTAGCAAGTAAAGTCAAGTACCTTCCCTTAATTTTGTTCCCTATTATCAATGTGTATGGTATTTTGGGAAGTCGTTAGAAAATGGATATTTGGAATTAGATTCTACCTTTCTTTAGCATTTGGTATGAGAAATATTAATTTTGTGAGGGAATTTGAATAATGTTATAACTTTGGAGGAGAAGAGTGGAGGCTTTCTAAGATGTGGACAATCTCAAATTGATTTCTAGATCTTCGTTAATAATAATTTTCTCATCAATATTGTTCCAACATTTGGTCTCTTTACTTGGTCTAATAGAAGGATGGTTGATTCTTTCATACTAGATAGATTAGATAGGTTCCTTATTGGTGGTGAATGATCTAATTGTCCCTTACTTGCCGCTCTAAGGTTTTGCCTCTTAGAAGGTTAGATCATTACCCAATGTAGTTGTCAATTCTCTTGGATTCTAGCTTGGCTAGAGGCTCCTTTAAGTATGAAAAAATATACTCAAGAGATCCACGATTTCAAGACTGGATTACAGATTGATAGGAAAATGCTCCTATGGTCAGAAGTGCAAAGGTATTCAAAGTGTTCAAGAAATGAGGATATTTGAAATAAAATCTAAAAAAGTTGAATAGAAAGTATTTCAAGAATATTTTCACTGAGAAAGATATGGTGAAGGCGAAAATAGTAGAGGTAAATGAATTGATCATAAGCAAGGTCATGAACAATAATTCATATTTTAAAGAGAAAGAGCTAAAAGGTAGATATGATGAGTTATTTTAGAGAGAAGAAATTTATTGGAGGCAAAAGTTGTAGAATATATTTTAAATATCTTGGGAATATTATTTTAAATATCTTTTGAATCACTATAAAATAGTAATGTATCTTTTCAGAATGATATTTTGAATAAGAATCCCTACTAAGGTGTATGAAAAGTGATTCTAAACTAACATGTACATTAACCTAGGTCAAATATTTCTCCCACACAACATTAGACATGTGAGTGGGCTTAACTTATTGTCCACAAGGAAGAGGAACCTTTTATTTGAATCACACTTCTATTTATATGCATTTGATAGGGATTTTCTATGTGTGTGCAACAAACTAGGCTAAAGAAGGGTTTCACTCATCCAACCCTTAAAATAGTAGGGCGATTGCCTATTGTTTCTTTAGGAATCTCCTCAAGACAATAGGCCAATATAAAGAGGGGGCAACTATAGATAGCCTTCCACAACTATCGAAACCCGGGATGAGAAACCCTCCTCTCCATCTCGGTGCCCCTACATTGGGTGGATGATACGGGGGGGGAGCTGTATTCCCAGGTGAGAGGAAAGTTGTTGAACAAGATTGACACAGCTCACAAAAAATATAGAACATGAATGCAAAAGAGAGTTATAGCTCTAGAAACAAGACATCAAGAAGAACTTGGTGCTAAAATCTAGTGTTAATTCTATCAAGCAAAGGTGGTAGGTGCTTCTATCCTAAAGACTATTTAGTCACAACCACAAGCTAGTGTGAGAAACAAAACTTCATGAGGCTATTGGGTTTCTAGTGCATATATCTCTAGTGTCCTAGGTTTTTTTTTATGTTTGAAATCTAAATACATAAATGTAGATAATGTTTACAATCAACATTCTAAAAGTAAAATATAGGTTGAAAAACATAGCTAGAAATAGTATTAACAATAAAGATAATTTAAATGCTTCTAGAATCCCTAATTGGGGTAACGAAGAAGAAATTCCCAAAATCCTCAGTAACCTGGAAGCGGCTCTTGAGATAGATGCTGAGTGGAGAATACCAAAATATAGGAACAAGAAAGGAACCACTCCCTCGGCTTCTCATCTAAGGAAATCCAACAGGATAGCTCAGGTTGATGTTGGGTATATCTCCTCTTCCCCAGGTCGATCCTCTAACCTTAAAGTCAGAGACATGGAGGCCAGTAAGAACATTGCAGATGGGACCCAGAAGACTCTTAAGGAGTTAGGAATCGGTAAGTAACTATGAAGATTATCTCTTGGAATCTTAGGGGACTCAATAATCCTCATAAACATGACATCATTAGGAATATGATAAGGGACAGTAAACCTGATGTTTTTCTAATTCAAGAAACCAAAATGAGTAGAGAAAAAGTTGAATCTTTGAAGTTTTTCAAAAATGGTAATGTCAGTGGTGGTAGTTTAGAAGGTGCTTCAGGAGGCATAACTACCATCTAGAACCTTAATACTGTCAAAGGCCATGTTCTTATTCATGAAAACAATTTCTCTTGTATTAAATTCGAGGATTTAAAAGATGGTACTTCATGGGTCCTCACTAACATTTATGCTCCTAATAGTTTGAAGGCTAGAAATTCCTTCTGGAAAAAACTTATAGAAGCTAGGGACAACTTCAGAAATCTTAGCTGGCTGGTCATGGGAGACTTCAATACTCCTTTGAGAGAGGAGGAAAAATTTGGAGGAAGCCCCTCTTAGCTGCAAAGTAGGTTGGCCCTTATGGACTTCATTAATACTCAGACTCTCAATGATGTGGAAATACAGGGATGCAATTACACTTGGACTAACAGGAGAATTGGTAATGATCTTATCCAAGTTCGTCTTGACAAGACTCTCATCTCTGATGATTGGTACAGTCATTATTTCTATTCTCTATCGGCCCACATTCGAGTTGGGTCAGATCACTTTCCTATCACCTTCATTGCTGACTCAATTAATAGAAGGAGACACTTCCCCTTCAAATTTGAAAAAAATGTGGACCCTTCACCCAGATATCAAAAGTAATATTTAGAAATGGTGGAGTATCCAAGTTAAGGGAACTGCTATGTACAGAGTTGTTAAGAAGCTTAAAAGTGTAAAGGATAACATAAGACTCTGTAATAAATCCAGCTTTGGGAATATCTTTGAGGCTAAAGGTAAAGTCCAGGAAAACCTTAAAAAAATACAGGCCCAAATTCAGAAGGATGGTTTCAATACTGTGTCCATTGCTGATGAAAATGAAACTCTCAAAAAATACCATGATATCATTGCTAAAGAGGAAACTTTTTGGAAGTAGAGATCAAGATGCATTTGGCATAAGGAAGGAGATAGGAATACTAGATTCTTTCATATGTTGATGATCAAGCATAAAGCAGCTAATAGGATAACCAAACTAATGGTGGATAATGGGGAGTTGGTCAAGGAGGAAGAAATAAGGAATGAAGCTAAAAGGTATTTATCAAAACTGCTCAAGAGGGATCACAGATTCGATGCTGAAGCTCAAACTTCTTTCCTTCATAACATCCCTTGTCTCATTGATGATCAAGTGAACATCTCCCTCTCTTCTATTCCTTCGATCTTGGAAATCAAAAACACTGTTTTTTCTTTTGATGGTAACAAAGCACCTGGCCCAGATGGTTTCCCCATGTTCTTTTTCCAAGATTTCTGGGACATTGTCGGGAAAGATGTATCCAATGGGGTTAAGGAATTTTTTGGGGCTAGAATTTTTTTGAAAGAAATCAATGGTACTTTCATTGCTCTCATCCCCAAAACCCAAGGTACAAACTCTATGGACAAGTTTAGATGTATCAGTGTTTGCAATTCTTTTTATAAGATTATCTCCAAGGTTCTTACTACCAGAATTATGTCTGTCCTTCCTGCTTTGATTAATCACCAGCAAAATGGTTTTGTCCCTGGAAGACAAATTCTTGACTCTATTATAATTTTCCATGAGAACATTCATTCTCTTGTTAGAGCTAAGAAGTAGGGTCTCATCCTCAAGCTTGATCTCTCCAAAGCCTATGACAGGGTTGATTGGCCTTTTCTTGTGAAGGTTCTTATGGCTTATGGTTTCTCCACTAGAGTTATTAACCTCTTCAGCCAGCTTATCACCTCTACCTCTTTTGCTATTCTTGTCAATGGTTCCCCATCCCCCTTTTTCCAAGCTTCTAGAGGACTAAGGCAAGGGGATCCCATTTCCCCCATCCTCTTCATCATTATGGCAGAATGTTTTGGAAGGTCAATGGAAAATATGGTTAGGCAAGGCTCCTTTAAGGGATTCCAACCTTCTTCTGCTGACCTCATTTGCTCTCACCAATAGTTTGTCGATGATACTATTATCATGGGGGAATCTAGTATCTCTGAAGCTAAAATCTTGAAGAGTACTCTTTGTAAGTTTGCCTTAGCTTCTGGTCATCTTATTAATTGGGTCAAAAGCGAAGTTTTTTTCATCAATACTCCTAAGAGAAGACAACAGAGAATCAACAAAATCCAAGATTGTAGGATTGCTGATCTTCCTACGACCTATCTTGGTCTCCCCATGGGCATTGCACCTCCTGATCCTTTTTGGAGCTCTCTAGTTGATAAATTTCATAAAAAACTACCTGGTTGGAAAGGAGTTGTTTTAAGTCAGGCTAGAAAGCTCCAACTTCTAAAAGATTCTCTTCAAAGTATACCAATTTATGCCCTAAGTCTTTTCAGAAATCCAGTTAAGTATGCTGATGCAATTGAGAAAATTCAAAGAAAATTCCTATGGTCTGGGGTTGAGGACAAGAAAAGAATGTCTCTAGTGGCTTGGGACCAGGATTGTAGACCAAAAAGTAAAGGAGGTATGGGCCTGAGGAGAATCCGAACCTTAAATGAAGCTCTCCTGTCCAAACAGGTCTGGAGAATTTTCCATTTAGACATTGATTGGTGTAAAATCTGGCGAAGTAAGTACTCTCTTCTGTCCTCCTCTCTTTCTTCTTTTATCAATTCAGAATTCAGTATTAATGGATCCCATATATGGAATCATGCCTCTAAGTGCAAAGAAAGCATTGCTAAAGGTGTGATTTGGAAAGTAGGAAATGGCAGGAAAGTTAAATTCTAGGAGGACCCCTAGTTTTTTGATAAACCCTTGACTGAAATCAGTGAATGGGCCCCTCATGCTCCCTCCTGTATTATAATTTTCAGCTCTTTAGTTGCAGAGTATTGGTCTATCAATAAATGCCAGAACATTGAAAGTATCCACCCTAGCCTTACTAAGCTCAAGATCCATCTGTCTTCAGTCTGGTTGAATAAAGAGGAAGACTCCCTTATTTGGAAACATGAACCCAAAGGAATTATAACCATTTCCTTAATGTATGGTGTCCTTTCGCCCACCCCTCCCGTTAATCCTTTCTGGTCTAAAGCCTAGATTAAGGGCCTGACCCCCAAAATAATTTTTTTCTATTGGACCATCCTTCAAAATAATATCTTGGCCCTAGACAACCTCAAGGGAAGAGGTTTGGCCTTCCCTAATAGGTGTGCTTTGTGTCTTTAGGAGGAACAGTCTATGGACCACTTGGCCATCCACTGTTCCTATTTTACCTCAGTCTGGGAAAGATTTCTTAAAAGTTTTAGCATTGGTTGGGTGTTTCCTAACACTATCATTGAACTGTTCTCCTCCTGGAATTTTCATTGGACTAACTCCTTTTTGAGATCTTTGTGGTAGCTATCTCTTCCTCACATCCTGTGGGGATTATGAAAAGAAATAAATAATCTTATCTTCAGGGACTTATCCCTCAATTAAGACATTGTGTTCCAGAAAATACAATGGGCAATTGTGGAGAATATTGGGATCATTGAGGGTCCTTGCTTCTCGACCAACCCCCTGGAATCCAACATTTTAAGCTCCTATAATTTTAAGATTGCTGGCAGTTCTGACCCTAATCAAAATAAAAGACTTGAAGCTAGGTGGCAAACCCCTCCTCATGGCTGATTCAAAGTCAATTTTGATGGTGCTGCAAAAGGTAACCCGGGCCCTACAGGTTGTGGAGCTATTCTTAGAGATGATAAAGGTATTTGCAAGGAAATGGTTGTTGTCCCAATAGGGAGCCAAACAAACCATAAAGAAGAAGCAATGATAGCTCTCCAAGGTATTCTCCTTGCTAAAAAATGGAATTGCCCCTACATATGGATTGAAGGGGATTCAAACAACATCATAAATTGTCTCAAGGGGACCTCAAAGCCATCATGGTCGATCAACAATATCATTAAAGCTGCTAGAGACCTTATCAACACTTTTGAAAAAAGTTACATATCCCATATCTAGTGTGAGGTGAATGGCTCTGCTGACTGGGCTGCCAACGCAATGATTAATAAAGATGTAATGATTACATGGACAGGAGAACAAAGACTCCTTGAGAATGTTAGACTAATCATTTTTAAGGACCGATATAGAAGCACTCCAAAGATTTTTGATGGATAGAATAATAATGAAAAGGACTAAATGGAGTACTTTGAGTTATTATAATAATGTCAACCTCATTTATTATAATACTTATTCTATCACTTCCCATGCTTTCTAGGTTAAATTGATAGTTCTGATAAGCTTTCTGGATAAAACTCTCTAGAAGTTTCAAAACTCGGCTCTAAATAGAGAAAATATGGGCGGTAACAGACGACGATATGAACCTACCACCTGGAAGGAATGGAAACAGAAGGAGGCGGTCTGGAGCATCCTGTAGAAGGGTGGTTTTTCGAAATTCATGGAGAGACTCCATAGACGGGATGGTATGGTTACCAGTTTTTTTTTGCAAAAACTGGAGAAAGGGTATGTTGAAAATGGGAGACCAGACTATTGAAATTGATGAAGACCTTATTGCCCAAGCCACGTGCCTCAGAAGGGAAGGATGCAACTTCTATAGAGATAGAAAAGTTAGTAAGGAGGCCATTGACAGATATCCAGAAACTGAGAAGGAGAAAAAATGCCTAGTGAAGTTAAGTAAAACTTACTATCCCCTTAGGGATTTTGTTAAACCTTGGCAGGAGGTCCTCTTTGCTTTAATGCGCTACATTAAATTAGATGGTATGTTTACCAAAGTTTACGGCTACCATTTTGTCTTGCTGAATCATTTTAGGCATGATGAGAAGGTTAATTTTTCTTATTTTCTATTATGCTTGATGAATGCCACTATTAAGGCCTACAAAGAGAACCCTATGGGGGACACTGCCATGCATCAAGGCTTAATGGTCCTCATTTATGACTATCTCAAGGCCAATCAAATAGCTCACCCGCAACCCTCTATAGAATCTGAGGAGGATGGGTCTGACTCTATCTTTTCAGTGGATGAGGATTTTGGTAGTGACCCATCGAGTGATTTTGAGGAGAGCTTGGATGTTTCAGATTTTGAAACTGGTAAGAAGAGGAAATATATGAAAACAAGACCTTCTTCCTCTAGGGGCAAAAAACCTAAAGGCAGAATCCTCCAGATTATCTCTTCCTTGGAGGAGGAGGTCTTTGAAGACTCAGAGAAGGAGAAACCTAAGGGTTCTCTGAAAAAGAAAACTATAGTTCACACTCAGTCTAGAAACAAGCATAAGAGGAAGGAGGAGAATGTGAAGGAGCTGGAGGTTTATAAGTAGGAAAGGACCTCAGAAGCTGAACAGAACCAGGAGCAGGTGACCACTGGCGAGGCTCTTAGGGTTGAAGACACAACTACTATTTAGGTCACTCCAAAAAAGGAACAAGATATCCCCGGTAAGGTTGATCCTCCTCCTAACCCTCCTCCAGAGGGTATGCAAGGTTTCATGGACACTATGGAGTGGCTAATAACTAGTTACAAGAAAGTTGTGAATGACAACAAAAAACTCAGCCACAAAATTCAGATTCTAGAAACCATCAACTCTGGGGAAGGGAAGACTATGGCTGATTACATATACCATTGCAAAAGCTAAAAACATAACAGATTCCTTCAACCCCAGATTTGAGAAAATAGAGAAAGACCTGCTGGAAAGGAAAAATCTTGCTGACGCTAATGATCAAACTATCTCGAGCACTGCCTGTAAAGTTAGCAAAATTGAGGATTGCCTCAAGAGTATTGTAGAGCAGAGTTTAAGCATCTTGAAGATTTCTACTAGCAACACTAATACTCTCATCAACAAATTGGACGAGGAGAAGGAGACCCTAGATATTGACCCTGACACTGAAGGCACAGGAGATGCTCAAGGACCCAGAACTAGAACCAGAGGCAAAAAGAAAGAAAAGAAACCTAACAAGGACCTGGAAGATCTCAAAGTAGTTGGGGCCACCTATGACCAGTTGGTGAAAGAGGCAGAGGACCTTCTGAAGACTATAGCTGTGTAGTGCTTTCCTAGTTTCTTTGCTTTTTTTTTCTTTAGCTGTCTTTTTGGTTTGCTAGATTTTTTGCTAGCCGTTTTGTAAGCAGTTTATAAGCTCTGGACTTTTAATTGTCTTATCTTAATCTCCTATGTAAAAGGTTTCGGGTCCTGAAAACCTTTTTTTCTTAATTAATCAGAACAATAAAGATAATTTAAACAATAGTAAATTTTAGTAGCTCTAACAATTGTCACATGTGGTGATATATTTTAGAGGGAGGATGTATTAATGGGAAGAGAACCATGGATCATGTCCATTTGAGAAGAAAATATTTGCCTATAAAATGATATTATTTTTTAGATCATATAATATTTTTTGGCATACAAATATTTTAAAGACTAAATTAATTAACCTTGAAAGATCAAGAAGAAAACCTTATAACTAGTTAGACCATACTTATATCCACTTTATTCAAACAAGTCTCATTTGCTATTAAGATGGAATAATCATAACAAAATTAAGTTAAAATATTCATCAACTAATTAGTTCTTCAATTTTATTTAAAGAAAAATAGTCTTATTTTTATTTTTGTTCATGGCATTTAAAGGTCATAAATTATAAAAGTATATTATTGATACACACAATTTAGTCAATCTTTTTCAAGAATTCATATCATTTTTATTCATGGAAAATCGTAGAATATATAATTTAAAAAAAATCCATTTAACATTCATCAACATTTTTAAGTGGTACCAAGTAACAAATTTCTTTTATGGATGATTCTCACTCTTCTTCTAGAGCCATCTCCTTGAAAAATGCCCTACTTTGCTCCCTCCAAAAATAGAAATTAAGCCTAGGCTATGATACCGCTCTTCTTGTCATTGAACATGGGCCAAACCCTATGACCGATAAGGGAAAAAAAAGTGTTGAATACCTCAGGTAGCTCCAATATGACCACTGCTGGCAAAGGAAAATGAACCAAAAAATCCCCTAAAAATAGCCCAGCTGTTTCACCCAATCCCTCCCCTACAATTGACATTTTTTATGGAGATTGTGTTAAGGAAGAAATCACCACCTCCTTCTAAGATAGAAGATTAGCTAGACTTGCCAAGCTTACAATGATGGCTAAAATTGTTGTTGCTCTTGGTAAAAAAACACCAAGTGAAGAATCTTAGGCCTGGTCAAAGGATTCAACCTCCAAAGAGGAAACTGTTGAAGACAACAAAAAAACCATAGAAGAGTCATTGAACTTATTCTTGAGGACTCCCTATTTGACTCACCTCTGATGAAACATATAAATAACCTTAAAGGATATAGTGAAGAGGAGCAAGAACCTATGGAAAAAGGAGCTACTAGTAAGGTGGAAAGTTCTTAGAACTAGAGGTCGTTGCGGTTGAGTTTAAAGATTTGGGGGATAGTGTTGAGAATTTCGAGACTTCTCAAACCTGTATTAGGTGTGAAAGAAATAGTTAATTGACTGCTTGATTAAAAAAAAAACCATTCAAAAATTAGTTAAGATCAATAGCAGTCTGATGCATAGGGTTGTTATTGGTATGCTCATGGTAGGAGGAAAAATTGACAAGAAAAAGAACAAAAATGGAACAAAGAACAAAAATGAAGATAAGGAAAAGGGAAAGAATATTGTTGATGCGTCAACTTGAGAGAATGAACTAGACTAGATGGTGGAAGAATGGGACTTTATAATTTAAAATCCCCATGCTTATATGTTACTCTATTTTTTTTTATTTTGTTGTTCTTATTATGTCGTCTCTAGATTTTATGTTAACTGTTTATTGAATGAACTGATTATGAACTCTACTTGTTATATGGTGGTTTATTGGCTTGATCTCCAAGCTTGTTTTTTGATGGTTTTTTATTCTAATCTATAAGGGTTGGGGCCATTTTCCACTTATTTTAATCAAAAACATTTTGAAGTGGATAATTCAAGAATATTTAATTAGGTTACATGTAACTTCAAATTCATTACAATGGAATTTTTTTTTGTTTCTTGATTTGTAAATATTATAATATTTGTTACATTTATTTGAAAATTGGAAATGGGTTGAACTAAGAGGCCTCACATAAGCCACCTAAGCAATCGAAACTTGAAGATGTGTTGTTCATGTCTAACCAAAAAATAATTTGTGTTTAATTGACAATTGTTCATTAAACATTAGTGATATCATTTTTGTTTAATTGGTTTGATGGTATCCATGAACATGGCATAAATAAATGAAAATGTTGATTTGAAAAGAGAAACCTCACTAGTAAATTCGGGGCTAATTTTCGACAGCCTATAGTCAGAATTTTGACTACTTTTCATCAGACTACTGACAAATGAAGCCATCAAAAACTCATCATCGGACTTCTTGACGATGCCATTTAACGTCATAATTCTAACAACGTCATGAACTCTTCCGACGACGGCCATGATCGCTCCTCCAGCCAAAAATATCGTCAGATGGAAGTCAGAATTCTGACGCTCCCCCACTAATATGCATCGACGATCGTCCGACAAGGAAGTGTCGTCGGACATATAACATCCTCATCAGATGTTTCTTTAGTTGGCATTGGAATTCTGACGGCTATTTATTTAAAAATGTAAAAATAAATTTGATTGTTACGTACTATGATTGCAGCAAGGGGTAAGCCACCGATCAATTTGATTATTCTATACTGTGACTACAACAGGGTAAGGCAGGTGGTATTAGCCGGGTGTTTACTTAATGTAGTCTGATTTACTGGAGTGGAGGTGTTTTCCACAATCTAGATCCTCCTGAATACTAGTGTATCAAGCTGGAGGGAGGGTGTTGTCTACAATCTATTTTAGGTGGTGTCCCCATCGATCTACGCATACCTCTGCTGGGGGAGTGCTATTCAAATATATATATATATATATATATATATATATATATATATATATATATATATATATATACGGTTACCAACTATCTCTATACATACACCATCTCTCTAAAGTATATCCACGAGTGGTTGTCCTTATCTAGACGTAAAGAACACCTTATTGATATATACAATGAATGGTATTCTATCCCCATCAGCTACCAATAGGGGGCATAGGTTTCAAGCTAATATGAGGGGCACTGGTTTCAAGCTAATATGAGGTGCACCATGGTTGAGATGGTCCAATTGCTAAGAGGACTGTATGAACCACTGAGTATTGGTAAACCTATTAAAAATGGGATCAAAGGGAGCAGCTCTGGTACTGATAGGGAATTAGCTAACCTAGATACAAGAGCCTTTAAAGCTAATTTTCTAGAAAAGGAAGGGACAACACTAAAGGAAGAAGAGAAACCCAGTTAGGGAGATGAAATGACAAGACTTCATGATAAATATAATGCCCTAAGTGCTGGCATATGAAGAGACACTTCCTTTACAAAATAGTATGAGATGAAGACAAGGAATGGGCATAAGATGCGAAGATGTGATGAGCAGCCCCAAAAGGACATTCAACACTGCTTTGGAAAGATCACCATTCCCACCTTTACTGTATCTGATAGCTCTTTAGCAAGAGCTTGGTTGCAAAAATTGGACGCATGTTTCCTTTTGAATCCTAAGTTTGAAGAAGAGGCCATCAAGTTTTCCAACTTTCATCTTAAGGGGATGACTCACAAATGGTGGTATCATGGCATGATGACCCAAGGGAAAGATTCAATCACTGCCTTAGAAGATTTCAGTGAGACATTGATAAAGCGATTCGATAGAAAGGATAGAGAAATTCATTTAAAAAAGATAGCACAACTGAATCAAGAGGGCATAGATAAATAGAGAATACATAAGATTTTGAAGGAGTGGCGAGACTAAACCAAACTTAGAATTGGTAAACCTAAGGGCCAGACCTAGTGTCTTGGGGGCTCATCACAGATGACCTTTCCTATGTGAAGGCATAGAGACTTCGTAGTTCTTGAAACTATTTAAAACCCATCTAACATGATGGTATATAAAGGATTGGGTATGCAACCCTTTCTAGGGTCCCTTTACCCCAAACAGTTTTCTCGTCGGCTCCCACCCACTTAGGTGAAATAGAGACGATGACCTAGCTAAAACAAAAGGTCCATATATAACCCATAAACCAATGTTGATTGTAAAATAGTGATAAAAGTAAAACTAGACTATATGCTTCATCAATTGATTATCTCTACCACACTAATGTGATCTCCCAAGAGTTATAAACACAATTTTGATTCTTACAACTCTCATGATAAGAATGACTCTTAAATCATACAATTTTTAAGTGATATAAAGTACATGATTATGCTCATATCTATAAAACATGATCATTAACTAATACTAGTTACCCCCTAATGAATACCCCACTCAATTTGCATAATGACATCATATAATAATGTTGATAATCAAAACAAGATCAATATAATATACCTAAATTTGACATGATTTCAATCATCTAGTAGGAATAAATGGTCCTAAAACCATCATAATAAATCAACATATGACATTATGAATCTGCTACTTAGGAACCTCGAGAAGAAAGTGAATTATTAAGGATCTCAAACTTGGAACCACTCTAATAGTGAACTAAACCTCAAAAATCCTTGAGAATTCAACCTTAAAAAATCATCCCAAACTTGTTTTGTGGTTAAAATGGCCATCGTTGACCAATGGGAGCAAAAAAGGGCCAATTAGGCCTCCACGGGCTAGTAGCCTGCTGCATAACACACAAAATTGGCAGGTTTTGCAAAATTGCATGAACCCAGTTGGAAAATGAGTTTTGGGCTTATAAAAAAGTATGGGAACATTCCAAGAAATCCTCCAAATTCTCCTTAGGTCTCCTAAACAATGTGCAACCTCTTTTGGGGTAATTGAACCTTATTAGTGAGTTTGAGTAAATTGTGAGTTATAGGCCTAAAACTAGAAGATGAGCATTCCATGAAGAGGTTCACTTTGCTGCCCCTACATTTCCATGTGGAAATCTCCTAGTACACATTGGAACTGAAAGTTGAAGGCCCCAAGAACCAAGCACAAGTAGTTGAAGATGGGAGGAACAAGCATTTTGAGTAGTTTTGGAGCATGGGAGTAAGCCATCACCATAAAGGGAGTTTTCTAGGCAAGTAGACCATGGAATCCTTGGCATTAAAATAACAAGGTAGGTTGAGTAAACATACACATCAGATCCTACAAGGTTTTGGCCAATACATTGATCCTTTTGAGCAAATTAGCCTTGTGAGCACTTTCCTACCAAGCTCCCTATCATAGTGGTATCAGAGCCTGTGAAAGATTCAGGGAAAAGACATTAGGCAAACATGGTGACCAATGCAGAATTGGCTAAGAAGGTAGAGGACCAAGATGAGGAAAATAGGGCACTCAGAGAAAGACTATACCAACTAGCAATGAAACTAGATGAAGTAGCAGTCAAAACTGAAGAAGTCCAGGATAAGGTTGGAGATCAGGGTAAAATGATGGCAATAGAGGATGAAGTCCCCATGCTCGACCCTGTCATTGAGCAAGAACCATTCTTGAAAGCCTTGAGAGCTATGAGTGGTAAGACCTTAGAAGGAGTGGCTCTTTTCAGTGGGAAGATGGATCTAGATGCTCTAATAGAGTGGATCGAGGGGTTAGAAAACCATTTTGAGTGTGATGGAGTGACTGAAGCACAAAAGGTCAAGGTGGCAAAATCAAGGCTGAGAGGGGCAGCCTTAACATGGTGGAAGTTCATCCAAGAGGAAAGGGTGAAAGTAGGCAAGCAACCACTAGCCACTTGGAAGGAAATGGTAGCCAAAATCAAAGAGACCTACCTTCCTAAAGACTATGAGATACAACTTCACAAGAAAAGACAAAACTTGAGACAAAAAGACCTAGATGTCAGTAGCTACACTGAAGAGTTTCAAAAACTGTGCATGAGATCTAGAGTAGTGGAGGATGAAAGTATCAAAGTGGCAAGGTACTTGAATGGGTTAAGGTGGAACATCCAGGAAGAGATGAGCTTGTTATGCCCACAAACCATACACAAGTGCTATCAATTGGCACTTAAGGTGGAAGAGAAGGGTAGGAGAAAGCAAGAACAAAACAATAGAGGCCAAGGTAGGGGAATAGATAATAGAGGCCATAGAGGGAATTTTGGGGGAAGAAGCATAGATCAACGATCCCAGGGAGAGTCTAAGCTTACTGAGAAAAGTGGGGATTCACAGAGCAAACCCAACTATAGGGGTAGGGGATCAAGCAACCCGAGTAGAGGTAGATCTAATGGACTAAGGAGAGGGCCCTACTTATCAACAATGAAATGCTACAACTGCCAAAAGTTAGGCCACCCTTCTTATAGATGCCCAGAGAAGCCTAGTTCATCATATGGAGGTGAAAAGAGAGTAAACTATGTTCAAGAAGATGGATGTAGTTCCAGAACTTCAGTTTTGAGTCACCTAGCTTCAGAAGACGGTGAGAGTTTGAAGATCAAGAGAGTGTTAATGAAGAAGCCACATAGTGCAGAGGCCTCACAGAGAAGAGCATTGTTTAGGATTAAGTGTAAAATCATGGGAAAGGTGTGTAAGGTGATCATAGATTTAGGATCCACAAATAACATCATATCAGAAGAAGCAGTAAGCAAATTGAAACTACCTAGGATACAACACAAGGAGCCATACAATGTCACTTGGTTGAATAAGGGACAACATGTGTTGGTAAATGAGCAAGCTTGGGTAGATTTCCACATTGGGGGATATGTAGATAGGATCCTATGTGACATCCTTCCTATGGATGCTTGCCACCTGCTATTGGGTAGACCATGGCAATTTGACCGAAAAGCACAACATGATGGGGAAAGAAACTCCTATTCATTTCAGAAAGATGGAGTAGCATATCTGATCCAATCCTTCATTGAAGAAGGAGAGAGTAGCAACAAAGTGCCTAACATCTTGTTAGTGAATGAGAAAGAGTTCATACAAACACTAGAAGAGGGTGAAGGAGTAGGATTTTCACTCATAGTGAAGCCTAAGGAAGAAAAGGTAGAAAAGAAAGTTAAGATACCACATGAGGTGCAACAAATCCTTGATAACTTCAAACACATAATCAGTGATGGTACACCTGCAGCCTTACCACCTCCTAGAGCCATTAGCCATCAAATTGACTTTATTCTTGGAGCCTCTTTGCCCAATAAGGCAACCTACAAGATGACCCCTGAACAAAAAAAAGAGGTAGCAAGACAAATACAAGAACTCTTAGACCAAGGACTGATTAGGAAAAGCATTAGTCCTTGTGCAGTACCTATAGTGTTGGCACCTAAGAAGGGTGGAACATGGAGACTTTGTACGAATTCCAGAGCCATCAACAAAATCACCATTAGATACAGATTTCCCATACCCAGGATAGAAGATTTGATGGATTGTTTGGGGGGTGCACAATATTTCAGCAAGATTGATTTGAAGAGTGGTTATCATCAGATAAGAATCAAAGAGGGGGATGAGTGGAAGACAACTTTCAAAACAAATGAGGGCCTCTATGAGTGGCTAGTCATGCCTTTTGGACTCTCTAATGCTCCCAACACATTCATGAGACTCATGAATGAAGTTTTACATGATTTCATTGGAAAATTTGTTGTAGTGTATTTAGATGACATTCTTATTTTCAGCAAGACTAAGGAAGAACACTTACAACATTTAGCTATTGCTTTGAAACAGTTATCTGATGAACAACTAACCATAAATCTAGAAAAATGTGATTTCATGCAACAAGAATTAGTCTATCTTGGCTTTGTTGTATCAGGAGGCAATCTGAAAATGGATCACTCAAAGGTTGCGGCAATAACCAGTTGGCCAACTCCTAAGACAACCAGTGATGTCAGAAGCTTCCATAGTTTGGCTCAGTTTTACAGAAAATTTATTAGGGGATTCAGTGAGATTTGTGCTCCAATGTTGGACACCATCAAAGGGGGTGTAAAGGTAAAGTTTCAATGGACAAGTGCAACAAATAAGGGGTTTGAATTACTGAAAACTAAAGTAGTCACTCAACCAATGCTTATCCTACCTAGTTTTGATAATCTTTTTACTATTGAATGTGATGCTAGTAATATTGCAGTAGGAGCTATTTTAAGTCAAGAAAATAGACCAGTTGCATTCTTTAGTGAAAAGTTAAATGATGCAAAGAAAAAGTACTCATCTTATGATTTAGAACTTTATGCATTGGTAAAAGCACTTAGGAAATGGAGAGACTATCTTCTTCCTAAAGAGTTTGTTGTATACACAGATAATTAGGCACTCAGTTTCTTGAACTCATAGGATAAAATGAATCATAGACATGTTAAATGGGTAGAATATTTACAAGCTTACACTTTTACTCTTAAGCATAAGAAGGGTCAGTTGAATAAAGTAGCAGATGCTTTGAGTAGAAGATTGTTAACTATTCATGAGATTCAAGTTCAGAGTATTGGTATTGATAGTTTCAAGGACATGTATCATACTGATAATGATTTTGCAGAAGCTTACAAAGTTTGTAAAGATTTTGAGAATAACTTCCATGGTGCCTATGCTGATTTCACTTTGCAGGATGGTTTGTTATTTAGGGGTGGATAGTTGTGTGTTTCACAGGGTTCTATGAGAGAGAACCTCATTCAAGAGAGGCACAATGGGTGCTTAAGTGGACATTTCGGTCTCAATAAGACCTTAGAGCTGGTTCAAAGGTTCTATTATTGGCCTAAGATGCAGAGAGACATCAGGAGGTATGTTGAGTAGTGCTTGGTATGCCAGAAAGCAAAAGGTAACTCCTCTAATGCTGGTTTATATCAGCCTCTTCCCATTCCACATAGGCCTTGGGATTGCATTAGCATGGATTTTGTAGTAGGATTACCTAGAACTCAAGCACGATTTGATAGCATCTTTGTGGTAGTTGATAGATTCAGTAAGATGGCTCACTTCATTCATTGCAAAACAACTCATGATGCAAGTCATATTGCTTATTTATTTTTCAAAGAAGTTGTTAGGATTCATGGTTTGCCTACTAGCATTGTATCTGATAGAGATGTTAAGTTTCTTGGTCATTTCTGGAAAACATTATGGAAGAGATTGGGTACTAATCTCTCTTTTGGTTCAGCTTATCATCCACAAATGGATGGCCAAATTGAAGTTGTGAATAGGTCTCTTGGAAACATGCTTAGGTGTTTGACAAAGGAATATGGGCAGAGTTGGGATCAACTCATTCATCAAGCAGAATATGCCTACAATGATAGTGTTAACCGGTCTACAGGTAAAAGTTCATTTGAAGTTGTTCATGGTATGCATCCAAGGGGTATATTGGAGTTAAGGGATATCACTAACTTGCAACATAAGAGTAGGACAATAGATGACATGGCTCATTCCATGAAGGAGGTTCATGAGCAAGTGAGACAAGCTCTCCAAGACACCTCTCAAAAAGTCAAGGCAAGAGTGGATGCTACAAAGAGAGATGTTTAGTTTGCCATAGGTGATTATGTGATGGTTCATTTGAATAAGGAAAGGCTCCAAAAGGGAGTTCCAAGCAAGCTTCAGATGAGGAGGATAGGCCCTTGCAAGATCTTGGCTAAGTATGGGTCTAATGCTTATAAAGTTGATTTGCCTACTAATGTTTCTTTGACCCCCATTTTTAATGTTGCAGATCTAATTGCTTTCAAAGGGCAGCCACCTGAGGAGGTTCAAAGAGTTTCAGATGTTTCCCATTCCCTTTCTGATCTATCTCTCCCTTCTCTTTCTTTTCCCCATGCTGAACAAGTTCTAGACTCCAGAGTTGTCAAAAAGACAAGGCATCATACCTACATGGAGCATCTCATCAAGTGGAAAGATCAGCCTATCTCTGAAGCCACTTGGATACCTGAAGTTGACATCTAGAAAGTTGGCATTTCTTCTTCTTTGCTACCTCAAGGAGTCACATGACTTCTTTGTTTTTGGGGGAGTATGGTGCAGGAGCACCTAGTTGAGTCAAAACTCCATTTTTGGGTATTCCATGCTTATATGTTTGTAAAGTCTTGTGCTAGGTTGTTTTGAGTCATTTTTAGTGGTTTTGATCTCATTTTGGGCTTGAGAGATCAAATCTTGCATTCCAGGCCTTGAGTTGACAATTTTTGGCCAAAATGTGAAAAATGACAAAAAAAGGTCTCCAAATGGTTTCAAGAGCATTGAAACATGTTTTTTTAGTGTTTCTAAGCATGTCTAAGTTGTTTAGTCAAGTTTATGAGGTTAGGTTGTGAAAAATGCATCTTGGAGCAAGAAAAGTTGTCATTTGGCTTAAGAAAGTTGTCAAAATTGTCTTTTTCTTGCAAAATGTAATTTTTGAAGCCTCTTGTCTGTACAAGGGCATGGAAACCAACTTGAGAAACTATATAAGGCCTCCCTTTCCTTGGAAAGGGTTGGTGATTGTACTTACAAGTGGAACTCAATAGAAATCAAGTGTTTTTGGCTTTTATGATTGTTTTTCTTCCTTTTTGAGGGGCAGTCCGTACTGTAGCTGTACAATCCGTACTGTACCTTTTGGGAAGTTGATATGTCGTTTTATTAAGACTTCTCATTGTTGTGAAATATTGATCGAAGAATAATGACAACAATTCTGGAAGACTGATTGTCATGAGTTATTGATCGTCTCCATCATTGAATCTGGTTTAAATACAAGAGGAAAGGTTGCCTATGTAGGGACATGTCCATATGTGGCAGTTGCCACGTATGGACATGTCCCTATAGAGGCAACCGTTCATAACAATTAGTTTGTTTATGTTTGATTTTCAAATTGTATGCTCTGTTAATATATCACTATCCAGATAATAACCGATTTACCATTAGTTAGATTCATGAGGGCTATATCTTAACACTCCCTCTTAGTAGGAGTGGATCTAAGTAATTTTCTTGGGAGAATATTCTGTCATGACTTCCGACACAATTCGGGACAACATTTAATATAGTCTTGTCATGACAATAAACTCAATATCATGATATCCGGCTCAGTCCGGGACAATCACTTAAGAAGTCAATAATGAGATGATCACATACTTTAGGATCAAGATATTCGGCACAGTCTGGGAAAACAACTTAATGTAGTCAATCTTGACACTTGGTCAACTATTGTCAAGATTTTCACCTTGAAATAGTAACCTTAAACATAAGAAGATCGTCATCTTCTTGAACACAGTTAGAATATTGCAATATACATTTTATTTATTTATTCATGAACAAATTACACATGGTAGGAATTTCAACCTAATAATCTCAATTATAATCTAGTCATACCAAGTTTACTTCTGAAGTATTCTATCTTCAATCTTGCAAGTGGCTTGGTGAAGATATTAGCATTTTGTTCTTCAGTACTGATGTACACTAGTTTTATGATGTTTCGATCTACCATATCTCTTATGTAGTGATAAGGGATCTCAATATGTTTGGATCGATTGTGAAAAATTGGATTTACTGAGAGCTCGATATAGCTCTGATTTTCACAGTGAATTATTGTTGAATTCAGAGTTTTTCCAAATAATCCAAATAATAACTTTCTTAGCCATACCACTTCACGAGCTCCCATGGAGGCTGCCATATATTCTGCTTCGATGGAGCTTTGTGCAACTGCTGACTGCTTTCTGTTGAACCAAGATATCATAGCAGAACCAAGACTGAAGCAACACCCTGTAGTACTTTTATGATTAGTGGTACTTCCAGCCCAATCAGAATCAGAATATCCTTCAAGTTGAATCTCAACATTTTCATACTTTAAGCCAAGTCCGATTGTGCCTCGTAAATATCTTAGAATGTGTTTAGCAACCATTAGATGTATCTTCTTAGGTTCACACATGAAGTCACTTAATACATTTGTAGCATAGCAGATATCAGGATGAGTATTTACCAAATACACGAGTGAACCGACGATTTGTCTGTAGAGTGTGGGATCTGTAGGTTTTGAATCTTCTGCCTCAATTTTCAGCTCGTGCAAATTAGTTTCCATTGGTGTAGCTAATGTCTTACACTCCATCATCCCAAATCTAGTTAGAATATCTGTGGTGTACTTTCCTTGATTTAGGAAGATGTAGTTTTTCTTCTGCCATACTTCTAATCCCAGAAAATAATGTAGAAGCCCTAGATCCTTCATATCAAATTCTGCTGCTAGATCTTGCTTACATTTCTCAATGAGATTATCCTCTCTTGCTATCAAAAGATCATCCACGTAAAGGACCAATATAATCATATTTCCATTTGAAGCCTTGAAGTAGATGTTGGAATCTGCTAGGTTCTTGGAGTACCCTAGTTTGGAGAGATAGTTGTCTATCCTTGCATACCAGGCCCTAGGTGCTTGTTTTAACCCATAGAGAGCTTTCTTTAGTTTACAAACATAGCAATTTTTATCACATGTGGTGAATCCTTCTGGTTTTTCTATATATACTTCTTCTTCAATTGAACCATTTAGGAAGGCAGTCTTTACATCCATTTGGTGAATTTTCCATCCTTTGGATGCTGCAATTGCAATGATTGTTCTTACTGACGTATACCGGGCAACTGGGGCAAATGTCTCTTCATAATCAATTCCTGCTTTTTGAGAGAATCCCCTGGCCACAAAGCGAGCTTTATGTTTTTCAATGCTGCCATCAGATGCATATTTGATCTTGAATATCACTTGGATGAGACAACTGATTTGTCTTTTGGTCTAGGCACTATATCCCAAACATCATTCTTTAGTATAGATTGATATTCTTCAACCATAGCATCTTTCCAAGCCTGTTTTGATAAGGCTTCTTTGACATTTGTTGGTTCAGAATTTGTGAGTTCGGTTAGAAGTGCAACATAACATTTTAGAGTTCTTGTTCTCTTATTTTCTTTGGAAATTTCATTTGGTTCTACATTATTCTCTTCAATCATTTTCCTTGCCCATAGAGGTCTTTTCTTGTTATTGAGTGTTTCAATATTTTCATCAACAAGAGGTTCAGAAGCTCTTATGATGTCCTCCCTCTTAGTGTCTGAAGGTTTGGAATTTTCTATGATATTCTCCCTCTCAATCTCAGTTATGTGATCTTCTTCTTCTTTAGTAATGTTATCATCCTCAAGTTCTTTGAGTGTAGTGTTTTCTTCAAACTTTACATCTCTACTTATCTCAACAAATTTTTTTCCTGGAATGTAAATGCGATATCCTTTAGTATTTTCACTATAGCCAATGAAGATACCTCTTTTTCCGGATGGTTCTAGTTTTGTCCTCTTTTCTTTAGGAACATGTATATATACGGGACAACCAAATATCCTTAAATGACTTAAGTCTGGTTTGTTCCTTGTAAAAGCTTCTTCAGGAGTTATGTTTTCTAGAACTGAGTGCAGACATCTGTTTTGAATGTAGACTACTGTATTTGAAGCTTCTGCCCAGAATGAAGTGTGTAAGTTTTGGTAATGCATCATGGCTTTTGCTACTTCAATTATGGTTCTGTTCTTTCTTTCTGCTACTCCATTCTATTGTGGATTATATGGTACAGTATACTCCCTCTTAATCCCAACAGAATTACAAAAGTCTTTGAAGTTGTCAGATGTATATTCTCCCCCATTGTCGGATCTTAACACCTTAATTTTCTTCCCTGACTGGTTTTCTACTAGTGCCTTGAATTCTTTGAACTTAGATAGTACTTCATTTGAGTCTTTGCACTTTAGAAAATATATCCATTTTTTTCGAGAGTAGTCATCAACAAATATTATGTAGTATAAGGATCCAGTTAGGGATGGTGTTGACATGGGACCGCATAGGTCTGAGTGAATTAGTTCTAAAATAACTTTTGATTTGTGCTCGCTTGAGGGAAAAGAAACTTTCACATTCTTTCCCAAGGCACATCCTTTGCAAATCCCTGTGTGTTTAGATTTTAGTTGGGGCAGTCCTGAAGTAATCTTCTTTATGTTGGATAGAGCACTATATCTTAGGTGTCCTAATCTTTTGTGCCATAATTCATTATTATTTGAAACTTCAAGATTTAGTGCTTCCTTTTGATCACTGCATAGTTTGTATAGGCTACCATCTCTTGAACCTACTATTATGGCATTTTTGATATTTGTATTTTTAGGCCAGAGTAGAACTTTATCTTCGTTGAAGGTAACCCGATATCCTTGATCAACTAGGCCTGAGATTGAGACTAGATTTCTTTTTATTCCAGGTACAAACTATAGACATCTAAAAATGGTCAACGCTTGGGGAGTCATACTTTAACATTCGCGCATTGCCTTATTTTAGGGTTTTTGCGTTGCATTAACATTTCTTCTATGTTGCGCGCTTGGTCTTTATCATTTTCAAGCATTGAGTCCTTCTTCTACATTCCTCATTTTTCTCACTTTTGAATTTGGTCTTGTTGATAACAATCTCCAGTCATGATTTTGGTCGATACTTGTCCTCTTGTCAATCTCGTCATTTTGTGATCGATTCGTCATCGATCCTTGTCCTCTTGTCAATCTCATCATTTTGCGATCGATTCGTCATCGATCCTCATCCTCGTCAATCTTGTCATTTTGTGATCGATTCGTCATCGATCCTCATCCTCATCAATCTTGTCATTTTGCGATTGATTCATCATCGATCCTTGTCCTGGTTAATCTTGTCATTTTGCGATTGATTTGTCATCGATCATTGTCCTTTTCAATCATGTCAATTTGGATCAATTAGTCATTGTTCCTCGTCAATTGGTGCCTATCAATTCAATCTCAATCATTTATCATCATCGGTCCTTTGTTAATCAAAATCATGATCGAATCGACATTAATTTCTTGTTGTCTTGACCTAATTCCTTGTCCTCTTATTTCTAGGGTTTTATGATTTGATCATTAAATCCTTTTCTTCTTCTTGGTGGGTTAAATAAATCTATTTATTTAGTCCTAGGTCTTTTCATGAATTAATTAATGGATGAAAACCTATTAATTTCTCCTAATTCCTAATTTCTATTTCTCCTATTTTCTTCAATTTTTCTAATATTTCCTCTAAATTCATTCCCTAATTCTCTCCTATGTTTATGCTTCCATTTGTTGCAATCATGGAGGCTATTTTCTCTCTTCTCTTTTGTCATAGGAATGGCATTTTAATTTTGTCATAACTTGTCAATGAATCAATTTTGCATGTCAATTTTGTCATAATTTTGTCAATCAATCAATCTTGCATAGAAATGTCAATTTTTGTCATAATTTGTCATATTTGTCATTCTTGATTTGAAATTTCCTTTCAAATCTCTTCATGCTAATCTTGTCATCTTTCCAATTTGTCTATAAATTGGATGATTTTCTTCAATCAAAAGGGGAAATCAATCACATTTTCAAGTAACCTTATGCTACAAATTTCATCAACAACTTGCTTTCCACTTGCAAATGCACTTTGCAGGTGAGAACAACATCAAATTGGAAGGTGAAAGAAGAACAATGGAGCCACATGAAGGAGATATCTGCATCTAGTTTGCTTTGATTTCATTTTGAATATCTTGTCTTCATGCCTTTATTGATTGTAATTAGGATTTCTTATCATTCCAATCTAGTTTTTGTGATTGAACTAGTTTAATATCTATTTGCTTTGATGAATTCCAAATTCCTACCTACACAAACAAAACATCCTTTAATTGTAGAGATACTCCATTTCTTAGTTTGATAGTATAGGTCCCAATTCCTTTCACAGGATATGTGGAGTTATCTCCAATAGTAACCTCTTCACTTGAGTGCCTGTTAAGTGTTTCAAACTGATTTCTGAATCCAATTATATGCCTTGATGCTCCACTGTCTACGATCCAAGTGTTTTTATTTGTATTTATTTCGCTTGATAGGGCTAAGAATAAAAGTGAGTTTTCTCCTTTGACTTCGGCTAGAGTAGCTTGTGTTTTCTTCCTTTCTGGATAATTCTTGTGAGTGTGCCCATATTTGTTGCATTTGTAACACTAAACTTTAGACATATCTCTTTTCTGATGGTTTTTATTTCCTCTCTTCCGTTTGGAGAACTTTTTCTTTTTGTTGAAGGTATTTGTATTAAGTGCTTGGATTTCTCCTTCTTTATTTGTCCCTAATCCTCTTGAGATTAGTCGAGATTCCTCTTGAATGCACTCATTCTTAAGTTGTTCAAATTTGGGTAAGGGGGGTGTTCTGCTAATACATTGAATGTAGGATTCCCATGAAATTGGTAATCCTCTTAGGGCTATGAGAGAGATTTCTTGATCATCTACCTCATATTCAATAGTTTGTAATTGGTCTTTTACTTCAGATATCCTTGAAAAGTATGTAGATATTGTATCATCTTTATTCATCTTTATGTTTAAAAGTTGTTGTTTCAAGGTTAACATTCTGCTCGCATTGTTAACTTCATATGTATTTTTAATGGTTTTAAATACTTCATATGCTTTAGGCAGTCTGGCTATAGATGGAAGAATATGATCTTTGACTGAGTCAATAATTATTTTCTTTTCTTTATTATTACGCCTTTTCTAGGTAGATTTCTCTGGTTCATCATTTGGCATGTCTAGATTTTCTTCTATGTAAGACTCTAATTCTAGTTCTTCAAGAATGGCAATGATCCGTATCTTCCAGGAAACGAAGTTGGAGGCTCCTTTGAGTCTATCTTCCACTCTCATATTACTTGACATTTTGAATATTTTCTTAGTCGGATATATCCTCTGCGTATATAGCCTCTGCGTTGATTTGTTATTTACTTCCGATAAATGCTTATGAGTAATATGGCTGTCTAATTTATTCTCTTAATAACCTGGCTCTGATACCATGTTGTGAAATATGGATCGAAGAATAATGACAGTGATTTTGGAAGACTGATTGCCGTGAGTTATTGATCGTCTCCATCATTGAATCCGGTTTAAATACAAAAGGAAAGGTTGCCTATGTAGGGACATGTCCATATGTGGCAGTTGCCACGTATGGACATGTCCCTACGGAGGCAACCGTTCATAACAATTAGTTTGTTTATGTTTAATTTCCAAACTATATGCTTTGTTAATATATCACTCTCTAGATAATAACCAATTTACCATTAGTTAGATTCATGAGGGCTATATCTTAATACTCATGTACTTGTTTCATTGATTTTTCTTTTGCAAAGTGCTTATTCAAAAAGTTTTGTAAACTGTGCATCTGCTACCCTGCCAGGGGTTTGGAGTTGTACGATGCATCAACTTGGTTGATCCAGGTTTGGGATCCCTCCTATGGATTCTACCAAGTTGATCCATTTGTATATAGTGTATATATCTTTCCTTTTGTGCTAGAAGAATGGTTTGAAGATGCTATTGAGTGATTACTAGGCAAGTGTTTGTCATTTGGCTAGTATCTTGATAAAGACTCAAAGTTTGCACTCAAAGGTAATTGAGTGAGAAAATGATTGTAACAATGGTCTAGAAATGTGATGAACAATTGAAGCACCTTTTTGATGTATTAGAATAGTTTACACCTTTGTAATCTTTCCTTTTTGTAGACAAAACAGTGAGTTCACTATTTTTGGGAAAGTTGTTGTCATTTTGCTTAATGGAATGCTACAAAGCATTAACCACGCCTTGGAACACTTAAGGAAATGTAATAGGGAGATGAATTGTTCTGTGGAAATCCTCTTTGAGGTGTAACTCCATCCCAATCTCCTCATTCTTGCAGGTTCCAAAGACAAACAGGTTGCTGACTGGTAAAGACAGTGAAAAGATAGTGATAGTGACTGTTCTTCTTCTTGTTTGCCAAGTGTATGGAAAAATGTCAATCCACCAAAGGTAGGGAAGGTTTCAATATGGTGTGGCAGAGGTTTCCAAACAGCCAAGGAGTTTGAAGCAAGTTTGAAGGAGAGCAACTATGGTAGAAGCACTAAAAACCCTACCAAACCCTCCTTTTATGCCATAAAAGGTGGACAGTTTGAAAACCACTCTAACGGTGAACTAAACCTCAAAAATCCTTGAGCATTCAACCTTAAAAAATCATCCCAAACTTGTTTTGTGGTTAAAATGGCCATCGTTGACCAATGGGAGCAAAAAAGGGCCAATTAGGCCTCCACGGGCTAGTAGCCCTACTGCATAACACACAAAATTGGCAGTTTTTGCAAAATTGCATTAACCCGGTTGGAAAATGATTATTGGGCTTATAAAATAGTATGGGAACATTCCAAGAAATCCTCCAAATTCTCCTTAGGTCTCCTAAACAATGTGCAACCTCTTTTGGGGTAATTGAACTTTATTAGTGAGTTTGAGTAAATTGTGGGTTATAGGCCTAAAACTAGAAGATGAGCATTCCATGAAGAGTTTCACTTTGCTGCCCCTACATTTCCATGTGGAAATATCCTAGTACCCATTGGAACTGAAAGTTTAAGGCCCCAAGAACCAAGCACAAGTAGTTGAAGATGGGAGTAACAAGCATTTTGAGTAGTTTTGGAGCATGGGAGTAAGCCATCACCATAAAAGGAGTTTGCTAGGCAAGTAGAACATGGAATCCTTGGCATTACAATAACAAGGTAGGTTGAGTAAACATACACATCAGATCCTACAAGGTTTTGGCCAATACATTGATCCATTTGAGCAAGTTAGCCTTGTGAGCACTTTCCTACCAATCTCCCTATCACATTGTTTAGAGCCACCAAACTATCAACAAGAGTAGAATCTATTAGGGTCATACAATTTTAGGACATATAAAGAGTCACCTTAAAAAACCCACACTAATTGCAAAAGATCAAAAACTTTCCTAGAAAAAAAGTACAATATAACATAAGGATGGTGATCGAAAATGGGCCGTGAAGGGTAATGTTGAAATCTAGGCTTTACCTAAAGGCCTCCTATCTTTTACTTTTTCATGTGAAGAAGATAAATTAAGGATACTATGTGGGAGTCCCTGGATGGTAGGAAAGACAACTTTGGTTCTCCAGAAATGGCATTCGAATTTGAACATGAACGACTCTCTTTTGGCACAAGTCCCAGTATGGCTAAAGCTACCAGGTTTGCCTCTTGAATATAGGGCAGAAAGCATCTTCTCAGGAATTGCAAGCTCCTTTGGTGAACTCCTCTCTATAGACCCAGTCACAGCTTCAAAAAGGAGACTCACTCATGCTAGGTTTTGTGTAGGGATGCAGATATGCCAAAACAGATAGATCTAGTGTCAAAGTTGGGAACATGGAAACAACAAATTGAATATGAATCTATCCCCTTTGCCTACTTCCATTGTAAAAAAGTAGGTCACTAGGCAAAATCCTGTCCAAGCAAGCCGAAAGTAGAGTTCGAGCAGTCTAAACCCCATATTGAAAATCAAAAGGCTCCAGAAAAAAAGGTATGGCAAGTTAAAAACTTAGAGAATAAGGAAGTAGACTATAATCACTTTGATCCATTGGGGGAGAATAAGGAAGTGTCCTCAAATTCTATCTCTAGCCCCTCAACCCTGGAAGTATTGAGAAATGAGTCAACCAAAGTCAACACCTATGTTACAACTCAAACAGAGGAATTGAAAGAACAGACTGAATCTTCAAATGACATAGCTGAAGTGGTAGCTGACACTTATGCGGGAAAGGAATTGCAAGAGAAAGATGACCAACCCGAGGAAAGGGAGATCCCTGGCTTCCAAGAAGAAAAGACTGACTCTTCACTGCTCATGACAAGTTTTGAAATGCAAGAAGCCCAAAAATGTGTAATACTGGGTATGAACCTCTCGGACTCGGACCAGAACTCAAAAGCAACAAATAGTGATTCAAATACTTCCATAATCCCTAATTGGGGTAATGAAGATAAAATTTCCAAAATCCTCAGTAACCTGGAAGCGACTCTTGAGAAAGATGCTAAGTGGAAAATACCAAAATACAGGAACAAGAAAGGAACCACTCCCTCGACTTCTCATCTAAGGAAATCCAACATAATAGCTCAAGTTGATGTTGGGTATATCTCCTCTTCCCCAGGTCGACCCTCTAACCATAAAGTCAGAGACAAGGAGGCCAACAAGAACATTGTAGATGGGACCTAGAAGACTCTTAAGGAGTTAGGAATCGGTAAGTATGAAGATTATCTCTTGGAATATTAGGAGACTTAATAATCCTCATAAACAAGACATCATTAGGAATATGATAAGGGATAGCAAACCTGATGTTTTTCTAATTCAAGAAACCAAAATGAGTAGACAAAAAGTTCAATCTTTGAAGTTATTCAAAAATGGTAATGTTAGTGGTGTTAGTTTGGAAGGTGCTTCAGGAGGCATAGCCACCATTTGGAACCTCAATACTATCAAAGGCCATGTTCTTATTGAGGAAAATAACTTCTCTTGCATCAAATTTGAGCATTTAAAAGATGGTACTTCATGGGTCCTCACTAACATTTATGCTCCCAATACTTTGAAAGCTAGAAATTCCTTCTAGAAAAAACTCATAGAAGCTAGGGACAACATCAGAAATCTTAGCTGGCTGGTCATGTGAGACTTCAATACTCCTTTGAGAGAGGAGGAAAAATTTGGAGGAAGCCCCTCTCAACTGGAAAGTAGGTTGGCCCTTATGAACTTTATTAGTACCCAAGCTCTCAATGATGTGGAAATACAGGGATGCAATTACACTTGGACTAATAGGAGAATTGGTAATGATCTTATCCAAGTTCGTCTTGACACGACTCTCATCTCTGATGACTGGTACAGTCATTATTTTTGTTCTCTGTCGGCCCATATTTGGGTTGGGTCAGATCATTTTCCTATCACCTTCATTGCTGACTCAATTAATAGAAGGAGACACTTCCCCTTCAAATTTGAAAAAATGTGGACCCTTCACCTAGATATCAAAAGTAATATTCATAAATGGTGGAGTATCCAAGTTGAGGGAACTGCTATGTACAGAGTTGTTAAGAAGCTTAAAAGTGTAAAGGATAACATAAGACTCTGGAATAAATCTAGCTTTGGGAATATCTTTGAGGCTAAAGGTAAAGTCCAGGAAGACCTAAAAAAAATACAGGCCCAAATTCAGAAGGATGGTTTTAGTACCATGTCCATTGCTGATGAAAATGAGACTCTTAAAAAATACCATGAAATCATTGCTAAAGAGGAAACTTTCTGGAAGTAGAGATCAAGATGCATTTGGCATAAGGAAGGAGATAGGAATACTAGATTCTTTCATATGTCGACGATCAAGCATAAAGTGGCTAATAGGATAACCAAACTAATTGTGAATAATGGGGAGTTGGTCAAGGAGGAAAAAATAAGGAATGAAGCTAAAAGGTATTTCTTTGAACTACTCAAGAGGTATCACAGATTGGATGCTGAAGCTCAAACTTCTTTCCTTCATAACATCCCCTGTCTCATTGATGAACAGATGAACGTCTCCCTCTCTTCCATTCCTTCGATCTTGGAAATAAAAAATGCTGTTTTTTCTTTTGATGGTAACAAAGCGCCTGGCCCAGATGGTTTCCCCATGTTCTTTTTCCAAGATTTCTGGGACATTGTCGGGAAAGATGTCTCCAATGGGGTTAGGGAATTTTTTGGGGCTAGAAAACTTTTGAAAGAAATCAATGATACTTTCATTGCTCTCATCCCCAAAACCCAAGGTGCTGACTCTATGGACAAGCTTAGACCAATTAGTTTATGCAATTCTTTTTATAAGATTATCTCCAAGGTTCTTACTTCCAACATTCTGTCTGTCCTTCCTACTTTGATTAATCACCAGCAAAATGGTTTTGTCCCTATAAGACAAATTGTTGACTCTATTAAGACTGTCAATGAGAAAATTAAATCTCTTGTTAGAGCTAAGAAGCAGGGTCTCATCCTCAAGCTTGATCTCTCCAAGGCTTATGGCTGGGTTGACTGACCTTTTCTTGTGAAGATTCTTATGGCTTATGGTTTTTCCACTAGAGTTATTGACCTCTTCAGCTAGCTTATCACCTCTGCCTCTTTTGCTGTTCTTGTCAACGGTTCCCCTTCCCCCTTTTTCCAAGCTTCTAGAGGACTAAGACAAGGGGATCCCATTTCCCCCATCCTCTTCATCATTATGGCAGAATGTTTTGGAAGGTCCATAGAAAATATGGTTATGCAAGGCTCCTTTAAGGGACTCCAACCTTCTTCAGCTGACCTTATTTTCTCCCACCAACAATTTGTGGATGATACTATTATCATGGGAGAATCTAGTATCTCTGAAGCTAAAATCCTGAAGAGTACTCCTTGTAAGTTTACCTCAGCTTCTAGACAACTTATTAATTGGGTCAAAAGTGAAGTTTTTTTCATCAATACTCCTGAGAGAAGACAATAGGGAATCAATAGAATCCTGGAATGTAGGATTGCTGATCTTCTTGCGACCTATCTTGGTCTCCCCATGGGCATTGCACCTCCTGATCCTTTTTGGAGCTCACTAGTGGATACATTTCATAAAAAACTAGTTGGTTGGAAAGGAGCCCTCTTAAGTCATGCTGGAAAGCTTCAACTTCTAAAAGCTTCTCTTCAAAGTATACTGATTTATGCCTGTTGTGACATTTTCACACATCGCCCCATTGCAAATGGGACCCTTGCTTTTTTTTGCTTTTTAGGGTTTGTTTTCTAGGTCTTTTAGGGTTTTGTTAGTTAGCCTTTGCATTTTGAGTGCTGTCGGGGAGATCAATAGGATAGCAGGTCCTGCTAGTCTGAAAGTCCTGATCCTGAAAATTTGGCTAAGTCTGGAATGTCCTGATCCTGAAAATTTGGCTAAGTCTGGAATGTCCTGATCCTGAAATTTGGCTAAGTCTGGAATGTCCTGATCCTGAAATTTGACTAAGTCTAGAAACTGAAAAACCTCAAAAAACTAGATTTTGCAATATAACTCCTGGAGGTCTGAAACCACTCTCAAACATCCTGAAAGTATATATGGAATATAACTTAAAGTATAAGAAAGAAGAAACATAGAAGGAAATGTCACTTATACTGATGGAGAGTTCAAAAAGTCAAATTTTGCTCTTGTCCTTCACTGAGGGTCCAGAGCGAAAAGCGCTCATGTCCCTCTCCAAAGGTCCAAGGCGAATCGCTCCTGTCCCTCACCAAGGGTCCAGAGCGAAAAAGCTTAGTGGAGTCATTCCTGACCTTCTTTGGATAAATTGAGACATCAAAGGCATGAAGGAGGACGTAATCAACCCATTGAAGATAGTTTTGAAAGTTAACAAGGCATAAATGAGCTCATAAAGGCCAGGGCACTCCTGTCCCTCTCCAAGGGACCAGAGCGATTTTCCCTCAAGGCAAGTTTTTGGCAAAAGGAAGGCAAGTTTCGCGTTTGAGGTGGGTGAAGGAAGACACAATCGATCCGTTGAAGATAATTTTCGAAGCTAGCAAAACACAAGTAAGCTCATAGTTGCAAAATCGCTCCTGTCCCTCACCAAGGGACCAAGGCGAAAATGCTTTAAAGTGCACTCATTTCAAAGATCGAATAAATTGAACTCAAAATTCTAAGTAAAAATGCCATCTTGGACGTCAAGAATGAGGTCTTGGACGTAAAAAACAAGAAGTGTGAGGTCCAAAAGGTATAGGCGCTCCTGTCCCTCTCCAAGGGACCAGAGCGATCTTGTTGATATCTATTATTTTCTCATGCTTGGGCGCCAATATCCTTCAAATTGCATTAAATGCCAAATTCAATAAAACCTTGAAATATTTTGAAATTAAATTGACATTTAATGATGGCGCAGGGCATTTAATAATTAATTTTGAGCCTTAAAATCAAAATTTTTAATTATTAATTGAGGCATTTCGAAATTAATTATTATTAATTTAAAATTTAAAAAGGGAGCGCTTGAGGTATCATTTTTATTATTTTATTAAGTCGGCCTCTTCCTTTTTTTTTTTTTTTTTTTTGGGGGGGGGCCTATTTTCACCAAGTCAGCCTATGGGAAATTGCAATGGTAAGTGCCTATATAAGAGAGATGTGTTGAGCGATTTTAATCCATCATTCACTCATCATTTCAAATGCGATTTGGAAGGGCAAAGAAGAGGTGCGAAATCTAGCTTGTGTAGAGCGAATTTCTACCAAGTGTGGAGACTAAGGAAGGCGAAATTCATCTTGAAGGCTATTGGAGAGGCGTATTTCTTGCTAGATTGGAGGATAAATTCCAGATGTTTTGAAGGTGTTGAAGGCTAGAGGTTGGTGGAGTTGATGCTTGTGAAGACTAAAGGGGGCGCATTTTGCTAAAGGGAGTCTTGATCTACATTTTGCCTAGCGAATTCTCCTATTTTTGCATCATTTTTTAGAATTAATTCTCAAGTGGAGGTATGGCGTAATCACCTTGGCACCATTTTTGAAGATTTAAATTTTGCTTTGAAAATCCTAAATTAGGAAATGATAACTCAAGATTTATCATGAAGTTTCCTAATTAAAATCTTGAATCTTCCTTTTAAAGTTTGATTTTTAGATTTCAAGATATATTACTAATTGTGAAATGTTGTGTAGGTATCAAGATGGCGACTCCCAAGCTCGAAAGATCTACAAGTCAGAAGACTCTCCTCAAGGAAAATCAAGCCAGATCAAGGACGATCCAGCCTAGCAAGGATAAGGGTGACCTCCTCCAGTCTAGCATCGACAAGGACGACCTTCTTCGATCAAACATCAAGATAAGGGCGACCTCTTCCAATCCAGTATTCCAAGGTGAGGTACATCAATCATCCTGCACATCAAGGACACAAGAAGTTAGAACAAGGGTTCGTTGAAGAAGCAGATAGTACCAGATGAATTAATTAAAGCTAGCTTCTCAACAACATCAAGTTGAATATTTACCAAGTTACAAGTGTCAGACGAGGTGGCATCCTAGTCATCACTTCTCCAGTTAGTGTGGTCCACCTCAACATTTCTAGATTCAATGTACCTAACTCATGGAAGGTGGCACAAACTCCGATGTACCTACCCCGGCTATCCATTGGTCAATTTTTCCAGAGAGGACATGTGTCCAAGCAATACAATTATATCATTGGTCAAGCATTAAATGTTATGTAATGGTTGTAACAAACCCTAATTAGGGTTTTCATTGTAAAATCTTGGCCATTGATCTCGAATTGATCTAAGCCATCGAATTGTATTGAGGGCACTATATAAGCCCTGGCATTTCATTTGTAAATGCAGTTAGAGAGTTAGAAGATAGTTGGAAGAGTTAGAATATAGTTGATAGAATAGCAATTAGAGTAGAGTAGAGAGAGAAGGCAAAGATTGTTGCCAAGATGTTGTTGTAAAAGACTTGTAACTTCATTGAAGAAATGGTGAAATTTATGGGTCGATTCGACAATTTGCATGGTCTTTATACTTCTCATATTTGATTTCATGTTATTAGATGAGTGGAAGAAATGTGCTTGATTGATGGTGAAATTCGTATATCCATACTACTAGCAGTTTGTTGATTGCAGACTTGCCTTGCGTAGTCAACTGGAATCATTCAGCTTAAGCTTAACTTCAATTGTCGCTTCTTCATTGATATGCATCAACCTGATGGTGTCTATGCCTGTAGTGATGATTTGAACATCATAAAGCTTTCCTTCGAAGATCACACTAACCTTGTGGAGATGGTCCTGGGATGTCAAAACAAGACTTGGTTAGAATTCCATCAAAGATCATTCATTGCTCTTACATTCTTAGTGTTAGGATTAGATCTTTTCCTCGCCCTCATCTTTTTTCCTTTTTTTTTTTTTTCAAATCTAAGCTAGTAAGAGCCTGTGTTCCAGCAATATTCAAAGCAAATCAGAAGTTCAGGCATCAAATGTAAGTCCCCTTGTGATTCCAGCAAATCACATCATACCACAGAGAGCTTATCCACACGTAGAGACCCTACATACAAGAACCTTGGAGTCATCCTGATTGATCCTTTTTCGTGATATCTTCAGCAATCAGAGGCTTTACTCAAGAGAGGATAAGGTACCTTTAGGTATTTTATTCTATGTTTGATAGTGGACAAAATACACGTCAACAATGCCCTAAGTCTTTTCAGAATTCCAGTTAAGTATGCTGACGCAATTGAGAAAATTCAAAGAAAATTCCTATGGTCAGGGGTTGAGGACAAGAAAAGAATTTCTCTAGTGGCCTGGGATCAGGTTTGCAGACCGAAAAGTAAACGAGGTCTAGGCCTAAGAAGAATCCAAACCTTAAATGAAGCTCTCCCATCCAAACAGGTCTGGAGAATGTTCCATTCAGACACCGAATGGTGTAAAATCTGGCGAAGTAAGTACTCTCTTCTGTCCTCCTCTCTTTCTTATTTTATCAACTCAGAAATCAGTATTAATGGGTTCCATATATGGAATCATGCCTCTAAGTGCAAAGAAAGCATTGCTAAAGGAGTGACTTAGAAAGTAGGAAATGGTAGGAAAGTTAAATTCTAGGAAGACCCCTAGCGTTTTGATAAACCTTTGACCGAAATCCCTGAATGGGCCCCTCATGCTCCCTCCTACATTAGAATTTTTGGCCCTTTATTTGCAGAGTATTGGTCTAGCAATAAATGGCAGAATATTGAAAGTATCCACCCTAGCCTTACTAAGCTCAAGATCCATCTATCTTCGGTCTGGTTGAATAAAGAGGATGACTCCCTTATTTGGAAACATGAACCCAAAGGTATTATAACTGTTTCTTCAATGTATGGGGTTCTTTCCTCCACCCCTCCTATTAATCCTTTCTAGTCTAAAGCTTGGATTAAGGGTCTGAAACCCCAAATCAATTTTTTCTATTGGACCATCCTCAAAATAAGATCTTGACCCTAGACAACCTCAAGGGCAGAGGTTTTGCCTTCCCTAATAGATGTGCTTTGTGTCTTCAGGAGGAAGAGTCAGTGGACCACCTGGCCATCCACTATTCCTATTTTACCTCAGTCTGGGAAACATTTCTTAAAAGTTTTAGCATTGATTGGGTGTTTCCTAACACTATCAGGGATCTGTTCTCCTCCTGGAACTTTCATTGGACTAACTCCTTTTTGAGATCTCTGTGGCAGCTATTACTTTCTCACATCCTGTGGGGATTATGGAAAGAAAGAAATAATCGTATCTTCAGGGACATATCCCTTAATCAGGATATTGTGTTCCAGAAAATACAATGGGCAATTGTGGAGAATATTGGGATCATTGAGGGTCCCTGCTTCTCGACCAACCCCCTGGAATCCAACATTTTAAGCTCCTAGAATTTTAAGATTGCTGACAGTTCTGACCCTAATCAAAATAAAAGACTCGAAGCTAGGTGGCAAACCCCCCCTCATGGCTGGTTCAAAGTCAATTTTGATGGTGCTGCAAAAGGTAACCCAGGCCCTGCGGGTTGTGGAGATATTCTTAGAGATGATAAAGGTATTTGTAAGGAAATCATTGCTTTCCTAATAAGGAGCTAAACAAACCATAAAGCAGAAGCAATGGCAGCTCTCCAAGGTATCCTCCTTGCTAAAAAATGGAATTGCCCCTATATATGGATTGAAGGGGATTCAAACAATATCATCAAATGTCTCAAGGGGACCTCTAAGCCCTCATGGTCGATCAACAATATCATAAAAGCTACTAGAGACCTTATCAACACTTGTGAAAAAAGTTATATATCCCATATCTACCGTGAAGCCAATGGGTTTGCTGACTGGGCAGCCAACGCGACAGTTAAAAAAGATGAAATGATTACGTGGACAGGAGAACAAGGACTCCTTGAGGATGTCAAACTAATCATTTTTAAGGACAGATATAGAAGAAATCCAAAGATTTTTTATGGACAGAATAATAATGAAAATGACTAAATGGAGAACTTCGAGTTATTATAATAATGTCAGCCTCATTTATTATAATACTTATTCTATCACTTCCCACGCTTTCTGGGTTAAATTGATAGTTTTGATAAGCTTTCTGGTTAAAACTCTCTGCAAGTTTTAAAATTTGGCTCTAAACAATAAAAATATGGGTAGAAATAGACGGTGATACGAACCTAGCAGCTGCAAGGAATGGAAATAGAAGGAGGTGGTCTAGAGTATTTTGCAGAAGGGTGGTTTTTTGAATTTCATGGAGAGACTCCATGGTTGGGATGGCACGGTTACCAGTTTTTTCTGCAAAAATTGGAGAAAGGGTGTGTTGAAAATGGGAGACCAGTCTATTGTAATTGATGAAGAGCTTATTTCCCAAGCCATGGGCCTCAGAAGGGAAGGATGCAACTTCTATAGAGACAGAAAAGTCAGTTGGAGGCTATTGAGAGATATCTGGAAACCGGAAAGGAGAAAAAATTCCTGGTAAAGTTAAGTAAAACTTACTACCCCCCTAGGGCTTTTGTTAAACCATGGCGGGAGGTCCTCTTTGTTTTAATGCGCTACATTACTTTGGATGGTAGGTTTACTAAAGTCTATGGCTACCATTTTGTTTTGCTGAATCATTTTAGGTATGATGAGAAGGTTAATTTTCCTTATTTTCTATTATGCTTGATGAATGCCACTATTAAGGCCTATAAAGAGAACCCTATGGGGGACACTGCCATGCATCAAGGCTTAATGGTCCTTATTTATGACCATCTCAAGGCCAATCAAATAGCCCGCCCGCAACCCCCTATTGAGTTTGAGGAGGATGGGTCTGACTCTGTCTTTTCAGTGGATGAGGATTCCGACAACAACCCATCTAGTGATTCTAAGGAGAGCTTGGATGTTTCAGATTTTGAAATTGGTAAGAAGAGGAAATATATGAACATAATACCTTTCTCCTCAAAGGGTAAAAAACCTAAAGGTAGAATCCTCCAAATTAGCTCTTCCTTGGAGGAGGAGGTCTCTGAAGACTTAGAGAAGGAGAAACCTCAGGGTTCTTTGAAAGAGAAAACTAAAGTCCACACTCAGACCAGAAAAAAGCATAAGAGGAAGGAGGAGAATGTGAAGGAGCTGGAGGTTTATAAGCAGGAAAGGACTTTGGAAGTCGAACAAAACCTGGAGCAGGTGACCACGGGCGAGGCTCTTAGGGTTGAGGACACAGCTACTATTCGTGATACTCAAAAAAAGGAACAAGATATCCCTTGTAAGACTGATCCTCCCCCTAACCCTCCTCCTAAGGGTATGCAAGGTTTTATGGACACTATGAAGTGGCTTATAACCAATTACAAGAAAGCTGTGGATGACAACAAAAAGCTCAGCCACAGAATTCTGATTCTGGAAACCATCAACATTGAGGAAGGGAAGACTATGGCTGATTACATTGAGGACCTGAAAAACACTATTGCAAAAGCTGAAAACATAAGAGACTCCTTCAACCCCAGATTTGAGAAAATAGAGAAAGACCTATTGGAAAGGAAAACTATTTCAGACATTGCCAGTAAAGTCAGCAAAATCGAGGATTGCCTCAAGAGTATTGCAGAACAGAGTTTAAGCATCCTGAAGATTTCTGCTAGCAACAATAATACTCTTATCAACAGACTGGATGAGGAGAAGGAGACTATGGATATTGACCCTGACACTGAAGGCACAAGAGAAGTTCAAGGACCCAGAACTAGAACCAGATGCAAAAAGAAAGAAAAAAAACCTAACAAGGACCTGGATGATCTCAAAGCTGTTGGGGCCACCTATGACCAGTTGGTTAAAAAGGCAGAGGACCTTCTGAAGACTAGAGCTGTGTAGTGCTTTCCTAGTTTCTTTGTTGTTTTTTCCTTAGCTGTCTTTTTGGTTTGCTGACCTTTTTGCCAATCGTTTTGTAAGCGGTTTATAAGCTCTGGACTTTTTGATGTCTTATCTTAATCTCCTATGTTAAAGGTTTCGGGTCTTGAAAACCCATTTTTCTAAATTAATCAGAACATAAGGATGGCGATAGACTATCAAATAGAAGAATGATCTCCTTATCCTTAAATACTCCCAAAATATTAATTATCATATAAAAAATATACATTAAAAAATATTTAACATCTCAAATATAATGCTGTTATTCTTTTCCTCTGTCAATTTTGTTCCATCAAATCTTTTATCTAATACTCTTTTAAAAGTAGTGAACCTTACCAACATTAGAAATGAGACAGATGTTGATTTTAAATTTTAAAATAAAAAGTGGTGAGTATGATCAATGATGCTAAGGTTCTATTCATATTGTGTAACAAGGCACAATAGGCTAGGGATAGGAAAGATTGACTTGCTACTCTTCAATTTTATATTGTAGTTTAATATATATTGTGGACTTTTTTAGACTATACATCTTAATATATATTGTATTAAATGTCTCTCTGTGGGACTACGTGCCTACCATCCATCGTCTCTTTATACATGACAATACATTTCTTTTCATTGACCAAAGGTGGACAACAATATTTCACCGAAAGGATATCGATTCTCGTTGAATAAGAAGCATACAAGAGAGAGGTATTCATGGAATATACATCTAAAAACATCTCATTCATGAAGTAACAAAATTCTAAAGAAAATGTCAATTAATAAAAAAACTTACAAGGATGAGGTATATTCTTAACTTTTGTAGTCCCGCCATGGATATCAACACTAGAAGCAAATCATACTGTTAGTGTACATACAAGACAATATGGGAGTTCATTATACCCAACAACTTGTGGTGTTGTTGTTCATGTTGGCTCTATTGGACCTTTCAATTAAGATTCAATATACATTATTCAATAAGATTAACTGTGCAACATAATAAAATATTGAAAAGTGTGTTATCTTATTGAGCTTCGCTTGGTTTCGAGAATAGTTTAATATTCTCTACTTAACAAGGCCAACCACATGAAGGTGGAAGCTCATTTGGCCCCTCCCCCCCCCTAACACCACTCTAAATTCCCCGTTAACATCTAACATTCATTCATTCATTCTTTCTACCATTAATAAAATATAACATTCATTCATTAATAGCACATAGCATTCATTAACACATCACATTGATTAACATTAATTAACACACAAAATTCATCAATATTAATTAACACATATCATTCATAACCATTCATTAGCACATAATTACATTCATTAACACATAAAAACAGTCATTATCAGATAAGGTAGATTACAATCATTTCTTTTTTTGTTTTTTCTTTGAAGCTATGAAAAGACTAAGTGGAACATCATTTTTTTCACCATTTCCCCCCTCTTTAGTTGTTCCGCCCTCTGCTCGTGATCTTGACGTATGCCTAGTCCTATACTGAGGACGAGGACACTGAAGCGAAGGGGGGTCCTCTGCAATAACAAAGAAATGGGTTAAATTCAAAACATTTTTTTATTATTGTTACAAGTATTTCATTAATTTAGAGAACATAACTGTTGCGCTCTTTACCTGATGGGGCCACATCATTTTGTCTAGCCTCAACCTCAACATGCTGAACACCCTCTAGATCATCTAGAGTTGAAATACTAAAGGTTACATTAATGCTGAACACCAATTGTAATTATATTTGTTTAAAGGAATAACAGTGGTCCTCTTTACCTGATTGGGGAACATCACGTTCCTGATGTTGTGTACTCGGATCATGCTCCACTTGGTCACCACTGACTACATGCTCTAAAATATTAACAAAAAAGGTTACATTAATTACTACTCTAATTATAAATTAATATTTTTAATTGTATTCATAATTACATAAATAAATTTGAATAGAAAATGAATACCTCCACTACTGTGATGCACATCCAGACCTTCATGTGAATGTGGTGTTTTATGATTAGCAGGCTGCATTCCAATGTCATGCACATTGTTATCATTGCTTGCTTATTTAAAACAAATATAGTCACTTTATGTTGGAACTCAACATCAATTAGATTATTGGTAAAGTATTCAATTTGAAACAATTTTCATTTAGCTTATTTACCTGTGTGACGGATGCGCTAGAATCTTTTGTTTTCCCACTCAATTCTCGTAGTCGATCAACCATGACTGTATAGCCTTGCTGGTAGGCAATTCTCTTGTCATCTTCTGTGGATGCTCTATTGAATTCAAAGCCCTGCATTTTTGCTTGGTATCATGAATTTTGCTTGCATTGTTTGACAAAAAAAAAATCGTTTGCAATTTATAAATATTTTGAAGCGATATTTCATTTACAGATACTTACAATTCGTGTGACAAGTTTCATATAACCACCAGAGATGAGTTTGTGTTGCCCGTGCTTTTCTTGTCTTGCCTTGGTTGCCTTTAACGTGTCACCTAGTCTATGAAAAGTTTGAAATATCTTAGATTATATAAATATAAAGAGTATTTAATTAGTACATAATTACATTCTTAATAGTATCCCGTACCTTCTTTTGGCGTCTGGTGGTGTATTTCCTTTTTTCCTTTCAATTATCTCCCTAGCATCCAAAATCAGGTCCTTCCACTCCCTCTATGGAATCATGGGGGGATGATCATACTTTAGGTTCTTCTCTAAATGGGTCCTATATTGGTCCCTCACATACTTTAGATATGTGCCAACTTTCTCAAGGAGCTTGGTTTTGTCAAAGGTGTCATTTCCAAACCACTCAACCATATGGTTTGTCAATTCATCTTTTAACCTTTTTTCTTGGTCATTCCACCTTTTAAAGCAAAAACAAACCTATTAGATTTAGAAATAAACTGAAGCTACATTTATTATAGTTCAAGAAATGGATCAGAAGAAAACTATTCTAGCAATGATATGAAATCAAAATAGTGGATTAGGGTTAGTTCACATATGATGTACCACCTTTTACGTATGGTGGGCCTAGATATCTGCAATGCAATGTCACTAAGATTTTTATAAAAAATATCATTTCCTGCAAAAAATTCATGGGATCATTAGTCCAAAATGAGCGATCAGAAAGTAAATTACAATTAGACTATATATAATAATTTTAAAGTACCTGGAACCTTTTGTATCTTTAAGGGAATCATTTCTTCGTCGCTCACCACCAATGTGGCCTGCAACGTTCCTGTACTAGCAATACGAGAAGATCCAGGAAATGATGATATGTTATCAGTAATAGTCGCCTCTGGCGCATCCTCACATGCATCTCCTATTGCAGAAAATGAATCCACTATGAAATGCCCCCAAGAAATAACTCTTGAAGGAAAATAAACACATAACAAAAGATATAGAAAAAGAGGGATCTACTAACAGTGGGCGGGCCAATATGATGTACAGTAGAGGAAGTCTGCATGCTACGTGTTGCCGACATTGCAGTCAGCAATACAGGTGGGGCTAACCTCTGATGAGGTGCCAACGACATTTGCACAGGAACATTGATAGCACCTGAAGAATAATACATTAAATATATAAAACATTAAATATATGAAAAGTGCAAGAATTGTAAACAAGTATGAACCTTTATTATGAACAGTGAGAGTATCAAGTATGATGTATTTTGGGTAGTAAAAGTGATGAGCCAAACAAGTGATAAGCCAATAAAATCGTCATCACCTGAACTACCTGCAACACTCTGATCATGGCCACCAATTTCACGAGGACGCATAAATTGCTTTAAAAACAACACGTACATATTTTAGTTAATGACATAAAAGAGAATAAAATATAAACCATTATTGAACTTTTGTTATAATTAAAGCTTTCATTACTACTTACTTGCAAGTTTTGTGTTGTCCGCATCAATAGTTGCACCCTCTCTCGTATCTCATCAATCTGAGGCTCCACGGATGCCAAAGCAACAATCTCTCTACTAATTTTTCTAAGAGACTTTTTTATCAATTCCATAGGGTTTGTGGAATTTCTAGGGTCATCATTGCTTAATCCCATTGAATCCACATCCCTAGAGAGGTGCTCAGGTACTGCATCTCCCTTTCCCTTTCCTCGAACATCCGTCTGTGACAAGAATATCATTAACAATTACAAAATTAGTCTAAAACACTCAAAAAATGAACATAATAATGTAACGGTTTGCTTCTATCTAATTTATACAATTACAATGAGGTTTACCTGCTTGGTAGAAGTGTCGCGACCTACATCCTTGTCTGCGCTATGTGATCGATCTATGTCACCCTGTGACAAAGAAAAAATATAAAAATGTTAACAAAATTAAACCAATAGACTTCCAAAAAAATTTCATAATAAAATGGTATATTGGAGTGATTAATTGGAAGTTGGTTAATTTAAATGGTATATAGTACGTACCACCCCCATGATAGTAACTTTGTTTATATCTATATGATTCAAATTGTAATCGATTAGAAGTTCTTCCCCTACACTTATTGATTTTATCGCACATACAAATATATGATTTCCCTCACGAGCCTCAAATATGCAATTGGGTTGTCTATTAGTTGACCCAGGTCACAGAATATTTATAAAACCTGCAATATTCCTTGTTGCTTTTGGCCTTCCATCAATGTATGCAGCTGTAGACACCTAAAATTGTCCAGTCTAATTAAATAAATATATTTATTTATTTAATTATTTTAGCCTAATTCATCTATTAATTAAATAAATATTTATTTATTTAATTAATTCATTTATCCTCTTCTAGCCTTATTTCTCATTTAAATAAATACATTTATTTATTTAAATTATCCTTTTCTTAAATTAAATAAATATCTTATTTATTTAATTGATCCCACTTCTTATATTAATTAAATGAATCTTTATTTATTTAATTAATTCATTAGCCTTTTCTACCTATGACACATGTCATTCATCTCTTAATTCATACACTACCTACCCCTTTCATTATTTTATTATTTTCTTTACCTACCCTCTAATCATAGCCGACCTCTTTTACACCTCTCAATCTTATCCCTCCATTTCTTATAGTGTCTTCTATATAAGGAGATGCTTCCTTCATTATCAATCCTAATCAATCTAATCAATCTATGCATCCTGACTAACTCACTATGCATTCAGCCCTGACTACGCTTTCGAACTTGCATATGCAATCAATCCTACTTGCAACCACATTTCCGTTCTTTGTTGAGCTCTTGTGCACATAAAATCTGAGAGCAAATATATCAAGCAAGATCAATGGAGATAGGAAGAATGGAGATTCAAACCCTATTAGACATGTGATGGTATAATCTTTGTGATTTCATTTGATTTACATTGTCTTAGGTAATCTTCATATGTTATGGTGGATCTTTGTTGTTGTTAGGCTAGGGTTTTGTGGTTGAATCCATTTAGTCTTTCATCATTGTTGTATCCATTTTCACCATATACATTTTGGCACACCCCGTGGGACATGGATTTTTGTTAGATCTGTGTTTTTTGTAGATTTTTCTAACCCTATATTGCTGTTTTGTAAAACAATTTGGAGAATAACCTTGTGCAGCTAGGGTTTTGGACACAAAATCAAGATCTTGGAGAGATTTGATCATATCTCACAAACGGCTTAGAAATTTTGCACCAAATTTTTTTTGCAGGTTGAAGACAATATCGGGAGCTCACAAAAAAAAACTCAAATCTATTAGAGCATATTTTCATTTTCTATGAATTATTTATGATTTTTCATAAAAATTTAATTTTGAGAGCAAATGAGCAAATTTTTCGGATTTTCTTACATTTTTGGAAATCTCTCATAATTATACACAAGATCTGTTGTTTGTGATTTTAACTATGATGCAAAATAATTCCCTAAAAATCGGATCTTTAAAAATTAGGGTTTTTCCTTATTTTGATTAGATCTCACAAAGGACTTCGAATTTTGGCATCAAATTTGTTTTGCAGGTCAGGAAAATTATTAGACAATAAAAATTTCAGATTTTTTGGATCAAAATTTCATTTTATATGAATTTTTATGATTTTTCATAAAAAATTAATTTTGAGAGCAAATAGGCGAATTTTTTGGATTTTCTTACATTTTTGGAAATCTCTCAGAATTATACATAGGAGCTGTTCTTTGTGATTTTAAATGTGATGCAAAATCATTCCTCAAAAACCAGATCTTTGAAAATTAGGGGTTTTCATTATTTTATTCATATCTCACAAACTGCTTAGATTTGTTGTAGAAATTTTTTAATGCAGGTTGGGAAGACTATCAGGACTCTCCAGTAAAAATTTCAGATTTTTGGGATCGATTTTGCATTTTATATGTTTTTTCATAAAAAATTAATTTTTGGAGCAAATTAGCAAATTTTTTGGAATTTCTTACATTTCTGGAAATCTATTGAAATTTTACAGGTGGTCTTTTTTTATGATGAATTAGATATTTGAATTGGTCAACAAAACACATTGTTGAAGGCCCTTATTTCACAAAGTCTTTTGGATCTAAAATTTATCTAACTTGTGTGCTTGCAGGAAGGAGTGATCATTTGAAACAATTCAAACTACTAATAAATCTTTGTTGCAGGATCTTGATAAGGATTTTCTTTTGATCTTTATTATGTGCCTTGTTTTCATAGACTAGCAAATACTTCCATTGGTGCACTAAAATTGAACCATTGTCTTTTGTGTCTTGAGCAATAGGCTCTTTTTGTTTCATCTTTAGAGGGCCTGTCTCCCCGTGTGGTCATTAGGACTACTAGTGAGGAGAGAACGACCCAAGTGGTAGCAAAAGAAAAGCCATCTTCTTCCAAACCACTATAAATAACTGTATTCATGGTGAAAACTATGGATAACGTGTGCTGATTAGTTCATACCGACACTATGTCTCCCCATAAACCCGTTTGATCAAATTTATTTGATCATTTGTAGGGCGTAACCCCTACCGGCTGGGAGCCTTCTGTATTTACAGAGATGAAAGTGCCACATGTATGGCTACATGAGCGGATGCCCTTACTAGCACCTTTTTGTTTTAGAAGCCAAAATCCTTCTAGTTGTTGGGGCAGGAGGTCGGACCTCTGGTAGCGGCCCACACACATACGGTTCTTAGTAGAGATACAAAGTTCACCACGGGGAGTTTTCGTGGGGACTGATGCTTGGTTGCCCTGAGAAGTGAGTGCCGAGGGTGGAGCCAATGGGGTCAAGCATCTAAGTATCCACTCTGAATAGCGTAGCCTCGAGGGAAACTCCATGTGGGATCAACAACTATTGTCCTGGCCAACCATAAAAATTGTGCTTGTCTTATTTTGAACAATCAAACATTCAAGACCAAACAGCAAAACATTGTGTCTTTTGTGTCTTCAAGTGTATGCAAAACATTCTTACATCAAACAACACACTTTTCTTGGAGTCATTTTGAGTCTAAACACTTGCAAACATTGAGTCCTCATTAACATTGTGTCCTCTTGTCATGAAAAACAGTCAAACATTCAGATTTGGTCACAACAAACAACTTCACAAATTGGAAAAATTTACAGTCCAACAAACAAGAGAAATCAGTTTTAGAATTCTTGAGCTTTCTAAGCTATCTCTTTAGGTTTTCATCTAGAATTCAACCTGTCTTTGGGTCTCACAAAGTCCATCATTACTTTACACCTTGCATTACATTCACATTTGTCTAAACTTGAGTCAAAAGGTCACTTGCTTTTCCTCATCATACTTTGTCAACACATTACATACAACAACATTTTGCTAAGTGGTCCCTCATCAAGGTCTATCACCTTTGGGTCTCATTTGGTCTTACTTAGAGTCAAGGTCAACTTACCTCATCAAGAGAAACTATCATCTCTTTGGAAGTCACACCTACTCTACTATATACATACCTGGTCTTACACTTTGGACATTGCAAGTACACCTCAGATTCATTTACATTCCATCCAACTCTTGGTCCTCCATACTCTTTCCATTTTCATCTAGTCTCACCCATCTTGGTTAAGACCTATTTCATGGTTGAAACCCCTTCCCAAAAATCTAGGAGAGAAACTAAAGAGGCTCAAGAGTCCGCAAACATGAGTTCCTATGAGTATGATAATGATATCTTTTTCAATTCTGATCATACTACATTACCTGACATGGATGCTTATAGAAACATTCCAAATGTTGAGAACATGGACACTACAAACAACAATGATACACACAATGACAATATGGACAACATTTCAATACATTCAGTAGAAGTGGAAGACTCCATTATGAATCTCCATTTCAATCGATTGGTTGAGGAAATAATGAGGAGAGATAGACAATACTTTCTACAAGTGATGGCACAAAGTGGAGCCAAGATACCTCATGATCTTGACATGTCTCAAATAATGGAAAATCGACCTTTGCAACAAACTCACTCCAACATGGATCAAAGGAGGCCTAATAGTGGAGGCAATAGAGGACCAAATCTTGCGCCTGAATCACCATCATCTTTGTTTCAAAAACCAGAGGTCCCATACACATATGGTCAAGCATATGATACTCACCTTCGCAGACCAATATGGAAGTCTTATGTAGAAAAATATACTCAATCACATACCAATGCTAAGGATCAACTACTAAAGCAATTGGATATTCAAAGGCATGCTCAAAATTTGGACACAAGGAAACCCCACGTCAAATTTGGGGGGCAACACATTAGAACATGACATACCTGTAGAGTATGGTATACATGGACAAAGCAGATATTCCATTCCTCACCATGACTCTATACCAAGTGGTCCATATACGCAACATCATTATAGACCTCCTCCATATGAACATGTGTATGATCAATATCATCCATATATGCAACATGCTCCTCCTCCACTTGGTGGTTCAGGCATGGGGTATGGTCCAAGAAGTCGGTCTCCACCGAAGAATAATTTGGAGCAACAAATCAGGGACTTTAAAAAGAAAATGGAGGACATAAATACACCAAAGCCAACATACACAATGAGAGACATATTTCCCTATCCATTTGACAAGAGCATTCCAATGCCTCCTTTTCCTACACATTTCATGACACCTAAGTTTGATAAGTACAAAGGAAAAGGAGATCCTAAGGCACATATAAGACAGTTTTTCACAGCTTGCATTGAGGTAGCAGCAGAAGAGACATATTTGATGAGATTATTCCCATAAAGCTTAGGTGATCAAGCTATGGAATGGTTCTCTCAACTTCCACCTAGAATTAAGTCATGGGGTGACTTAGCAGAGGCATTTATCCAACATTTCTCATACAACATAGAGACAGACATATCAGTCACTACTTTGTGCAACACCAAGCAAAGGGAGGGAGAGTCTTTTTCATCATTTTTACAAAGATGGAGGAATCTAGCTAGCAGATGCTCTTGTGAAATTCCACAGAAACAAATGGTAGAGATGCTCACCCACAATGTCAACAAAGATATTAGTTATGACCTAAGAAAAGCTTGTTTGTCCACCTTCAAGGACGCCATTGAAAAAGGCTTAGCAACAGAAAAGGTCCTAATTGAACAAGGAGTCATTAAGATATTCAAGGAAAACAAAGATGACTTTAAAGGAAAAGATAAGCCAATATTTTGGAATAAAAACAAGAACACAGTCAATGATGGTGTTGTTGATGCCAATACAGTGCGACCCAAAATCATTTTTACGGGATCAAGCTCTACAAACAATCAAGTTAATACTCAAACAACTTCTAGATCACGAAGGAAGTACACCCCATTGGGAGAACCACTTGAGTCCATTTTCAAAAAGCTAGTGGCAAACAAGATAATAACAATTCCAGATTTGCCTCCATATGAACCAAAGGTTAAACCAAATTGGTGGAATGATGATGAGTATTGTGAATTTCATAAGAGCAAGGGTCATAAAATAGGAAATTGTCATCGATTGAAGAACATTATACAAGATCTTATTGATAGAGGTGACATTGAGATTGAAGGGCATTCATCCAATCAAAAACATGAAATGTTTAAGGAACCATTCCCAAAGCATGACAAGGGAAAAACTGCAGCCATAGATGACCAAACCAACTATACAAGAGCATCCTATAACTATGATTCAACTATCAATCACATTTCAATGGATAATTATGTCTCTACTATTATCATCAAGGACAAAACCCCTGAGAATTCTACCCAGAGACCCAAGATCATTCTGAAAGGAATTGGATCTTCTTCCGAACCTACCTCTGAATGTCATGTTACAACCCATCGAGGTAAATTCACTTTGCAAGGTGCTCCAGCTAAAAACACCACTTCCTCATCAACCAAGCCTGAGTATGACCTTGTAGAATAGTTAGGGAAGACACCCGCGCTCATCTCCATCCTTGAGCTCCTACGCATATCCTCCACACATAAAGCCATTCTTGATAAAATCTTGAGAGAAACTGCTGTTCCTACTGATTTGAACGTGGACCAGTTTCAAGCCATGGTGGGATACCTTTCCATTCCATACTCCCTTACATTCACAGAAGCTGATGACACCTCCGTAAGTCAGCCACATAATGCACCATTACACATTGAAGCCTTCATACACAAACATCGAATAAAACAAGTCCTGATAGATGGAGGAGTAGGTTTTAACATATGTACATTGAGCACTATTAAACAATTGGGATATTCAGATGAAGCTGTGAATTCTACAAACAAAATTACCATCAAAGCATATGATGATGAAGAACGTTCATCCAAAGGCATAGTCACCTTGCCTCTCAGAGTTGGGCTAGTTACAAAAGATGTGGTTTGTCATGTCCTAGACCTCGATCTCACATATAACATATTGCTAGGACGTCCATGGATTCATGAGATGAGCGCAGTCCCATCTACATATCATCGATGTATCAAGTTTCCACACAATGGAGTTGAAGTGACTGTCAAAGCTGATTCAAATCCATTAATATATTGCAACAATCTACAACCTCGATCAGAAATAACAATCCCAGTCAATCGAGAAGCTATTCCTTCATCAACATATGTGGATCCAGAATCCTTGAAAGCTTCTACATCAAAACAAGTAGAGCACAAAGAAAATTTCAAGTTTAAAGACATGGGACGCGGTGAGTATATCTTTCATGTTGATCAACTCCCACTATCTCCTAAGGTATTCAGTCGACATGAACAATCTATAAACAATTTGAAAGGAATTGGGTGTGAACCACCTAGTGTTGTGGCTACTAAGTCTGAATGCAAATCTCCTCCAATGGTGCAAGCAACTCTTGATATCAATAGTCCTAAGAGCGGTTCCAGCAAAGAATCTATTGAGTGTATCACCAGACCTCTTGAGAACTCACATAGCCTTACCATTTCATCGACTCCTTCCATTTCCATTCCACTTCAAGACTTGGATCAACAAGAATCACAAAAGCCCTTACTAATTGGGGATCAAAAATCAAGCTTTGAAAAGAAAAATCTAAAAGTCAAAAATAAAGAAAATCCCTTTAGTCCAAATCAAAATCAAAAGCTATTGGACTCTGCAAAAATCAAAGTCAAGGATAAAAATCCTATGAAGAATAAAGAACAAAAGTTGATCTCCCCTAATATCAAAATAGCTGAGGGTAAAAGTTCTAAAATTTTAAATAAAAAAGCATACTTGTTGATCCTAAGTCTCCATCATGTCATGATACTTTCACTTCTTTTCACAATCATAAGCCTTCATCACTCATCTACTTGTTCCACACATCCTTTCCCTTCTGGCGATACATCATGGACCTTTAATGGAGACTCCTTGAAGGACTTTGTTATCAGGGATGCCCAAACTTCTTTAGGTGACATGCATACGGGCCTGTGTAGTCCACACACTAGTAATTCTATCTCAGTTCCTTCGTCAAGGAAGACAGTCACTTGAGATACACATCATTCAGTCAAGGAACGTTGTAGTTATAGTCATAAGGTTAAGCCTCACACATTTGAGGTAGGTGACTTGGTTCTCAGAGAAAATCCTAAAAATCAGCATGACAGAGAGAAGGGCAAATTCGAACCAAACTGGCTTGGTCCTTACATCATCACAGCAACATATGGATCTGATGCATATCAACTCTCAACCATAGAGGGTGAACCTTTGGAGGATCCTATCAATAGCATGCACCTTCGCAGGTTTTACACATAGCTCTTCAGAGTATCCTAATTTAAAAATACAAAAAAATTCAAAAAATTCAAAAATACAAAAAAAATCATAAAACAAACATAAAAAATCGTTACTTGGTGAAAACCTGGCAAACAGGCGCCTCATGACACAAAAAAAATTGAAAAATAAAAAAAGTAAAGAAAAACATTTTCGTCCAATGGTGAAAACCACTTCGGTGGCGCCCTGGGCAAGTACCATGGTGAAAACTGGGTTACTAGCACCATGCGTAGAGACATTGCTCCTCCCTCCTTCAAGATTTCATTTCATCATTTCACTTTGCACACACTCACAACCTATCCATCCATAATAAATATACCCATTCCCATCATGACTTGTTATTGATCTACCCAAGATTGGTTAGCCATTCATAATAAACCTTCCTTTTCACCCCTTTCCATCCATAATAAATCAGCTCCTATCTATGGCTAAGGAAAATCCTATGTCTAGTAATGGGTGTGGAACTGAGAGCATCACATGTTCTGAGGAGTACAATTTCTTCTAGCTTTCTTCAGTCTATCCGTGTACAATCCGCAATAAAGCAACACTTGCATCACAATCCGCAATAAAGCAACACTTGCATTGCCAATCCGCAAAAAATTTCCGTCTTCTCCGCAATGAAGTATCAGTTGCATGGAGTTAGTCAGTTTCAGATGAGACATAGCAGCAACAATGGGCTCCGACTAATCAAATCTTTCAACAGACTCAGACAACTTTATGGTTCAGTGCTATCTATCCTTTTGTGAAAGTAAACATTTTGACCACAATCAAATAAGACTTATACGAGTGATAAGAGACACTAAACTTGAGGACTACAGTGGATGTTGGTGTCGAGTCTTGGTTTTCTTTTGATTTTATCTTTTTGGTGACATGTCTTTTAGCTTTTCTAGGATGTCTCTGACTAGAGATTCTATCTCTAGGATTTCTTTGACTAGAAAGGTGAGGATGGGGTATTGTCACCTATTTTTCTTTGCTGTCCGTGGATTGTCTCTTAGTAATGCTATGACTTGTCCAAGGATATGAGGACACTGTGAGTCTAGTATGAACTGGGGCATTCCTTGTTTGAGACTATCTTATCTCCATGCAAATAGGTACAATGACTTTCTGGGTCGAACATATGCCTCGATTGTCATAACCTATTTTGCCATAATAAAGCTCAATGATGATAACGCACAAGAAGCTCTTTCACTTTCATATCTTTTATCTTCCATCCCCCTTTCTTGATTGACTTCCATCGTCCTTCTTGAGTCTGTGTAGCCTGCTATCACATGACTGAGGATAATGACACGCCAAAAGCATTTGCATCTCATGTAGTTGCACCTACATTACCACATATAAGCATTTCATACATACATATAGGTATCACAATTGCATCACATCCTGCACACAACACATATTAGCACATTTTACATTCTCATCATGCAAATAGTTATTTGCATTATCATATTCATCTGCATTTTTTACATTCACATTTGCATTTGCATAACATATAAAACATAAAAGACCAAAAACATTGCATTTCATCATGTACATATTTGCATCCATATCATAAGCATCACATAAAACATCTCATCACATAGGTACACATGCATATAGCTGCCGCAAGGATGAATCATCTCATATATATATATAATCATAAGTGTCATGATACAAGGATGTCAAAATACATATGGCTACAACCAACCCTCGTGTCGCCTTGTTTGGACACAAGAACCCACTGATCACTCCTCCTAACACTACTGGTAGTGCTAGTCTTGTCATTGTCAACGTGTCCCATGCCACGTGTCCAGCCCTCATCTCCAGTCCCGGATCCTAGAACACTCATCTCAGGGCCTCCCTATCTCCATCTCAATCATAGGGTATCAGCTCCCCATTGATTGGTATACTCAGAATCCTATACACATCCTCCAAGGTGACTGTCATCTCACCCATCGGCAAATGAAATGTACATGTCTCTGAGTGCCACCTCTCAGCTAGCGCAGTCAGCAACCCCATGTTCGCCCGAAACTCAGGCACATACAAGATATATCTCAGACCCATAGCCTCAATAGCAGCTCAGTCCTCGAATGTCATCTCTGGTCGTAATCTCTATGTCGATGGGAATCTCTCTCGTGACTCCAGCATAGGCAAGTACTCCTGCAGTCAAGCAAATCAATCATGTCAGTCAAAGTGACACTCACTGTTCATCACAAAGTGTTGCTTCTATCCTAGTGACACTCACTGTTCATCACAAAGTGTTGCTTCTATCCTAGCGACACTCATTGTTCATCACAAAGTGTTGCTATGGATCTTAATGGTACTCCCTATTCATCACAAAGTACTACGTGTTTTTGCACTCCCTGTTCATCACAAAGTGCTGCTCTTTTTAGTACTCCCTGTTCATCACAAAGTACTATGTCTTGGTACTCACTGTTCATCACAAAGTGCCTCAATCTATCCTATCCTAGGGCCTTTGCTTGAGTGTATCCTCTTGAGTAGTTTCCTAATTGGCAACATATGTTCTATCACAAAATTGTCAATCTTAGCCCTATTTGTTACCCTAGTCTTCCCTAGAGGACTTGCTTGAGTGTATCCTCTCAGCAACTTATCCAATCAACAACGTATGTTCATCACAAAACTGTTGATTCGACCTAGAAGACATATTATCCTACCTAGCATGCATTTATGACAACATTTCATGTGACAAAGTACAAGGAGGTTTTGCGGTACTTACTGGCTCCCCTGTATCTGCTAGCCTATGAAATCAACGAACGCGATCGAATCTATGCACCAATGCCATCGCTGCTAACTACTGCTGCTGTATTTTCGCTCTGCACTCTGATCTCTTGGATGTGTGGATGACAATGAGGATGTATTCCCCTCACGGTCTATCTTATAGACTACCCTAGCCCTAGCCCTGGTTTCTCGAGTCAGTCTTCTTTATCTTGTAACTCTGTCACTCTATCCTATCCGATCAATCCATTCTAGCCTTTCTTTCTTATCGAGAGATTGTCTGTGATCTTTCTAGATATTTTCATCCAATCTCTTGAGGGGGCATATCATTCCCATCTTGGGGCAACTTTGTATCAGTTCATCTTATCTTCTTTGAAACAACGCGACAAGCCGCATTGTCTCAAAGAGGGGCAAAATGTAGACACCTAAAATTGTCCAGTCTAATTAAATAAATATCTTTATTTATTTAATTATTTTAGCCTAATTCATCTATTAATTAAATAAATCTTTATTTATTTAATTAATTCATTTATCCTCTTCTAGCCTTATTTCTCATTTAAATAAATACATTTATTTATTTAAATTATCCTTTTCTTAAATTAAATAAATATCTTATTTATTTAATTGATCCCACTTCTTCTATTAATTAAATGAATCTTTATTTATTTAATTAATTCATTAGTCTTTTCTACCTATGACACATGTCATTCATCTCTTAATTCATACACTACCTACCCCTTTCATTATTTTATTATTTTCTTTACCTACCCTCTAATCATAGCCGACCTCTTTTACACCTCTCAATCTTATCCCTCCATTTCTTATAGTGTCTTCTATATAAGGAGATGCTTCCTTCATTATCAATCCTAATCAATCTATGCATCCTGACTAACTCACTATGCATTTAGGCTTGACTACACTTTCGAACTTGCATATGCAATCAATCCTACTTGCAACCACATTTCCGTTTTTTGTTGAGCTCTTGTGCACATAAAATCTAAGAGAAAATATATCAAGCAAGATCAATGGAGATAGGAAGAATGGAGATTCAAACCCTATTAGACATGTGATGGTATAATCTTTGTGATTTCATTTGATTTGCATTGTCTTAGGTAATCTTCATATGTTATGGTGGATCTTTGTTGTCGTTAGGCTAGGGTTTTGTGGTTGAATCCATTTAGTCTTTCAATATTGTTGTTATCCATTTTCACCATATACAACAGCCACTCGTTTACTTTGATCATTATCTTTCTGTTGTATATAATTTGCTGACAATGCATACCTACTCATACTTTTTTTATATTGAACAATCTGCATCCAATTATTGTAATTGTAACAAGGTCTGATAAACTCCATCAATTCAACAACTTTGTTGTAACAAACCTTTATGCCGTCCATGGAAAATAGGCCCAAACCATGTAACGACGAAGGTACTTGTAAAGCGGAAAATCGCGATCGAACCCTAGTTGCTCTCCCCTCTTCCAACTCCAAGGGGAGAGAAGGGAGGTTCGCTAGGATTCGATGGTTTTCACTTAGGGGGGAGACTTTACATTCAAAAGAGGGGTTGAAACCCACAAGATCCAATCCCACGCAATGCAAGATTGGATGCTAAATGAGTTTCAAGGGTTAAGACAGCAAGGCTACCCTCTTTTGTAAAGAATGTGCATAGGAGAATTAAGCTAGGAATGCATAGAAAATGACAAAGATTCGCTTATAAACTAAGATAGGAATACAGTATGAAGCTGCGGACCTGGAATTAGCAGTAAAATGTCGATACGGCGCTGTCCTGCAAACTTGAGAAAAAGTTGTCGGGACGATGGCGCCCGGCGCCACGGTCCTCCGAAAAATCCGCGAAACGAAGGGGGATCTGTTCGTCTCTGCACAAGGATTCCAGATCTTCAATCTCAGCCGCGTACCTGCAACCTTGTTCTAAGGATGTTTGTATCCTTATGTGCGAAGGTTTAGATGTTGTATGTTGTATGTTGTAGTAGTATGTGATCTCCTCTTCAATGGTTGAATCCTTGTCTTGAATGCAACACTTAGCCTTGAATGGAGACTTAGAAGGAATGCTTGAATGCTTGAATGCTTGAATGCTTGAGTATAGTTTCCACGCCTTTTCCATCATGTATGTGTTATATCCAAATGAGAGAGAAAAATGTAGTTTATATACTTGTCAATTAGGGCTGATAGACTGATTTTCCCGACCTTAGGCCGACCAGGAAATGTAATTTCCAAATTGCAAACAAAAAGACCCGAGACCCCTTAGGAGACCGGGCCCAAAATAGGACCCAGGGACCAGGGTGCTGGGCGCCCTGGTCCTGAGGGACCAGGGCGCTGGGCGCTCTGGTCCCACCTCCCGGGACAGCAGGGTGCAAGGAGGTTCAGGCCAGGGTACTTGAAAAATGCAGTTTTTGGTGTCGTGAGCAGGCTTCGGGGTCTCCATTCAGGTTGCGTGTTGCGTCGCCATCGTGAAGACCGAAATGCAGTCAAAATTGCAAGTGTCGCAATTTTAGGACGCTACATTTAGCCCCCACTTTAGCGGGAGTATGTATGCTCATACTTCCGGTAAAGTACAAGGAAACAACATTGAAAGACTTTCACCACGTCAAGGAGGCAAGACACACCAAGCCCCCAGTGGACTAAGGATCTTACGACTTTGATTGACAAAGTAAAAGGGAAGATCACGAGGGAGAACCATGACTGTCAGTAGTAAGGTTCCCTCACTATGAGTCATGCAAGAAAGATATCAAGAATTTTCAAGGCAAAGCTAAATTTGCCAAGAAATTCTCAAGTATCTTGAAAAGATATGAACGGGATGTATGCCCCCCTACGTTAAAGCGATCGCACACGCCTCACCAGGGGTGATTGTTTTAACGTAGTGATACACATAAGAATGAGAAAGGAAAGGAGCACGTTATCGCAAGGATTTAGCCCCCAAATGTGAGATAAGCCCAAGGATAATAGACACAAAACACAAAGCACGAGGTGACTTCGCTTTCCTTGGGGTCAATATGCTGTATGATAAGTCATGTATATATCATATATATGTATGCATAATTGTTCTTCATTCCCCAATCAAGGAAGGTCACCTAGAAGAAGGGAACACATGTGTCTTTTGAGTCAACATGAGAGAGATCGAGAGATCTCAATGCTTTGCATCGTCCTCAAGTAGACAACACTAAGGACAACAAATAGAAGAATGAGAATAACATATAGAAGAAGTAACACAAGAGAGGAGGAGAGAATCTGCTATGCTAATGTAACTAGTCTAGCACGTCATCTACCCCCCGATCTTGCTGATCAATGTTTCGGGAAGGCAGGGAACACGCTAGAGGAGGAACATTCAACACAGCAGATGGAGCTATCACAAGATCCAAACAAGGGCTATGTTCATGTTCCGAGCCACATTGTTCTTGTCTAGGAGCTAGGATAAGTGCTTTAGAAAATTCAGTAGATAAATGGTTATCAACATCAACAAGTTCATATTCACTATCAGAAGCAAGAGAAGTAATATTTTCATCATGAATAACATTTTCATCTATATCATCATCAAGATTTATAAAAATAGGATCTTTAACTCGCACAGGATCAAGACCATCATGCATCTTATGTTTAGGAGATTTAGGTTCAATGTCCGGCTGAGGAGAAAATGGAATAGTGCTTGTTGAAGGTGTTTTTGGAGATTTCAAAGTTTGAGAAGCAGCTGCTTGAGCCCTAAGACGACGCTTTCGTCGACGTTCACGTGTAGAACGATTTTGTCTAGTCTTAGTAGGCAGTGAAGAAGATTGAGGAGGAGGAATGTTCTCATCCCTATCACTTGGGTGTTTAGGTTGTGGTCTCTTAGGCTGAATAATAGGAGAAGAAGAAGGTCTCTTCTCTCTATAAAAGGAAGGAGGAGGAACTGCTCCATATAAAGGAGGAATTTTTGGTTTAGGAAGGAGACCAAGTCCATCATGACGAGGAGGAATAAGTCTACTTTTAGGAATTTTATTAGACATAGACATAGTCACATCCATAGGGATGGGTTGGGAATCTTCTTGAAGAAAGACATTAGTTTTATCTTTCAAAGGAAGAACTTCCTTCTCAAGAATGCTAGGAATGTCAAGTTTAGGTGTTCTAGGTTCACTTAAAGATAGGATCATATCTGTCTTCCATTTTTGATAAGATTTGAAAAGATGATCACTTCGCGGAGGAAGAGATTGGAATTGTTTAGGCCAAAAGTAATCAAGAGGAACGCTAGAAGTTCTTTCAGCTGGTTTAAAGAGGCTATGATTGACAGTAACAATTTCACCATTATGGGGAAATTTCAAACACTTATGTATAGGAGAAGCAATAGCTTTCATGGAAGATAGCCAAGGATAGCCAAGCTTCACACGAAATTGTTCGGAAGATGGAATAATAGCAAAGTTCACATCAAGGGATTTGTTATAGACCTCAATAGGCAATGTAATAGAACCAATTGCAGGAGAAGAAAATGCATCAAATAGTTTCACAATCACATCTGTTTTGTCATAAATCACTTGATTCAATTGCAAAGTAAAAAGAAATTCTTCAGTAATAACATTAACCATGCACGAAGGATCAATAAGCACTCCACGGCAAGGTGTATTCTTGACTTTTGCAACTATGTATAAAGGACCATCAGGTGCCCTAATGGTTTCACTGGAATCAAATATGATGGAAGGTTCTTTAGGGATTTCTTGCTGCTCTACAAAGTTAATCACATTCGGAGTCATAGACACAAGACCATCAGATGAGAGAGAGGAATCTTTAGCCTCAATTGCATTAGAGGTATGAGAAGGTAATGGATCAGTGAAAATATGAAGATTTTGGTTAGGAGGAGCTACAGATGTATTGCCTTTATCATTCACTCCAGAAACAGAAATAGTATTATTATCAATCAAATCTTGAATTTTACCCTTTAAAGAAAAACATTTTTCAGTATCATGCCCAGGCTGACGATGAAATTGACAAAAGGCTTTGTTATCAAAATAAGGTGAAGTAATCTTTGCAGGATCAATTTGTCTTATAGGAGGAAGAGTAAGCACATTTTGTTCCAATAACTTATTCATAATACTATGCAATGATTCATTCAGAGGAGTATACTTTCTTTCTTTCTTGAAAAATTTAGAAATAGGAGGCACACCTGATGCTGCATTCACATTGTTGTTGATGATGTTTTCATTGAATTTGATGGAATCTCTGTTCGGTTTAAACTTTCCAAATGGTTGTTGACTGCTATCACCCTTATCACTCGGAGCCATAGGATGTGATTGTTCCATTTGACTCACAGTCAGTTGATAATTGTGAAGAGTTGCACACAACTGTTGGAAAGAAGTAAACTCAGAAAACATAAGTTTGTCTCGAATATCTTTTTGTAAATTAGAAATAAAGATTCTTTGAATATCATTGTCAGGCACTGGAAAAGAAATTTGAGCATACAAATGCTTATATCTACCAATGAAATCAGTCACTTTTTCCTTAACACCTTGTTTACAATGCATTAAATCAATCAAAGTAACTTTAGGACTTATATTGTTTTGAAATTGTTGAATGAAAGCATTTGCAAGTTGTTCAAAAGAAGTAATAGAATAAGAAGGCAACGAGCAATACCATTGTAGGGCTTTGTCTCTTAATGTTCTAGTGAATAGTTTTGCAAGCAACCTTGGATCATAAGCAAAATTAGTACAAATTGTTTGAAAAGTCTTAACATGTGTTAGAGGATCACCCTTACCATTATAAAGTTCCAAATGCGGGATTTCAACATGTTTAGGAGGAATAGCTCGAACAATGTCAAGAGAAAGTGGGCTCGCAACATCAAATGTGGGCACACTAAACTTAGATTGGTTCATAGAGGCAATTTGTTGCTGTAAAGAAGAGACAGTTTGTGCAAGATTGTTAATGGTCGCTTCAGTCGAAGAATTCATATTAGATGTGTTAGATTGAGATGGAGGTGTTATGTTATTGAAAGAAGGTAAAGAGTAAGGTGGTGGGACTCTATGATAATCAATCATAGGAGATGATTGGACAGGAGGAACACTACAAGGAGGAATGGAATGGTTAAATGAATTGCCCCCTTGCGTCATGTTCATTTGTGGAGATATAATAGGGACACTCATTGAAGGAGTGAATGAAGAAATCGGATTGAATGAAGGAAGAGGGTTAATTGAAAAAGAAGGATTGCCCCCATGACTGGTGATCACAGGAGGAATGTCTTGTGTAGAAGTAGCCATTATGTTTGATGTAAAGGTAGGTATGCTAGCAATAGAAGTCATCAAAGGAATAGAATGATTGACTTGAGTAGGAGGTTGTGTATAACCCAAATTTTCAGCACAACTCTTCATAGGCATCACATTCGAATCCACAATGTGTGCAATACCAAGCAAAATATCAATTCCATTCTTATCACTTTGAAGCATACATTTTAGACCCTCAATTAAAGGAAGAGCTTGACTATCAGGGTATTCTTGAGACATCCACTGTCGAAAATCGTCAAATTGGTTATCCAATTTTGAAAGTTGTTCTACAGAAACCTCATGGAGAGCTTCTTCATCATTAAGAGGATTAGAGGAATTACCCATGTCCTCGTTAAAAAGACCATTCAAATTAGGTTCCATCTCCTCAGTAATTAAACCTTGGAAGGACTTAATTCTAAGGCTTCGCCTAACGGGAATAGTGTAAGTAGGGCTTATTATTGTAAAACTCATGCACTAAAGAAAGAGAGAAGATTTTGAATTTTAGAGGTAGCAAATTTCAGAAAAACCAGCCAATCTTCTAGATTTAAGCTGTTAAATGCAATCAGGACAATCTCCCAAAATTTTGGAAAAAATGTCCGGGACCGTGGCGCTCGGGGTGCACACGGTCCTCGCAACTTTTTTCAAAATTTGTAGGGATGAAAGTTATGATGATTTTATAGCTAACCTGAAAAAATTGAGTGATTTTACGATCTGTAGATAGGCCAAATTAAAGTTGCAATTTCAAAATTGAACCCTACCCAGATTGTCGAAAAATGCAAAATTTGAATTTTGAAAAAGAGAGGGGAACTGAAATTTTGAATTTTATGATTTTAGAGGGAATGTCAAGAGCAATGCAAATTTTGAAATTCAAAAATTGACTCAATTTCACGCAAAATCCAATTTTGAAAGCGGAAATCAAAGTTGTTGTAATTAAGCACTTAATTTCAAAAGTCACAAAATGCAAGAATTTGAATAAAGCACTGAAATTTTTAATGAATGCAAACACACTTTTCAGATTTAGGACAGTAAGAACACAATTTTGACACAAAATTTCAGTTTCAATGATTTTTGAATGTTTAAAAGCCTTAATCCAAGCAATCACAAGACCAACTTTGACTGTAATTTTGAAGGTGTTAAAATTGATAAAATCAGCCAAAATTCTGGATTTTAGCAGAAAAATACAGTAAGATCTCGCTCCCGAAATTTCGGAAAAAATGTCGGGGACGATGGCGCTCGGCGCCATGGTCCTCGCAACTTTTTTCCAAATTTTCAGGGATGAAAGATATTGTGATTTTATTGTGGAATCCAAAGTTACAGCTGATTTGGAGATGTTTTGATCAGTGAAATTGTCGAACAAAGGTTGAATCAAGAGGGTTTCAAAAATTAGGGTTTTGACACTTAACCACTTAATTTTCAGAATTAAAGCACAAATATGAATTGAAAATTTGTAATAGAAGGGCAGATCTGAAACAGGCATTAACAATTAAAAATTTCACAAGTTCAATTACTAAAAAGAAATTTTAGGGTTTTTATGCAATCACCTCTAAAATTTTGCAAAAGATCAAACATGGAAATGTAATCAATTTTTTTAGATCTAAGCATGAAAAATCAGAAAGGATGTTCACGTCGGGTTCACCAAAATGTAAAGCGGAAAATCGCGATCGAACCCTAGTTGCTCTCCCCTCTTCCAACTCCAAGGGGAGAGAAGGGAGGTTCGCTAGGATTCGATGGTTTTCACTTGGGGGGAGACTTTACATTCAAAAGAGGGGTTGAAACCCACAAGATCCAATCCCATGCAATGCAAGAATGGATGCTAAATGAGTTTCAAGGGTTAAGACAGCAAGGCTACCCTCTTTTGTAAAGAATGTGCATAGGAGAATTAAGCTAGGAATGCATAGAAAATGACAAAGATTCGCTTATAAACTGAGATAGGAATACAGTATGAAGCTGCGGACCTGGAATTAGCAGTAAAATGTCGATACGGCGCTGTCCTGCAAACTTGAGCAAAAGTTGTTAGGACGATGGCGCCCGGCGCCACGGTCCTCCGAAAAATCCGCGAAACGAAGGGGGATCTGTTCGTCTCTGCACAAGGATTCCAAATCTTCAATCTCAGCCGCGTACCTGCAACCTTGTTCTAAGGATGTTTGTATCCTTATGTGCGAAGGTTTAGATGTTGTATGTTGTATGTTGTAGTAGTATGTGATCTCCTCTTCAATGGTTGAATCCTTGTCTTGAATGCAACACTTAGCCTTGAATGGAGACTTAGAAGGAATGCTTGAATGCTTGAATGCTTGAATGCTTGAGTATAGTTTCCACGCCTTTTCCATCATGTATGTGTTATATCCAAATGAGAGAGAAAAATGTAGTTTATATACTTGTCAATTAGGGCTGATAGACTGATTTTCCCGACCTTAGGCCGACCAGGAAATGTAATTTCCAAATTGCAAACAAAAAGACCCGAGACCCCTTAGGAGACCGGGCCCAAAATAGGACCCAGGGACTAGGGTGCTGGGCGCCTTGGTCCTGAGGGACCAGGGCGCTGGGCGCTCTGGTCCCACCTCCCGGGACAGCAGGGTGCAAGGAGGTTCAGGCCAGGGTACTTGAAAAATGCAGTTTTTGGTGTCGTGAGCAGGCTTCGGGGTCTCCATTCAGGTTGCGTGTTGCGTCGCCATCGTGAAGACCGAAATGCAGTCAAAATTGCAAGTGTCGCAATTTTAGGACGCTACAGTACTATGCGATATATCCTGTCGTTAACACAAAAATCGGTGTTTATTGAAGGAAGATCCTTGGGTACCCATTGTTTCTGTAGATGTTTGTACCTCAAGGGCACCTCAATGTTGCCTTTGGTCTCATCATCATAAGAACATGACCTCCCTTGAGCAAGGAAAAATTTCATGCGTTTATTGAATTTTCTTCTAATCTTTTGACCTCTAGTAGATCTCCCTATTGTAGACCTACTACATGTCTCACTTTCATTTTCTATTCCTACATTTCCCTCACTCGAGGAAGACACATATGACAAATACCTATTTGGTGGTACCTGCACTCCATCAAATGAGAGAGTTAGTTGGTAATGAGAGATATATTTTGCAAATGAGGGTAATGTTGATGAAGAACTTGGCCTTAAAGTGTATGCTGAGATTAAAATTCGAATAAGTCCAATTGGGGCTTCAAGTGTTGATAACTGTATTAGATTTGCTGCTAATGTCTAGGTTTTAAAAACTGAGGAAGTTTGTTTTCCAAGTAATTTTTTAAAAATAAACTGTTTCTATAGGGTGTATTGACTTATACTTGTCGATCCATGAGACTGTGCAGGATCCTCATCAAAGAGGTTTAGGTTCCTGCACATGTAATTCAATTATCTTGTATTAGCTAAAAATTACATAGTACACAACATGAACAACATGAACTTTGTAGACAAAAAGAGTATTAAATAAAAAAAGATGTTGTCATCATAATCATTGTAAATTTTTTAATTCATTACCTTTACTTTATGTAGACTATGCAGGATCCTCAACTAAAGGGTTGACGATGTCTATAGTCAATGACCTGTTCCCACCAAGGGTGACAACATCACACATGGACTATACATGAAATCAACACCATCAATTGAGCATCATAAGCATTACATTTGTAAGTTGATAAACAATAAATACATACGTATCATAAGCATCATAAGCATCACATGATGTATCATCATATATGTAATTGAGCAACATAATTAGCATCACATATGTGTCATCATAAACATGTAATACATCACATATGTATCATAAATCACCATCCATCACATAGGTAATAAACAATCCACATTCTATAAATAAACACAAAATTCAAAATATGTCACATGTATCATCATAAACACGTAATCCATCACATATGTATTTTAAATCAACATCCATCACATAGCTAATAATAAATCCAAATTCCATAAATAAACACAAAGTTTAAAAAATGTCTCATAAATAGTCACTCTTCCCATCTCCATCTCCTCGGGGTGGCATAGTTCTACTATAAGGACCTGAACATGAATTAAAAACATTAAAAGGTGCATCATGAATTAATTATGTAATAGAATTAGAATTTAAAACATAATGAATTAATTATGTAACCATATAAGTCAAAAAAATTTCTATCAAGAAATCAATACTAAATAGATAATATACTAATCGCATACCTCATACATTTCATTCATCATCATGATCATCATCATGATTATCACCATCATCATCTTCGTCATCATCATCACCATAATCACCATCACCATCACCATCACCATCACCATCACCATTAGCATCAGCATCAGCATCATCATCATCAGCATCATCATCAGCATCATCATCATCATCATCATCATCATCATCATCATCATCATCATCATCATCAGCTTCTTCTTCTTCTTCTTCATCATCGAGTAACTATCGATCATGATCATCATCTACATCATCTTCTACTTCTTCAGTATCTTCTTCTTCCATCACATTATACTTTATCGACCTTCCTCTTGGATCATGTCTAACAACAAATGACCAACTCGGTTTATGTGGAACCTCTGAGTAAAATACCTACTCACAATAGCTTGTAAGAACATAGGGCTCATCCCCAACTGGTTCAAATGACTTTGTATTAATCATTGTAAAACCATTATCATGTTCAATAACAGTTCTATCAGGATCATTTTTATTCAATCGTAGCCTATACCATTTGACGACGAACAAAACTAATTTGAAGGAATTGAAGTCACCTCAAAGACTGCAGTTATCCCAGCATATAACGTTGTGGTGTTTGACATGCCATATGTCAAACATGTAAAAATTATTGCATCATGAGTTGATAAACATATGGGTGATTAATAAATTTATACGTACCTACTTATCTCTTAAATCATATGCTAAATCAATTTCCCTTTGTGTAACATTGGAATCTCCATTACAATGAGCTTCTTTAACCAATGAAGCCACACCTTCCCATGTTAATGTGCGAGTAGAATGTTGACAATGTTCAATCCATACCATCATCCAATCAAGATTGTTTGCAATATACAAATGTAGTGCATCCCACTCTCGACCATCTGTACAAAAAATAAATAGACATCTTACAACTGATTTATTTTGAAGATTAAGAATTAATTAACTACAATAACATCTTAAAATTACCTCTCACTTTCCTTAATCTACCTTTCCCCATCAAGTACTCCCCTTCGACTTTGTTAATGGGGTTGGGATCCCAAATGTGATCCACATGGATCTTTGCTGCAAACTTAGGAAGATATTCAGAAATGTACACCATAGTCTAGTATACCATATATCCCTCCACCATAGAACCCTCAAGATGTTCTCTTTGTCGAACTAAATCCTTTAGAAATTTCAAGTGCCTCTCAACCATCCACATTGACCTAGTGTGTACAGGTCTACACAATTCAATCTCCTCAACTTGGTGTATGAGGTAGTGTTCTTGTGCATTGAAAAAATATGAAGGTAGACACTTTTGCATTTCACACATTAGATGAGGAATTTTCTCTTCCAATATTTTATATCTTCTTTATAGATTTCTTTACATGACAGCCACCTACAAGATATTCAAGACGCAAAAAAAATATATTACATAACAAATAAAACAAATCGCAAATATAATATCTATACAACAAATTGAATACATATCACTACTTACCTCATGTATTTTCCAAGATCCTATATGACTTGCTTGACATTATTGTTGAAGTCATCTGGGAGAGATATGATGAATACTAAGAGGGGGGGGGGGGGGTGAATTAGTATGCCAAAAATCTCTACACTAAAACACTTACACAGTCTAAAGATAAACCGGTAAAGCAGTCTAACAGTCATATCGGTTACCACACATGCAAACCAAAAAGAGAATAAAGCATTCACCCACAACAGCAATACAACCATAACACAAGATATTTGACATGGAAACCCAACTGGGAAAAACTACGGTGAGATGGAACTCACAAGTCACTATCTGCAAAATAGAAACCAAACCGGTTAAGGTCTTACAATGTTCTTCACCAGAACAGATCCTGTTAGGAATCTCAATCTTTGTTAGGAGATAAGTCCAATTAAAGACCAACTTGTTAGAGGATTTTAGATTCACATGTGTGAACAACCTTGTTAGAGGATTTTACAAAGGCTTTGAGGCCTACCCGGTTAAGGGGTACATACTTGTCAAAGATGTGAGTAATCAACAAGTGTTTGATCTATCTAATAGCACAAACTGCTTGGTTAGATCCAGTATTGCTCATAGCTAATGCATTCCTACATTACTTCAGTCTTCTCTCTCTCACTCACAGTTACAACTTGATCTTCTTAGATAAGATCGTTCTCAACTTCCACCTTAAACCCTAGCTCAACATTAACCCTTTCAACAACAACTTAAAACCCTAGACATGATGTCCTTTTAAAGGAATTTGATTTCATGTCATTCCAATAGGATTACATTACAATTTCCTAGGTTCAATGAATCTAGACATACTTAGTAACACGACACAAGAAGCACCATCAATGTGTCGGCACCGTCAAACAATTGGTGGATTGGTAACTCATCACAAAATGCCAGTTGGTAACTCATCACAGAGTGTTACCAGTTCATACAAAATATCAGTTGCCAGTTTGACAAAAATGAAGACTGGTAAGAATGTGTTGTGCCGCTTTGCTCCCTTGTACTGCTTGAGATCTACGAACCGCTTGGGGTCGACATGCCACTTCAGACCGGGAAACACATTCTACAAAATCACCACTAGTCTAAAGACTAGTATACAACATACCAGTTGGAACAAATACCGGTTGAGCATGAGCTCATACATATAAATGAGATCTCAATAGAAGTGTGTGTCCATCAATGACAATCACAACATAAACAACAAAAATGCCAACAATCTCCCCCTTTGGCATTGATGGCAACACTTAGGAAAATAAATTTTTTTGACATCTAAGTGTTTTACAACAAAAACTTGCCATTAACAAAATTGCTCCCCCTAAGCATATACACTATCCCTTAATCAACATAGTGTATAGCAATTTTGCATACAGAGCATAATCATCAGAGCATATAGCATATATCACAACATATATCAAAATTTCACTTCTCCCCCTGTGTCAGAAGATCAAAATTTTAAAACCAAAAACCAGATATACTTCTCCCCCTTTGCCAACAATGACAAAGTACCACTGAAAAACCCTGTTTCCATATATATAAAAAAGTTTATGACAATAATGAATAATACTTGTCAAAAATTGATTTATAGTCCTGCAAAACTTGTTTCATGGATAGGGACCAGGACTCAAGTAGGGAGGTTGCCACTTCCTTCTCTGTCTGCATCTGAGATACTTGTTCCTCCATGGCATCTACTGTGCTTAGTTCCTGTGTGACTGTCAGGGCATCTAGGTTCAGATAACACTTCTGAAGAATTTGCAGTCATGGAAGTAATATCAGTTGAAGCTCCTACAAATCCCTAGACCGTGTGTTGATCTCTTGCTCCATCTTGGCTGACTAGATCTGGAACCGATGAACGGTTTGCCCATATGCTGCAAAGGAATCATAAGGAGTCTTGAATGTGCCCAAGTAGGACTGTAAGTCCATTTGAAGCTGTTGCTTCTTGGCTACCACATCATCACAGAACAGATGAGGTTGACAGATTTTGGTGAGTAGCAAGTTTCCCTCATCCAAGGCATTCCTTATGTCCTTTTGATCTTTCAACAGTTCAGTCCTAAGCTCATTCAACTTCTTCACTAGAGAAACATTAAGAGCCTTTTGGTGCTCTTTCTTTACATTGGCCTCTGCTGCTTCTTCCAGACTCTACACCTAATCATCCACTACAGTACACAGAAGTTTGAGTTGTGCTAGTGATGATTCAGTGTCAGGAAGATTAGTACCGGGGATTAAACCGGTAAGTGTGTCTACAGCCGCCTGAATAATATCTTGTTCCCTTTTCCTGCGAATGCCTTCAAGGCACTCTTGGGCAACCTTGATGCTCTGCATAAGCTCAAACTCAATTGTAGATTGGAGATCAGTAGGACTCGAGATAGCAGCCAGTTTGGCTTGGCTCCTAGTTGCCTTAGGAGTCTCCATCTGTGTGCTCTTCATTGCTTCAATTGTCTTGTCTGCTTCTTCCTTCTTTTTCCTTTCCTTCTCTTCTTTCTCTTTCTCTTCTCTCTTTTTCTTTCTTCCTCTTCTATCTTCTTCTTGTCTTCCTCTTCTTTCTACTTCTGCTCTGCTTCTACCTTTTTCTTTGCTTCCTCTTCCTTCTTCTTCTGTGCTTCCTCTTCCCTCTTCTTTTGTTCTTCCTCTTCCTTCTTCTTCTTCTCTTCTACTTCCTTCTTCTTCTGTTCTTCCTCTCCCTTCTTTTTCTTCTCTTCTTCTTCCTTCTTCTTCTTCTCTTCTTCTTCCTTATTTCTGTTTTCTTCCTTATCCTCTTCTTCTTTCTTTTTCCTATCATCTTCTTGCTTCTTCTTTTCTTCATCTTTTCATTTCTCCTCTTCCTCTTTTCTCTTCTCTTCCTCTTTCTTCTTTTTCTCATCTTCATCCCTCTTCTTTTTCTCTTCCTGTTCCTTTGCTACTTGCTATGTGTCCTCAGCTTGTTCACCACCCTGATCGGCTTGTTGCCCTTGTTCAGTTCCCTCAGAAGGTATGTCCCGAGTGAGATCTTCTACATCTAGGGCATCGACATCGATAGTGTCAATTGGTTCTTCCACCAGGTTTCCTTCCTCATCAAAGACCTCATCCGGTTTGGAAATAACTGGTTCCTTTTCCACTTGGAGGTTGCCCATTTGTGCTTTGTGAGAGCTGATAGCATGAGCCATATGCTGATGTGTATCTTTTTCAACATCATCAATTCTTTCCTTTAACAACCAGAGTCTTCTTCTCCTTGTGAAGAAGAGACCTTTATTTTGATCCAGGGCATCAAATAATTCTGAATTTGAGAGTTCGGGGAAGTATTGTGCAAAGACTTTCTCCCTAATCTCCTGTTCCTTTTCAATGGCAATGCGCCATTTATTATCTGATTCTTTAAATAATGAATCCGGTGTCTGAGATTTAATCTCTGATGGTGACCAGTCATTTTTACATAAATAAAGAATGATTTCCTGTAGTACTTCATCTTTTTCCTCACTATTAAATTCATCATAATAGTTGACTAAATCATGAAGTAACTTTCTCCTAATATTTTTTACTATTCTTTGACAATGTGTCAAAGGTTTGTATGAGGAGATGTCTATATTTACCAGTGCGGATGCTACCGGTTCATTCTTCTTCATCTTCTTTGTCTGTCTTGCCTTCTTTGGCTGTTCATCAGACTCAGTTTCTTCGGAGTCCGGTTCATTTGCCTTAGTCTTCCTCTTTCTTTCAAAGACTTTTGCCGGTGTTACCTCCGGTTTCTTCTTTGCCAGTGACTGCTTGGTCACTCTTGGAGTTGCAGTGGTAGCCGGTGCTGATGCTGCAGGTACTGCCTTGGCTTTCTTTGCTACCAGTTCTTTTCCTTTCTTCACCGATGGTTCTTCAGCCGGTGCAATCCTCTCCAAGTAGGTTCCAGTCCTCTTAGCCTTTGGATCAAGAGGCGAGGCAATAAGGGTTGAGGCATACCCTTCCAGCATGTCATACATAACCTCATAGCCCATTGGCTCCACTTCCTCCATTCTAGGCTCAACAGCCTCCATTAAACATTTGTCCACCTGAATAGTGAAACAGATGTCATCTTCATATTTTTTCACTATATCACTTGAGATTATTACCCTCTGACTCATCTTTCTTCTGAACTCGTCGAAATATTTGTTTAGTACTTCAGGGTAACCGGTTCCAATGGCTTGTACGCTTTCCTTTATCTGCTTGGTTACCGGTTGGTCAGGGGACCACTGGACATCTCCTACACCAGGAAAGTAGCCTTGGAAATAGAAAAACAACCCTACCAGTAGTTGTCCAAACTTAAACCTTAGTGAATTGTCCTTTTTGATTGCCTTGAGATTTAACAGGAGTTGCCTCTGCATACCGATGCATAGGTCAAATGATTTATCCTCTTTAATCATCCGGTAAGCGACATTTACTGCTGCAGCAGATACATAATTAATCCTGTTGGCTGAGAATGTTCTGTAGCCTATCACCATGCAGGCGTATTTCACCAGATCATCCTTGATAGGGTTAACTATCATACCTCATGAATCACTTGTTGAATAGGTGAGCTTGGTCATTTCCATTTTGCTTACCGTTCTTAGGGCTGGTACTTCCCCTGTGTTGTAGAAACCAGTGACTGCATGAATTGCCTGAGGCGTGATATCATGCGTCCTCTCTAGGTACATCTTGTCACCATGGACTCTGCTCAAGATGATCTTGATGTGATCCTCTGTGAAGTCTTCCAAAAAATATACTGCATTATGGAGTTTCTTCTTCTCTAAGATACTGAACTCCGATTTGATCTTTTTGTGCTTGCCACAAAATAGACCTAACTGAGTGTGAATAACTAAAGACCCTAGGTCTTCTATTTTGCAATCAATATAATCAGAAATTCCCTCTTCAACTATGACTCTAGCTGGAACTTGTGATAAAGCATTATATTTGGACTTCCTCTGAATAAAACTTTCTGACTCTTTGGATGTACTCGAACTGGTATGAGATGCGGAAGCCATTGTAGAGTATTTCAAGAACACGAAAAATACCTTTCAAACACGAATTTAGGGCTTCCTGATTCTGCTTCACTTCACTCTCCGTCAAATGCCAAATCACCGCTTTGTGTTCTCCACTACCACTTGCAAACTGGATTTGAATATCTTTCAAGGTTATTCAATTTCTTGAAATCTAAGCTCAAATCGCCTTTTCTTCGCTCTGCACTTGAAAACTTTTCTTCGCTTGAAAACAGATAGTGAGAAATGATTTGAAAAATGCATTTATACATGTCTCTCACCTACCATCATTAATGCTCCTCTATTAGGGCGTAAACCCTAATTTGCCTTTTTATCGTTTCTAGTCTTCTACCGAGCGATAGGTATCGTATACTGGTTAAGGTCTTTTACTGGTGTCAACCAGGGGTTCGAAAGCATTTCGCCGTTTGCTCCCCCTAAGCCTTTAAGGCTTAGTTTGCCGGTTCCGATATTTCCACACTAGGTGCAGAAACCTGTTCCTCTTCCAACATTGTTGGTTTCTTCCTCCAGGTTTTTTTCATGTCCCCTTGAACTTTTTCAACATCGATTTCTCCTTCTTGAGTGACCGGTATATCATCAGATATACTTTTTCTGCTTCTGCAGAATCTTGCAATGTGACCCGGTTTGTTGCAGTGATAGCAAACAAGTCTAGGTGCTCTCCAAGGTCCATTGTAAATGTTTCCATTCTTCCTTCTGCATGTTGTAGTAGAGTGACCATGACCATGACAGATCATACAACTTTCTCTCCATTCGGTTGCCACTTGATGACCACTGCTTCTTGACTGATGATTGAAGACATTAAACGTGTTGTGGTTTCGGTTCATAAAAGGTTTAGGACCAGTTCCTTGGGTCCTCTAAGGATATCTTCTAGTGTTATCCATTATAGACCTGCATTCAAATGCTCTATGCCCAAACTTGTTGCATGCATAACAATGACCATTGAACTTATTGGATCTAGGTACATTGTTGATAAAATATGGAAAATTATTGTAGGCTTTGCTCCTGCATACATTGGCAGTGTGTCCTTCTTGAAGACAGTTAAAGCAAATAGGTTTGAACTTTTGCTTACCTTTTCCTTTGAGTGCCGGTCGCTTCTTTGATGCTTCGGCATTTGTTCCTGAGGATTCTCCTTCCTCATGTCCAGAAAAACCAAGACCATTGGTATTCTTTGCTGGTCTAGATGACTCAAGCTTTTGCTCTAGCTTGACAGTACTTTTGCCAAACTTAGCAAGTATTTCCTTTGACTCAAAGATTTCTTTGGAAATAACGTGTTTGTCTCCATTAGACTTGCATTTTCTGTAATGGCTATGTTCAGTTTTCCTTGCATGTCTTCTTTTTCCATTCTTCTCTCATGAAGGCAAGCAGTCAGTGCACTAATCTCTTGTTTCAACTTAGAGATCTCATGATCTCTATCCTTTATCTGATCTTCAACTTTTCTACGGTTCTCAAGCTCTTGACTAAACCTAATAGTCAGTCCTTCCAACTCCTTTCTCAGATTGGAGTTTGAATCATTCAGTTTATTAACTTCAGCAATCATGGCTTCCATGTTAGCTTCATCTTCAGAACTACTTTCAGATAGTTCCATCAGCTTTTCTGCATGTTCTCTCCTTTTTGCTTGAGATGCCTTGTATTTGACCATAAGATCATCATAGGCTTGTTCAGACTTAGTGAGCCATTGAGTAAGTTCCCTCATGGAGTATTCCCCCATATCTCTTTCCAAGTGGTTAAACTTATAGAAAGGTAGGCTCTGTTATCAATTGATGAATACTAAGAGGGGGGGGGGTGAATTAGTATGCCAAAAATCTCTGCACTAAAACGCTTACACAATCTAAAGATAAATTGATAAAGCAGTCTAACAGTCAAACCGGTTACCACACATGCAAACCAAAAAGCGAATAAAGCATTCACCCACAAAAGAAATACAACCATAACACAAGATATTTGACGTGGAAACCCAACTGGGAAAAACCACAGTGAGATGGAACTCACAAGTCACTATCTGCAGAATAGAAACCAGACTGGTTAAGGTCTTACAATGTTCTTCACCAGAACAAATCCTGTTAGGAATCTCAATCTCTGTTAGGAGATAAGTCCGATTAAAGACTACCTTGTTAGAGGATTTTAGATTCACATGTGTGAATCACCTTGTTAGAGGATTTTACAAAGGTTTTGAGGCCTACCCGGTTAAGGGCTATAGACTTGTCAAAGATGTGAGTAATCAACAAGTGTTTGATCTATCTAATAGCACAAACTACTTGGTTAGATCCAGTATTGCTCATAGCTAATGCATTCCTGCATTACTTCAGTCTTCTCTCTCTCTCACTCACAGTTACAACTTGATCTTCTCAGATAAGATCGTTCTCAACTTCCACCTTAAACCCTAGCTTGACATTAACCCTTTCAGCAACAACTTAAAACCCTAGACATGATGTCCTTTTAAAGGAATCTAATTTCATGTCAGTCCAATAGGATTACATTACAATTTCCTAGGTTCAATGAATCTAGACATACTTAGTAACACGACACAAAAAGCATCGTCAATGTGTCGGCACCATCAAACAATCGGTGGATTGGTAACTCATCACAAAATGCCGGTTGGTAACTCATCACAGAGTGTTACCGGTTCATACAAAATACCGATTGCTGGTTTGACAAAAATGAAGACTGGTAAGAATGTGTTGTGCCGCTTTTCTCCCTCGTACCGCTTGAGATCTACGAACCGCTTGGGGTCGACATGTTGCTTCAGACCGGGAAACACATTCTACAAAATCACCACTAGTCTAAAGACTAGTATACAACATACCGGTTGGAACAAACACTGGTTGAGCATGAGCTCATACATATAAAGGGGATCTCAATACAAGTGTGTGTCCATCAATGACAATCACAACATAAACAACAAAAATGCCAACAAGATAGAGGTAGAACGTACTGCAATAGTTATAAAATTATCTTTTCATTTTTTTCTAACATAATACAATGAAAAGTACATGCACAGTATACAAATATATAGTAAAAACACAAGAACATGAATTACCTTAATGAAGGTATGCCAATCATGTGTTTTCATCCCTGACCCAAATTCACTTTTCTTTGATATGAGATTGTTTATGTTCTTAACAAATCCTGTGGGAAATCGAATTTTTTGTATGACTTCTTTTATAGCATTGCTTTGTTGGTCCGTTAATAACCAAGGAAGGTCACTTATATTAATCTGGTCTCCATGGCTATTTGATTGAATGCCATTTTTCATTGCATGATTGGAATCCTGAATGTCACTACAAATTTTGACCATTTTTTCTTTGTCACGCCTTCCTTCCAATATTTTCCATAATGTCTCTGTTATATTCTTTCCAATATGCATAATATCAAACAAATGCACAATTTTTAATTGCTCATAGTAGGGCAACCTACTAAATTGTCGGGGATAACTTTTTAGTCCCTTAGGAAGGTGGTCATTTATGCCTTGACAACCTTTACGATCATCAATCACATCATCAGTAAACAAAACACAATAGAAAAGATGTTTTATGACATAAACCATTAGATGGAATGACATTACCTTGACGATTAATTATATTATATTCCAACTTCCATAGGTGAGGTGTTATTCTTCGTGGCTTTGATGTATTCTCTTCTTTCCCATTGAAATTTTTCAGTGTTTTGAAACTTATGATTTTTGTGGAGAAATTGCCTATACTCATCAAATACCTACTTTCCTAAACTTTTTGAATGACGAGATTTCATCTTTGGACCACAAACTGGACATGCAAATTTTCCCTTTGTTTGAAGACCTACAAGATAATGTATAACTGGATTAAATATGTTAATTTTTTTAATTATAATTATCATGTGCAACTTGAACACTATAAAATACCACAAAAATGTGTTAGCCCTGGGGCATCGTGTATTGTCCATACAAGCATCACATGGATTTGAAATTGTCTTTGTCCTATTGGTCTAGAGATGTCATACATAGTGACACCATTCCATAACTCCAACAACTCGTTGATAAGAGGCTTGATATATACATTCATATCTTTAACTTGGTACTTACCTAATCGAATGAAGAAAAACATAACATAATTATTATGACCATTTTACTGCAATATTTATAATTAAATGTAGACAACTATTAAATGATAAAATATCTGGAACAATCATTGCCAACATTTTGTGCTCCCTCTTTATTGACATCCATGGAGGAATGTTATTGTTGATAGCAAAAACAGGCCACACTGAGTTAACAGATCTCAGCTCTCGAAATGGATTGACATCGTCCGCTGCCAATGAAAGCATGAGATTACGAGGTTCTTCTTTAAAGTGTGGCCACTTTTCCTCTATGTCCATAAATTCTGAACCATCCGTAGGCATTCAAATTATGTCATCTCAACTTCTATTGCGTGCATGGTAATCCATAAATTGTGCCAAGCTAGTGCACTTGAATAATCATTGCATATGTGGAATAATGGAAATATAGCAAAGAACCTTGCGAGGAACCCTTTTTGTTATTTGATTTGTTCGATATCTACTAATATGACTATTGGCAATATTGCATTATAATAGACAATGAAAGATTGTTGGCATTTCATAAGGATATTGAGAAGGTTGTTGATGATTATGGATATAACTGATTAAAGATGTTTTACTATCTTGATATTATTATTTTGTCATTGATGTCAAGAAATTGATTTTCTAATCTAGTATGATGTTGCCATATCTTGAGAAGTATGATATGAAGATTATAAAGATGTCGGTAAAAGACACAGGAAAGAATATGATGAATAAGGGGATGAATAAGGTATTCAATGGGCAACTACTACCGAGTCAGACAATGATGAGATCATGATGTTTTAGATTGTTTTAACATCATACATATGTTGTAAATTGTAAAGGTTAATACTATACTATGTTATCAAGCAAAGAACCTAGTCCGTAAACCCTAAGGAACCTAGTCTGTAAACCCTAAGGTTATCGTTATCGGTTAATGAAGGCAGAATGTCTACCGAGTGAAGTTTAGTATTCACCTAGTTGTTACCGAGTTGTAACCGAGCTATAACAGAATGCATTAAATGTTTACATGCGGTATTTAATGAAGGAAGCTGATGAGTTGGAGTGGATTAAATGATTGGTAAGTCATGGAAGAAGTTTGTTAATGAATCTAAGGCAATGAAAAGTCGGCATGAAGATCTACAGCTCAGATTGAACTACAATGCCCTGACACAAGTTCCAAGACTATTATGCAAGTTCCAAGGTGGGGTAAAACATTTTCAGATCGAAAGATGCATTGAACCTGGACAAAATTGAAGATCTGATGGCTATGATTGATCATGGGAAATGTGATCAAGGAGATTAAGCGGTTATCTAATTGTTTATAAATAGGAAACTGTTGATAAACAATGTATGCGGGCAAGTGTATGCATAGGGATGCTAGATAGTGATTACCGAGCACAAAAGCTTGAAGACCTGTTAGAATAACATAGTATAGAAGCCCAACAGATAGACAAGATTAGTTCTATGTCTAGATTGTATTGAACAAATAGGAATCTGCTTTAGCATTTTAGATGTGAAGTTGCAGATAGATTTTATTACTGTTATTTTGTGAAAGTGATAGAAAATCTCTTAACCGAGTGGACTTAACGGTCTTATTTGTAAAACCCTCTAGCAAAGTGACATTCTGATTGAGTGTTTGAAATCCTTTAACAAGGTCACTTCTAACAAAGTGAAGATCGTAACAGATCTGAGGGAAATCCCTTAACCGGGTCACATCTAGCAATGTGTTTGTAATCTTTAACATGATTTGCTTTTAACTATGCATACTCTAGAAGAGTATATTTCTTAGTGGGTCCGAAATCCCACAGTGGTTTTTCCCTATTTGGGTTTCCACTTTAAATCTGGTGTTGTGAGGTTTATGATGTTAATATGGTTTTGAGTTTGCATGTTTAACAGTTTTGGTTATATTACTGAAATATATGTTACCGAGGTTGAATATGATGTTTTTATGGATGATTAAGTTTGTATGATTCACACCCCCCCCCTCATCTTGTTGGCTATTGGATCTGTACTTATATTAAGTATCAGAACTATCAATTGGTATTAGAGCTTTGGACTCCAGAAGGAAAGTTTAAAGGCACTTGAGTTAAAGATCCAAAGATGTATAAGAGGGATGCACCAAAGTTGAACAAGTCAAGTTTCTCTACATGGCAGAAAAAGATGAAGCTGCATCTATCAGGAGTTGAAGAATATGTTGTATACTATCTGGAGAATGATTTTGTCACACCAAGCACCTATCCATTGACTATGGAAGAGATAAAGGCAAAGCAAGAACATATTCAAGCAATGATTGAAATAACATCTGCATTGACCGATTCAGAGTTTAATGATCTAGAAGGCTGCAATGATGCAAAGGCAATGTGGGATAAGCTCATATCAGTATATGGAGGAGATGAACATGTTCAAAGAGAAAAAATAGATAGTCTAAGAGGACAACTTGAATCTATGAGGATGAATGAAGGTGAGAACATAACTCAGTAGAGTACAAGACTAAAGGAGATTGTCAATCAAATCAAATGAGTAGGTGGAACTATTGAAGAAAAGGATATAACAAGTAAGTTGTTGAGAACCCTTCTACCAGCTTATGCAATCTGAGTCTTTGCAATCAATGAATTGAGGTCTGTACCTAATATGCCAGTTTCTTTAGATGCTACTATTGGTAAGCTACATGCATTTGAGTTAAGTAATTTTGATAATAGTGGATCTTCAGTAAATAAAGTTGAATATGCATTTAGTTCTTTTCATCTTGATGAATCTAATGATTACAATGAAAGAAAATATAAGTACTCTGAAGGAGATCACAGTGGAGCAAGTGAAAGATTTCAGAAGAACATGGAAGAAGTACACAAACTGTATGAAGAAATCAGAAAGCAAGAAGAGTTTGAAGCACTATTAGGCAAAAGGTTACCGAGAGGCAAAGGTAAGTATAAAGGAAAACTACCTTTGAAATGTTTCAATTGTGATAAGATAGGACATATGGCTTCTAAGTGTCCTGACAAAGATTTTACTGAAAGAAGAGATTACCGAGATAATAGACAAAAACATAATCATTATAGAGGACACCGAGACTTTAGAAGAAGAGGTAGAAAGACATGCCTAATAGCTGATGAGGAATCTAACGATGATAAAATAGATGAGACTGATACAGAGGAAGTAGTTTATGTGGCTATCAAGGATGGCTTAGATGAAGAAAAGTATGAAGAAAAAGCCCTAATATCTCACATAAACACTAATGATTCTTGGATTATAGATAGTGGATGCTCACATCATATGACAGGAGATAAACACAAGTTTGTTATATTAGAAGATTATGATGGAGGCTATGTTAGATTTGGTAATGATGCACCATGTCCGGTAAGAGGTAAAGGATCTATAACACTTCTTGATAATGCAAGATGCAATGATGTTTATTGGGTTGAAGGTTTGAAATACAATTTGTTGAGTGTAGCACAGCTAAACAACACAGGTTACCAAATAGAATTTCAGAACGGAATTGTCAAAGTTCATGACAAAAATGGAAAGTTAGATGCTACCGGGACACAAACAAAAGGTAATACATTTCACCTTGACTCAACTCGGAATATGTGTTTGCATGCAAAGATTGATGATACCTGGTTATGGCATAAAAGGTTTTATCATGTCAATTTTGATAATCTGATCAAAATAAGTAAGAAGCACAGAGTAAGAGGTCTACTGAGTCTTGAAAAACTTGAGAATGCTATGTGCCAAGGATGCCAGATGGGTAAGATGACAAGATCAAGATTTACAAGTAAGTCCTACACTTCTAAGGGAATTTTAGATCTAGTGCACACTGATCTTTGTGGTCCTATGAAAGTTCAAAGTTATTATGGTGATAAGTATTTCATATTATTTGTGGATGACTATTCAAGGATGATGTCAATAATGTTTTTAAAAGAAAAATAAGAAGCTTTTCAAATGTTTAAATGGTACAAGGCAAGAGTTGAAAATGAAATAGGAAGACAACTGAAATGTCTTAGATTAGATAGAGGAGGAGAGTTCACATCTGATGAGTTCAACCTATTTTGCAATGATCATGGTATTAAAAGACAAGTCTCTGCACCGAGAACTTCACATCAGAATGGAAGAGCTAAAAGAAGAAACAGATCTATTGTGGATTGTGCTAGAACACTAATGATTGAAAAGAAGGTGCCACAAACATTTTGGAGAGAAGCAATAAGCACAACAGTTTACACCTTGAATCGAGTTCAATTGAAGAAAGGTACTTTGAAGACACCATATAAAATCTAGTATGATAAGAAACCTAATGTTAATTATTTTAAAATCTTTGGAAGTAGATTCTATGTTCATAAAGGTGATAGAAATGGCAAGTTTGATTAGAAAAGTGAAGAAGGAATGTTTCTAGGTTACTCTTCTAGAAGAAAAACATTTAAATGTCTGATCAAATCATCTAACAAAATAGTAGAAAGTGCAAATGTGAAAATTGATGAATTTGCAGAAAGAAATGATGAAGGAAATTCCAAGGAACTAGAAGACTATGATGAATTTGTCTATGTTCAACCGAGAAGTCCTACTGAGAAGACTGTTGAAGAAAATGAAGAGAATATCTAGTTACCGAGTGATGAAGAAGATCATACAGAGCCTACCGAGCCTGTATTAGGCAAGTATGTCAGAAGACATCATGCACCAAGTCAGATTATAGGAGATAAAGATGATCCAGTGATGACAAGGAACAAACTGAGACAGAACACATGCTTGATATCTGAATTTGAATTGAGAATAGTAAAAGAGGCATTTAATAGTGAAGATTGGATAAATGCTATGACAGAAGAGATTGATCAAATCAAGAAGAATGACACATGGACACTAATCCCAAGACCGAAGGACAAAAATGTAATCGGTACAAAGTGGATTTTTAGAAACAAGCTAAATGAAAAGGGTGAAGTCATTCGAAACAAAGCAAGACTAGTTTGCAAAGGTTATGCTCAAGAAGAAGGAATTGATTATGGTGAAACTTTTGCACCTGTTGCTAGACTTGAAGGAGTTAGAACATTGTTGGCCTATGCTGCTTTCAAGAACTTCAAGATATATCAAATGGATGTCAAATCTACATTTCTGAATGGAATATTAGAAGAAGAAGTTTTCATTGAACAACCTGAAGGATTTGTTGAAAACAATAATAAAGATCAGGTATGTAAATTGAACAAAGCTTTATATGGTTTGAAACAAACACCAAGAGCATGGTATGAAAGATTGCACTCTTATTTGATTAAGATTGGTTTTATAAGGACAAGTGAGAACAACAACATGTACATGAAGAATGATGAAAATGGAATACTAATCTCAGCCATATTTGTTGATGATATTATATTTTGTGGAAATGACTCTTTATGCAAGAACTTTGGAAATGAAATGAGCAAAGAATTTGAGATGTCATTAATCGGTGAGATAAAGTATTTTATAGGTTTACAGATACTGCAAATGAAAAATGAGATTTTCATTACTCAATCCAAGTACATAAAAGAAATCTTGAAGAAATTTGGAATGGATGATTCAAAACCAGTAAGTACTCCTATGACTACCAACTGCAAATTATCAAAGAATGATGAATCTGCATCTGTTGATGAGACACTCTACCGATCCATGATTGGAAAACTACAATATGTTGTTCACAACAGACCAGATATAGCACATGCAGTAGGTATAGTTGCAAGATTCTTTGCATATCCTAAGGAAACACACATGACAGCAATCAAAAAAATTTTTAGATACTTAAAAGGCACAGAGAATTATGGCTTAGTATATCAAAAAGGAAATGATTTTGATTTAAAAGTTTACACTGATGCTGATTGGGCAGGCAACATTGATGACATGAAAAACACAAGTGGAGGAGCTTTCTTTTTAGGAGAAAGACTAGTGAGTTGGCATTAGCAAGAAACAAGGATGTGTTTCACAGTCAACAGCAGAAGCTGAATACATTGTTGCAGCATTGAATTGTACCAACATTTCATGGATCAAACAACTGTTGGAAGGTATAAATGAAAAAGTTACCGAGCCAATAACTATATTCTATGACAATACTAGTGCCATTAATATTTCAAAGAATCCTGTTATGCACTCTAAGACAAAGCACATATCTATCAAATATCATTATCTTAGAGAAGAAGCTCAAGAGAAGAAAGAGGTATTGGAGTATGTTAGCACAAAGGAGCAAACAACAGATATCTTCACCAAGCCACTACCAAAGGACACTTTTGAATATCTCAGAAGTAAGTTAGGGGTCCTACCCCTATCTTCTACAACTGATCGAATTCAGTGAACGCATCAATCCGATGACTCTAATGAATATATTTTGGGAGTTGATGCTGAGTTATACACTTTAGGATGTTTTCTAAAAGTGTACTGGAATTAATACAGGAAATATTACAGGGAACATGAATTGAAGACAAATGCTCTGACCAAGACTCAGTTGATACACAACAGGAGGAAATAACTTCTTACAGAAAGAAATTATGTTTTAGTTCTTTACTTTTTGGCATTGTTGTCAAAGGGGGAGAAGACCTATAAAGGGGGAGAAGACCTATCAGGGGAGAAGACTAAGAGCACACTGAGTAGACTACAGAATGGAAAGAAGACAGAAATGAGGAGAAGTCTAATGTATGGGGGAGAGCATTTCAGCATTTCAGAATCACAACAATCTAAATCTATTAAGGTCAAATCAATTGGTTTTGCCATCAATGAGAAAGGGGGAGATTGTTGGCAATATTTCATTATAACAGACAATGAAAGATTGTTGGCATTTCATAAGGATATTGAGAAGGTTGTTGATGATTATGGATATAACTGATTAAAGATGTTTTACTATCTTGATATTATTATTTTGTCATTGATGTCAAGAAATTGATTTTCTAATCCAGTATGATGTTGCCATATCTTGAGAAGTATGATATGAAGATTATAAAGATGTCGATAAAAGACATAGGAAAGAATATGATGAATAAGGGGATGAATGAGGTATTCAATGGGCAACTACTACTGAGTCAGACAATGATGAGATCATGATGTTTTAGATTGTTTTAACATCATACATATGTTGTAAATTGTAAAGGTTAATACTATACTATGTTATCAAGCAAAGAACCTAGTCGGTAAACCCTAAGGAACCTAGTCGGTAAACCCTAAGGTTATCGCTATCGGTTAATGAAGGCAGAATGTCTACCGAGTGAAGTTTAGTATTCACCTAGTTGTTACCGAGTTGTAACCGAGCTATAACAGAATGCATTAAATGTTTACATGCGGTATTTAATGAAGGAAGCTGATGAGCTGGAGCGGATTAAATGATTGGTAAGTCATGGAAGAAGTTTGTTAATGAATCTAAGGCAATGAAAAGTTGGCATGAAGATCTACAGCTCAGATTGAACTACAATGCCCTGACACAAGTTCCAAGACTATTATGCAAGTTCCAAGGCGGGGTAAAACATTTTCAGTTCGAAAGATGCATTGAACCTGGACAAGATTGAAGATCTGATGGCTTTGATTGATCATGGGAAATGTGATCAAGGAGATTAAGCGGTTATCTAATTGTTTATAAATAGGAAACTATTGATAAACAATGTATGTGGGCAAGTGTATGCATAGGGATGCTACATAGTGATTACCGAGCACAGAAGCTTGAAGACCTGTTAGAATAACATAGTATAGAAGCCCAGCAGATAGACAAGATTAGTTCTATGTCTAGATTGTATTGAACAAATAAGATTCTGCTTTAGCATTTTAGATGTGAAGTTGCAGATAGATTTTTATTACTGTTATTTTGTGAAAGTGACAGAAAATCTCTTAATTGAGTGGACTTAACAGTCTTATATGTAAACCCTCTAGCAAGGTGACATTCTGATTGAGTGTTTGAAATCCTTTAACAAGGTCACTTCTAACAAGGTGAAGATCCTAACAGATCTGAGGGAAATCCCTTAACCGAGTCACATCTAGCAATGTGTTTGTAATCTTTAACAGGATTTGCTTTTAACCGAGCATACTCTAGAAGAGTATATTTCTTAGTGGGTCCGAAATCCCACATTGGTTTTTCCCTATTTGGGTTTCCATGTTAAATCTAGTGTTATGAGGTTTATATTGTTCATATGCTTTTGAGTTTGCATGTTTAAAAGTTTTGTTTATATTGCTGATATATATGTTACTGAGGTTGAATCTGATGTTTTTATAGATGATTAAGTTTGTATGATTCACCCCCCCCCCTCTCATCTTGTTGGCTATTGGATCTATACTTATATTAAGTATCAGAACTATCAATGACATTCAGGGCATTCAGTTCGAAATTCATGTTGTTTGTGATATATAATATGATCATTGGGACAAGCATCTATTGCTTGATACTCCTTTCCAATATCTTTAATAATGGCAGATAATTCTCGATATGAGTGAGGTAGAATATTTGATGGTGGTAAAAAAAACTCACCTATCAATCTACAACAAAAAAATTTAATTTGTTAATATAAAGAATATTAATGGTACAACACGATTCACCATTTATTAACTATAACGACATATATGACATACCTTAACATACATGAGATTGTTATGTTAGATAAACCATTCATAACCTTCAAGTTCACCAACAACAATACCGTGGAGAGAAGAGTTTTTTGGGAGCCTTTGTAAAGGGCCTCAGATGCCTTCTCAAGTAGAGGGACATCATGAACAATATCAAGGTCATCTTAATCATCACGATCAGCTTCGCCAATACTAAATGTGTCATGGATCAATGTATTTGTACCATCATCTTCAATTGTATGGGATCATTATCTTCAGCTTCGATATTCACACCTCCATGTTCCTCCAATTCAAATACCATATTCTCTAGGTTGTGTTGATCCATATCATGGCTCCAAGGTGCTCGACCTATATAAAATTGATAAACATAAATAAACCATGATCATGGTCTCATCATCAAGTGATTTCTTATGTATATAAATTGTTAAAATGATATAATGAAAAACTTACCAATGGATGATAATCATGTCCATCTTCAATGTGACCATGCAACTTACAATGTTTCTTAGTTGTTTTGATTAGAAGTCTTCTAGTCTTTAACCCCTTACAAATTTTGCAGGGACAATAACATTTTCCATCACCTTTTCTTTTCAAGTTAGACCATAATATAGGAATTGTCTCCTTATTTTGTTGTTCACTAATATTGTTTGACATGGTCTTTCTTCACAGGAAAAAAATCGGGCTATAGAACTAGTTATATAGAAGTTGAAATGTTAGTTATGAAATCATATGTCAGTATAATATACCAAATTAAATTACTTGAACATAGAAATTATGCAAATTGAACCAAAACCATTTAACTCTTCTTTTTCATCTCAAAACATATCTAATGGCTTTGTGGTGATTTAGAGTAGGTGATATGCCCATTGAGAGTCATAGATCCAAGTTATAGAGAGTCATAGACCCAAGTTAGTCTAAAAGGAAAGTAATTATCCATTCCCATGCTCATGCATACTTACATGACTAATGCTACCCTTGTGTATCCTAAACATTGGAGAGACCTTATTTGACTTGCCTAATCAATGTGGTTGTTGTCCTAATATGAAATATTGAGTTCTACCCTTGCCTTTGCATCAAACTTCTCACATCATGTTTCTTCACCAAAACACACTATTCCCAATCTTCACCAAAACACACTTTTTCTCTTTCTAGGTTAGTTGTCTTAGCTTAGTTGGTTGTTGTCGAGTCTTTGTTGTTAACCTTTTGTTCATAGTTGCTCAAGAGCTGGCCAAGTCTTTCTCTTTGAAATGAAATGAGGTTTAACATTCCCTTTGCCCAACCAAGGCATAATCCCTTCCACTTCTGTCAATCTTGTCAGTGGGTGCCCAAACCCAATCACTCCCATTTTCATTTCCTCCCATTTCCACCTCCCTTAACACTCTTCACTTCCATTTACTATACCTTCTAACTCACCTACCTTCCTATCCTCTATCCTTTAACCACCTTTCATACCCCATGCCTTAACCTCCATCACATCTTAACTTAAACCTACCCTACCATCTTACACCCTCACCTCCCTCCACTAACTTCCTTTCCACCTTACCCCTACCCCTATTCTATCCTAGCATCTCCCTTCCCCTCATACCTTATATCTCACACTTCCCTCCACAATACCTACCCCTTTACCCCTTTATTTGATGAATCAATGATGAACAGTTAGTACCAAACCAGTACTGAGAGGGGGGGGGGGTGCATCAGTACTGACAAAAACACTTTTCCTTGAACCGGTTTGACTGAGAACACTGCACTTGACTGGAAAGCAATAACACCAGTCTAAACCAAATTACTACCAGTTAAACCAGTAAGAAAGTGACAGACATAAACCGGTAACTCTTAGCTATCCACACAGTCTAACATCTTATTTCCGCTTCACCCATATGCATACACTAGTAATACATCAACAATAATGTAAAGACTTACTAGTCAACATGCTTTACTGCTTGACAGAGAATAACAAAGAATCACATGAAAAACATCACACATAACACACAGATTTTTCACATGGAAACCCAACTGGGAAAAACCACGGTGGGGATGAATACCCACAAGCTGTTATTTGAACCCTTTTGAAGTCTGTTCTGTTAGGAGCCTAGTCTGGTTAAAGACTTTACAATAGGTTCTGTTAGGAACCGATCCTGCTAGGGATCACCTGGTTAAGGGATCGCTAAAATACCCGGTTAAGGGTTAAACCTTGTTAAAGGTTACCTTGTTAGAGGATTTTAAGAACTCAATTATTTTGAGTCACCCTCTTAAAGGATTTACAACAAGCTGGTTAAAGCTACCCTATTAAGGGATTTTCCAACTGTTGAAGTGGCTAGAGGTCAACAAGTATTACAATGATATGGTAACAACACTCAATGCCAATGCAGATCCGCTTTAGTTCCTTCCTTTTGCAATCACACTCTGCAGGTATCTATTCTCTTATCTGGTCTGGCAAGAATCACGTATCTCTGCACTTAGATACACTCACAACATTTTCCAACAACCTCAACATGAAAAACAACATCGACCTTATAGAAAACAGATAGGTCGGTAGCATAAACCCTAAACCCTAAACATTAGGTTAAGCAATTCAGTCGATTTGATCCTAAGCATTGAACATATTGCATTGATTACAACAGTCTTGAGCAGATCTCAAGACATTCTCCATCGTTCATTCTTCATTGCTTCTTGGAGGCTGATAACCCATCACGCATTCTCCACCATTTACAGAGACTTCGCACATTCCCGAGGTAGATAGGATCAATCTCCTGCATGCAAGATCCTTCACGCGCACAAGGCTGATGTGGCAACACAATCTGTTCTTCATCACAATGCTAACTCATCACACGATGTCATCGATTGAATCACACAGGCATAGAACACTTCAACTGGAAACCCTGAAGCTAAGACTACCAACTGGTAGTCATACAATATGAAACCTTGATACAAAACATTCCATATACCGGTTCACATTCCAACATACCGGTTCACTTGGACAAACATCCCGCTTCACTTTTTCACATATACCAGTTCACATTCCAACATACCGGTTCACTTGGACAAACATACCACTTCACTTTTTCACATATACCGGTTCACAACATCATACCGGTTCTCTTGCAAGTTGCTTACTTCAATATACCGGTTCACTCTTTAGCATATTGACATCAATGACAACATACAATATCATCATGTCATCATACTCTACACATATACCAACATTATTCCCCTAAATTCACCTATTCTAACCCACATCCCATAAGTCTTACTTCCTTTATTTCCCTAAGCTTACCTCTACAACACACCTATTAGCCTACCCTTTCCATCTTATCACCTACCCCCATCCTAGCCTACCCATATCCTATCCCTATCCTAACCTACAACCCTACCCCCTTACCCTTTTTCCACATATAAAAGAATGGGATAAAAGAATGTGCCTATTCTATAACACTAGAGCAGTAGAGACGGAGCGGCATTTTGTCATGCAATGCCTGACATATAGTGACATTTGTGCCATTTATGAAGATATTTTGAAAATAAATAATTTAAACACGCTTTTTGAGGAAACAAAACTCAAAAAAATGATAAGTTTGCTAATTAAAATTCACTGAAGAATAGCAGACCTTGAGAAGAGGTTACATGTTGTTTTAAGTCATAATGCCTTGATTTTATAGGGTGTGTATTGTCTGTGGGTCTCATGGGCTGCTTTGGCCTCGTGGACGTTATTAAAATCCATCATCATCATCATTTTACGTGGCATTCAGGGTATCTTTGTGTCCATATCAACTTTTCTTCTTGTTTGGGATCCTTCATTGTGAAAATGAGTTTAACTACTAAAAAAAAGTTGTGTGTAAACCCTTATACGCCTACTGCACCACCAAAGAAGCCACAAAAATGGCAATAATATGAACCACGTGAAGAATCATGCATATGAAGGGCAGTCCCAAAGATTCAACGAGCAGTCAAAGAGTGAGTTAAGAAGAGTTTTCAACCAAGATCAAAGATTGAGGTAGGATTTCAACCCAAAGCCAACACCTTACATTCCAAAGGAAAAAGTATTTGCATTTAATTTAGATTGTTTATTGATAAATGTATAATCGTCATCAATTACTTAGGAGAGATCATAATTTGTGAATATTACATAAGGGGGGCCAAAATAAGATGTTTGCAGAGATATGATGACAACCCCCAAGGGTTAATAGTCATAGAAACCACATAGATGTCAACCATTAGGTAGAAGACAGTGAGTAGAACAATGGGAAGATGATAAAAAATAGATGGAGCAACAAATGTTACAATTGAAATAGAAGTTTTATAGGAGCCAAACATAGAGATTAAAAACTCATGCCTAATGGATAGGTCTGAAGTGCTACAAACAACAAGGGTGGAAAGGAAAGTTTTAGAGATGAAGAAAACACATGCTTAGAGGGATTTCATTGAGACCAAGGAGTAGAGATTTGTTCTTGGCCTTGAATTCCTATGAATGCATGCAAACCATTGCCAATGATAAAAGATATAGGTTTGTATAAAGAACCAATAATGGAGAATATGATATTCTTAGGAACATAAGAATATAAGAATGAATCTCAAAGTAGTCACAACATCAAAAGACAATCCAATGATAGATTTTGAGATCTCTTTTTGACAAAGAAATTATCAAAGGGTGACAGTTGAGATTTAGGAGAAAGTGGAGCTAATCAAAAGAAGTTTAATATAAATGAACAACAAAGATCAATAATACAAATCATAGCAAGTATGTCCAAGAATAACAAATAAATTCACCACAAGCATATGGGAACAATGCCAAGTTGGTAGTTATGTAGTCCAAGACAGTTGAAGGACAAAGGCATTGGAACTTTCAGAAGTTTTTTAATCATCCAAATGGTATGAGGCAACAAGGTTTTATGACAAAAACATAACTATGTGAATAAAGAATCATGTCAAGACATAAAGAGGTAAGGTGGTATCTTTACGATCAAAGCATGACAATTACAAATATTATGAAGAGAACTCACATGAATAGATCTAGTCACCTATGCAAACATTTTAGTCATCTTGTGACAGTCAAAGAGGGCAATAGTAATAAGTCTTCATGATGGAAGTCCATTAAAGGTGGTAGTCAACATAGTAAAAACTCCTAATCATGTTTAGAGCAATAGGCAACCCTAAGAACAAGAAAAAATAGTCATGTGATAATGCATAGGTCAACCTTAATGCCCAAGTTTAGAGAGCATACAAGATAAATAATGATAGTCTATTTGATAAAATGTCATTGTTGCGTGAAGATGACGATCTATGGCTATTATGAACAATGTAGGATGTAGTCAAATTCATAGCATAGTCAATGATATGAAATAGTGAGCATCATCTTCAAGATCTTTATGAAAAAGCAGAAAATTGATAAGGTCTGCTAAAAGTCTAGAGTAGCCGAGATTGGGAAAGAGTTTGGTATTGAGTTTGGTGTTGGTGGAAGGTTTAAGGAGGTACACTATCATCATAATTAATGTTAGAGAGTGTTGTGAAGAAGAATGGCCATGAAAGGAGTGCTTGTCCTAAGTGCTTTAGACTGTCACAAAAAGTGAGTGTTGCAGCAGTGAATCTTCCTTTGACCTTTGGGTGGTTGGGAGGATAAAGACCCATGGTGGTATATGTTGGGTGGTTGGGAGGGTAAAGACCCACACATCAACTATCTACTTTGACATCCTAGGATGGTGTCCACCTACTCTAAAACCTTGTGGGAACTCTCTGTCTGATACTAACATATACATAACATGTGCCTCTCATATAACCCTATGTTGGCTAGGCCCCACCATAATTAGAAGATCCTAACTACTATCCTAAACCTTGCATTGATTATCACAATTTGATAGTGAGTTGAGTTAGTCCATTAGCAAGATTGGGAAAGAGTTTGGTATTGAGTTTGGTGTTGGTGGAAGGTTTAAGGAGGCACACTATAATCATAATTAATGTTAGAGAGTGTTGTGAAGAAGAATGGCTATGAAAGGAGTGATTGTCCTAAGTGCTTGAGACTGTCACACAAAGTGAGTGTTGCAACAGTGAATCTTCCTTTGACCTTTGGGTGGTTGGGAGGGTAAAAACCCATGGTGGTATATGTTGAGTGGTTGGGAGGGTAAAGACCCACATTCAACTATCTACTTTGACTCCTAGGATGGTGTCCACCTACTCTAAAACCTTGTGGGCACTCTCTGTCTGATACTAACATATACATAACATGTGCCTCTCATATAACCCTATGTTGGCTAGGCCCCACAATAATAAGAAGATCCTAACTACTAAAAACACTAGATTCTCCCCTAGAAGGTGGTTGACTCATAGAAGGCCTAGCTTGATAGTCCTATAGTCTATCATACCTAAAATATCCCTGTGTCGATGATGGTCACATGTGACTACCCTATGGCCTCTACTATGCTCTAGACCTTTGTCCCTAATATTGATACTATTGGGTTTTTCTTTGAAAGCCTACAGTAAGTCTAAATTCTCCTTTGAAGGATGGGGAGGCCTATGGACACTTTAGTCCCTTGATCAAGGTTACAAACTTCTCTCATACCTCTTGTGTCCTCACATGTACCTCCTTTTCCATAAGAGACTTTGCCATAGCAACCCTAAAGTCATTTGGATTGGCCATGTGTAGGAAAATTGAAATGTTGGGCTTTCCACCCCTAATGAAATAATTGACAAGTAACTTGTCTTGAATGTAATCTACAAACTACAAGAACTCCAAAAACTAACTCTCATGTTGAGCCACTAAGAAACCTCATTATGTAAATTGTAAAACTCATCTATGCATCTCTGTCAAAAATATTTTGAAATAGAGCACACTTTGAAGCACTCCAAAATGGTATCCCATGAGAGGGTTTCCAATGTGAGTTGGTGCATTTTATCCTCCCAGTACCACCAGGTGGAAGCAAGTCCTCTCAAAAATTGCATTGCAAATTATGCCTTTAGGTTGCTCACATATAGATGCAAGCCAAAGCATAAGTCCAAGCTAAGTAACCAAGACTTAGCCTCAACCCCATTTGTGGATCTTAAAAATGTAGAGGATTGGAGATGAAGCAACTCTCGAATATGATCCTTTAGCTCATGATATGTGCTTACTATAGTCTATACCTCTTGTATTTATGCATGATGAGGCTAGGTAATGTGTATTGATCAATCTTCTATCTCCTCTATGTGTATTTCCCAAATTCAAGGCGAACTCCTAATAAGCTCCCAAGATGCAAGTATATGCTCCTCTAGTACAAGTGGATCCTCATGAGGTGTCTCTATTGTAGGTGAAAACCTATCATGTATCACACCTATCAAATTCTATAAGGCTTGTAAGATTTGAGGTCAATACTCGGGCTACTCATCTTGGTGAAAACTCTCAAAGTTATATGACTCTTCTTGTCCCTCATGTGAATGTGCTCCTCTTGAAGCACTACGTGATGGATGATCCATCCTCGTTGTGTGTGGCATCATATAATCCCAAATTAAGTTTAATTAAGTGCATGTTAAATTGAACCTAAATTTTCTAGTGAAAGATTTTTATTTTTTTTGCCAACCTCTCAATATAAAGAGCCTGACTACTGACTGTTTAGATTAAAGTCACACCCAACTTAAAAACCAAACAACCATATATAGACTCATGAATATATTTCTACTTACATAATATCAACCAATCCAAAACAAGAAGTACCTAGGTACTTTACTTCTAAAAACATCACCTGAGATATGTAGATCTGTAAACCAATTGCACGAAAGTTTGGAAGACTAAAATACCTAAAGAAAGAAAGCTCAGAGCAGAGTACATTTTGTTTTTGTCTTTTCAACAAGATATGAAGAACATTAAATTCAAACTATTAAACTTCCGCATCCACAAGAAACTTTAAAGAAAACCTAGCTCACAATTTAAATTGAATACAACATAGACAACAAATTAAAAAAATTGAAACATCTTATATAATTTGGCGGATAATCAAATGAGACCTGTGAATGAATTGGTTGATTTCCCCTACCTTTTTTCTTCAACCGGATCTTGGTGGCACCCCCCACCCCCAGTTATGGAGGCCCTATCTACCTATCCTGGGTGACCTCAATCCAGAACGTTCCATTTCCCTCCTTGTAATGCCCAATGTCTTTGTGGATGCTAAAGGTCGACGGGATGAAGTCTAGGCGGGATTAATGATTTATCAAATGACTTGCTCTTTTTTTTTTTTAAGTAATGCCTGTGGTCTTCGGATTTTCGATGAATGTGGGCACTTTTTCTCAAAAAACACAAATTTCATTGCCAATTCCTTCTCCGTCGAAACCAAATGTAGAATTATCGTTAGAAATCCGACGAATGCGGGCATTTTTTAAAAAAAAATTAAATTTGGTCACAATATACCTTCTCTGTCGGAAACCTGGAAACCTCCTTAGAAATTTTAGACCAAATATATTAGTGCCTTTTACAAAAACACAACTTTTCTAATGTAAGCATTTCATTAAAAAAACATGAGAATTTTATACCATACCACTATTGACACCATTTAAAAAAAAACACCAAACTCTTGCAGCAATCAAAACTATTGATTTATTAAAAGCCATCTAAAATAAAATGCCAACTAGCACAGATATTACAATGCTCTCACAGAGTTTTCAACGGATCTTTTGTAGCGGCTATAAATGCACTTTGATTTACTACAGTAGCTGGGCGAGCTCCATAAAATGCGAAGACCTTTCGAATGAACTGCTTCACACAACAAACTGCGATCAAATATTTTTCCTTCACCGGTGATTGACCGAGAACACTAAATCCACGATCTCCTCCTCCTGAGAATACTGCGTCTTTTTTAAAACTTGTTTGCAAACTTCAAAACTACCACGATCCTCTTGCAGACGATGTCTTTCTTCAGTTGATCATCTTCTTCATTATAACTTTATTCCGATCTTCCTGTTCTAGTATCAAATGAAGAATATAAAACTCGGGCAATAAACACAAATTGCTACATCAATATCTTTTATTCAACTTTTAAAATAGTTTACATTGTATGTTTTTATATAGAGGGGGTTTTCAATTAGTTTCTATTATATGAACATCATCTAGATGTAATGAATGTTAAGTGAATCATTCATTTTCATAAAAGATAGGTTCTTATGAACTACTCATAAAACATAGATCAATGAGTTTAACTCGAAAACTACACAATTGAATTCTGATAACAATATTATAAGCTTCTACTCATTCATTACAGAAAAAACACTTTGTTTTTTCTTTCTTACTTTCTTAAACAACACACAGCCTCTAAATAAAACAGTTTGCAACTTTATCTTTTCATGCATTTAGCACGCGGGATCAGTTTATGTCCTAAAAACAAATAAAACACATGCATCAAAAAATACCATTCATGAAAGCTACCAAATTCGAGTTACAAATTTAGAAGAAGCAGCAAACCTGAGAACAAAATGTTGGAGTAATGGTAGGATTTTCCATTCGCCCCTATTCTCGATGGTCATTATAAAGCCCTTTCTTACTGCACCATCTGACACAGTCGGAATCCAATTAGATATTCCATATCGCATCTTGATTATTTTTTCTTCTTCAGTGACTACAACGGTAGCAATATATTTTCCTCTTCCTATACAAGTCACCATCCAGTCCACAGGAGGAATCTTCAAAAAATTGCGGGAATCTTTCTCTTTATTTATACTTTCAACTAATATAAACATGATAATTGCGCTTGTGTTCTCTGTCACAGCAACCAATAACTCTGCCTTGGGATCACTACGAATTTCAGTAACTGTGCCATCTCGCCCAACAAGAGAAGATAACAGCTTGAGTTGTAGTAGAATGCTGCCCAAATCAACCTTTGATTCCCAAACAAAACTAGTAACCCCTGATGGTATTCTCTGAATAAAAAAGGAGACTAATTAGTCCAAAAATTATATAACAGTAAAGTGAAAACACTAGTTGCAAATAACTATATATAAAACTGGTCTCCTATTACAACAGAAGTGTGATACCTGCCACATTTGAATACATCCCCTTATAGCTACAGCGCCAACTGAAAGATGTAGATATTTCAGTCCTTGCAATTCTTCAATACCTTTGATCTTCTGCAACTTCGAACATCCATCAATGGTGATTCTCTCTAAGCCCAGACGTGCAGAACTTGGAAACTCTTCTACTCTTGTGTTTGATTTTCCATCCTTCAGATAGTTATGTGTGGCTGTGAATCCTAAATACACTTGTAATAAACTTTCCAAGGACATGAGATGGATAGATTTAAGGCTGCGAAGGTATTGTCCACTAATTGAAACCTTAGATATAAGTTTTACATTCCTTATATCTAATTTTTCAAGGTTGACAATTCGAGCCCCAAGAGAAGTTGACTCCATGCTAGTCTCCAAACTCAATTCCCCATATAATGTGAAATCCCTCAAAACCAAACTTTCAAGATTAGTGAGTTTTCTAAGAGAGTTTGTGAATAATGTCCCATCAATTTTCATGGAATTATTCCATTCTGTTCCGTTCCATTCTTCTCTTCCTGCGAGGACTAGATTCTCTAAATGACTTAACACTCCCAGTGATTTTGGAAACTCTTCCAAGTTTGTTCCCTCAAGCACAAGCTCTTTTAATTGAGAAGGGACCTGAAATTTGAAACTAATTTGTGTAAAACATGTAGTCTTCAATTCTAAATAATGGTCACCAAATAGCTAATTTAAGAATGTATTTTGTATCATATCATCGTCAACCAGGCTTAATTGTCAACCATAGAAGAAAATATTACCTGCCGATCACTCTGCCACAAACTTCGGAAACATCCATGGGAAATTTTTAAATAGTGCAAACTTTGGAGAGGAATCCATGAAGGAATAGTGATTGATGAAGGCATGATTGACATAACTTCTTCTCCTTCAATATTTTCATGTTCATCCAGTTTTTCCAACATACTTAAGTCAAGTTCAAGCCAAAGCAAAGCAGTTGTTGGACCCTCACAGTCATTTAAATTACCTACAAAATATCTGAATTGAAGAGCGTTGTGCTGGTCAAAAATGGAATTGAGACACCTGAAACTACGACCATTGATTCCAGCAAGTATGTTCTCGAATCCCTTTTCTTCCTGCATTTGATGATGAAAATAAAATTTTGTCTTGCTCCAGTCAGAAAACCAACAATCAAGATATATAAACACATTTGTATTAATACCGTAAAGCCGACTACAAATTTGCGAGGGGAAACAAACCTGAGAACGAAGATTCTGCCAACGCCATAGTCGACCAGGACTGCTCAATTCAGCTGCAATTTCTCTGCCGAGATCTTGGATATGGTTATGCATTCTCAAAAGATGAATGTTTTCGGAGTCAAATCCATTCCAGTAAGTCCTTCCCACTTGAACTTCAACAAGACACTTATCAATTAAGATCTGAAGTGTGTGCTCAGCCCTCCACCCTGATGCTTCCCATATTCTTAAAGCCATATGGCGAGATTTGTTGACGAAAAAGCAGGCAACGTCCATAAATACCTGCTTTTGCTCAGCATCAAGGGAATCAAAGCTTATTCTAAGCGTCTGCATTATATCTTGGGGTAGAGTTTTCCTCACCTTATCCAATGCTAGTTTCCAATAATGCTTATCAGTACTTCCAAAAACAAGTCCACCCAACACCTGCAGAGACAGAGGCAGACCCCCACACTCTTTCACGAAGCTTTCAACCAAATCTTCATATCCTCTGGTTGGGTATGGCTGGTGGAAGGCGTGACAACAGAAAAGCTCTGTGCTATGATGGACATTCATTTCTTTCATCTTATAGCAAGAATTAATTCCTGCTTTTATCAGAACTCTCTCATCACGGGTTGTGACAATTATTAAACTTCGAGAAAGATCCCTAACCAGTAAGGCATTCAACTGGTCCAAGTGATCTATATCATCTATAACAATTAAGAAGCTCACAAAAGGGTTGCTCGCCAGGCGAGACCTCAGATAGCTCCATCCTTCAGGAATACTGTCAAACTCACGATTTTCCTGCACCAGATCCCTAAGAAGCTTTCTTTGAAGAGAAGTCAATTTACCGTTACACGCTGCTTCTCGCACCTCAAACAAAAAACATGATCCACTGAATTCTGAACGCTTTTGGTTGAACAATTCTTTAACTAGGGTGGTCTTACCAGACCCACCCATACCATAGATGCCAATCACTCTATGCTTTTCGTCCATCTTCTCCCAGCATGCAGTCCTTTCAAATTCTTCAACCAATTCTTCAATTCCAATCGGGTACCTTGCAACTTCTAAAGTTCTTGTCTTTTCTACCTCTCTTCGGACAGTGGACACTACAGTTTTACATAGTGTTTCAAGATTGCTTGAATATTGCAACGAAAACAATGATTTCATCAGATCAGACCACACTAAAATCATAAAACTTAGTAGGGAGAAAATATTATGAGGAACTTGTTAGAAGAAAAAATCTTACTCGTTATTTGGATTGAATTCGCAACCAGAGATATATGAAACACAACGGAGAGCTCCTTTCCAGCTGTCAAGTTTGTCGAGATACCTGCGCTTCTGTGTGTGGTAATTGAATGAATCAGCATACGCTCCCTTTTCTACGTATCTGAGGTGGGAAGGTGGAACATCATAGAATATTGGAATAATTTTTCTTTTAGTTTGTAACATCAGAGTAAGCTCCGCTAAACACCAAACGGACTCGGCATATCTTCTAGAGAAAATGGCAATTTGTACCGATGCAGAGTAAATGGCATCCTGAATTGTTGAAGGAAACAAATCACCCAACTCCATCTCTTTGCAATCAAGAAACGCTCGGATTCCCACCATTTCAAGACTATTATAGAGTTGAAGAGCCAGGGTTTCTTTGACATCAGGGCCACGGTGGTTAATGAAAACATCATAAAGTTTATGGGACGAAGATGATCGTTTCTTTTCTCCTTGATACAACATTTCACCGATAACATCCTCTTCCACATTTAATTGGCGAGATGATGTAGACAAAGCCATGAATGGGGAACGACAGAGAAACCTTGAAAACTGGAATCAAAGTAGCATCACATACAAATGAGTAACAAATTTTATGAACTTTTTCATAACTAATTTTGTTTCACACGTTACTTTGGCTCTGAATACTTGTTCGCATGGTTATTGGGGAGCTTATGTTTACCACCACAGGTGATCCCTGTCTACTGTACGCCTTATGTCACTCTCAACCTAGACTTTTGTTTCAAAATTCAAACAGCTCTTTAACAGCATTTGCAAGCAGTTGTTTTCAGTTTGCCCTGGGTAAACCTAATAAATAGATGATTGACAATGATTTGCGTTAAAGTCTACTCTGAAAGGTAGCGGTATTCATATGTGACACGAATCTAAACACAGTATTTTAGGCGCTCAAGTTACAATAGCTTACTGCTTTACACGTTATCATCGATGGGTACAGAGAGTTTTAACTAGGTGTCTCTGAGATTCATTTAGTATGTATATCAGTGAAAATTCTATAAAGATCGGTGAAATTATATGACGATTTTCAGAGCGTCACAGCTGTTAATAAGTTTGAGGAGTGAAGATTCAAGTAGGTTTACTACACATTCTTCACTTTTAGGAATCAAATAAAGGAATCTGATAAAACACATACAAATCATATTAAATCAAATTATTATGATAGTGTTGAAGAAACTATGAAGATTAGTGCAGAGCATCTGGGGTAGACATAAGTTATGATCTGCCAGATTATGAAGATTTATTATACAATGCTATTTTAATAGTAATTTTGCTATGGTCAAATGCATATTGATGGAAGAGATATAATGCCTTGGAGACGAGAGGCAAAAACTCTATTCTTTTGGAAGGTGAGCAGATGGGAACAATTGGGAAAAAACAATTAATATTCTCAGTGAAGAAAGTGTAATGGAAGGAAGTGGGAGGAGTGGCAGCTAATAATGTTGTTGTCAGTCGGTCATTATGCAAATTATGACATCTTTCATGTAATTAGTTTGAGTTGTTTTTGTGGGATTTAGTGTCTAATCTTTTGGTTGGATAGTCTGTCCCGATAGATTAACTATAATTATCTTTTACAATTAATATAATTTCTGCTACAATGTATTATTGAGAAAAAAAATAAAAAATGAGTTGTACTGCTCCGAATCTACTTTCTAATTTATTATTTTTTCTAAAAAACTAGTGGAGATTAAGGGTTTCAAAAAGGAGGGCCACTTTCCCTGTTTTTATCAAAAAAACATAACGTTTGTTGTGGCCCCACTAAAATTTTAACTTTTTTTTTTGTTTACATTGAAACATGTGCAAACTTGATGGATAGAACTACCAAAAATGTGAGAATTTTTTTCATCCTTCTAAAAAAAGTCTTAGGCCTGAAATGATCGTCCAACCCAAAGGGTTGGTATTTCTCAAGGCAAACCATTTGGCAAGTGCCAAATTTGGTACTCACCAAATGAGAAAAATGCATTATTTCCATAAATTTCGTGCTCGCCAAATGTGAAAAATGAATTTTTTCATTTGGCTAGCACCAAATCTAATGCTAGCCAAATGTTTTGCATTGGAAAATTTTCTAGTTTGGTCACAAGTTAGACTCAATCATTGAAGAATAATATATACATGAAATATAACATTAAAGCAAAAGTCACATTTCAATATGTCATTTTTCTTTCTTATATTTAAGTTATATTTCATGTATATATTGGTAGGATGTTTGAGAGTGGTTTTAGATCTCTAGGACCTATAATATAGATTCTAGGTTTTAGAAGATCATATAAATTTTTAGACTTAGTCAAATTTTAGTGATCAACAAGCTCCTATCAAGATTCTCTTGCTCTCTCTGTCTCACTCTCTTTATCTCCCCCAAACTTTAGACATATCTCTCTCCCTCTTTTCTCTCTCTCACCTTTCTCTCCCTCTCATCTCTCTCACCTCTCTCTCCCCTTTCTAGGTCCCTCCAACCCTCTCTACCTTACCTTCACTCCTTACCCCCATCTTTATCCCTACTTCCCTCTCTCTTCTTCCCTTTCCCTCTCTTATTGTTTATCCCCCCTCTATCCATTCTCTCAATCACTACCTTTCCCTCCCACCCCTTTTCTCCCCATCTCTAGGTCTCTCCCTCCCTCCCTCTTTACCTCACCGCCTCTCCATCTCTGTCTCATCACCCGCCTCTCTCCCTCCTCCTATCTCCCCCCTACATTTCTCACCCCTCTCTCTCCAGGCTCTAGGTCTCTCACTTTTATATCTCTCCCCTATCTAGTTCTTTCCCTCCCTCTCCACCTCTCTCCTTGCCTCCTTACCCTGTTTCTCTCTTTGTGAACTTCTCTCTCTCCCTCACCCCTCTTCCTCCCCCTCTCTCTCTCTCTCTCTCTCTCTCTCTCTCTCTCTCTCTCTCGCTCTCCTTTCCTTGTATAGAGTGTAGGATATAGGGTTTAGCATATAGGATATAGGGTACATAGGGTTGAGGGCATTTCCCATATTGATACTTCCTTTAATCTCTCCCCTCTTTAGGTCTCTCACTCCCTTTCTTCCTCTCTACATCTCTATCTCCCCCTCCTTCCTTACCTCCATATCTATCTCCTTCCCCTACTCTCTCTTATTCTCTCTCACTCTCTTCCCTCTCTCACCTCTCTTTCCCTCTTTTATCTCTCTCACTTTTCTCTCCCAATCTATAGGTCTCTCCCTCCCTCCCTCTTTACCTCACTACCTCTCCCTCCTTGTCTCATTACCCACCTTTCTCTCCCCCTAGGTATCTCACGCCTCTCTACCCAAGCTCTAGGTCTCTCACCTCTATATCTCTCCCCTCTTTAGTTCTTTCCCTCCCTCTCCATGTCTCCCATTTCTTCCTTGTACCCGTCTTTATCTCTTTGTGAACTTCTCTCTTTCCTTCATCTCTCTACTTCTCCACTCTCTACGTCTCCTAGTCACTACCTCTCCCTACCTCCCTCCCTCCTTAGTGTTCTCTTTCTCTTTGTTCTTCTCTCTCCCTCCTCTCTCTCTCTCTTGATCATTGCCTCTCCCTCCCTTGTATAGGGTTTAGGGAATGTGGTGTAGGGTATAAGGTTTAAGGTACAAGAATGATGGTATAGGGTTTAGTGTATATCCCTTATTGATACTTCCCTCTATCTCTCTCTTTCCCTCTCTTTGTTCTCTTTCTCACCTCTCTCACCCTCTCTAGGTCTCTTTTTTCCCTCTCTCCCTCTCTATCTCCCTCCCCTAATCTCTCTTATTCTCTCTTCCTCTCTTCTATTTCACCTCTCTTCTCTCTCTCTCTACTCTCTCCCACCCTCTCTCTTCTTGTCTATATATTTTTTATTGTTTCTCTCCCCTCTCTCTCCATTCTCGCAATCACTACCTCTCCACCCCACCCTCTCTCTCCCCAACTTTAGGTCTCTCCTTCCCTCTTTACCTCTCTACCTCTATCTCATTTTCTCTCGTCTAACCTTTACCTCTCCCCTCTCTACGTCCGTCACTCCCTCTTGAGCCCTCCCTTTCTCTTTCTTCTTCTCTCTCTCCTCTTCCCCCCCTCTCTAGGTCATCATCTCTCTCCACTTGTATCCCCCCTCTCTCTCCCCATCTAGGTCTCTCACCTCTCTATCCCCCTCTATGTCTCTCACCTCTCATCTCCATCCCACCTTACCTCTCCCCCTTTATGAACCCTCTCATTCTCTTCTTTCTCCCCTCACCTTTCTATCTTTTCCTTCCCTAGGTCTCTCACACCCTCCACCCTATTCCCTAAAATCTAGCAAGATGATTCAAATATAATGATTTTTAGATGGATTTGTATTTAAGTAGAGATAGATTTATAAGTTTTTAGATGATGAAATGAATGGTTGAGATTAAATTACCTAATCTAACAACTTTAATTTTCTTTTTTTGAATTAAAAAAAATAATGATTTATATGACCTTTGATTTATTCTATATAAGAATCTTATAGAATTAAAAACTTACATAATTGAATGAGTGGAAAAGATTGAATCTTGAAAATGAATGATGAGAGGATAATTCACATAATTAATTATGTATGTATAAAGTTTATTTATGTAATTAATTAATTTATTAATTACTTTGAACTCTGAATACTACCTGCCTATCACAATTTGGATGGGCTAGGATTTTTTACATAACTAATTTTGTTATACACGTTACTTTGGCTTTGAAAACTTGTTGGCGAAGTTATTGGGAGGCTTACGTTTACCAGTATCACCATAGATGATGCCGTCTTCTGTACGCCTACTATCACTCTCAATGTACACATTTGTTTCAGAATTCAAACACCTCTTTGATGTACAGATTTGTTTCATAATGCAATCAGTTGTTTTCAGTTTGCGCCGTGTCAACGTAATAACAAATAGATTGAAACTAGATTGTGTTAAAGTCCGCTCTGGATGGTAGGCACAGTATTTTAGGTGCTCAAGTTACTGCAACTTACTGTGTTATACGCCATAACCGATAGGGACCCAAGTTTTTAGTTTGGTCAATGATATTTATTTAGTAGAAATATTTTTTAATTAGAAAGTTGGTAAGTATTGAATAATTCAAAAATTGTCTCGTTAAAGATATTAGATTTCTATAATGTTCATTTTTTGTTTGTTTTTGGATTTGATTGATGTTCACTTCTTTATTTTTCCATTTGATTGTGTGAGACCTATTTTGCATCAATGTTTCAGATCACGCTCTATGATCCATCATTAGGATGATAGAGTGCATAAGAAGAAAGAAAATATTGTTCCATTTTTAAATTGTTAGCAATTTGGAAATGAAAGTACTGTTAATAATGTCAAAAAATGCAAGGTGATTAGTACAAATAATGATTGATGGTTACAAATTTTATATGTACAATAAAATTTGATAGTTTATTAAATAGTTTTTAAATATGGTAAATAAAATTTAAGTAATAAGAAATTTCACAAATGTTTAGGGGAAAGGACCCAATAGTTGAGCGTGTTCCAATTCTTGTGATAGAAGTTGTTGATTTAATACCCCAATACTTGCTGATTTAATGTCCAACCTTTGTATAACATTGCATCAATAGTTGTATGAAATATACCATTCGTTGTGAAAAGTAACCAATCATGTGATGCCATATCAGCTGCACAAGTATTGGGGCCCTTTTGCACACCTATTGGTCTCACTTTTTTTTGGGTTGTTTTGGATACCTTGGCAAAAAGCATGCTGATGTGGCATCATATTTGATGATGTGGCCCTGAAACCTTAGTTATAAGCAGGGGAGTTGCCAAGTAAGTTGTTGTAAAAAAATCGGAGTGATTTGAAATTTCCACGTAGGATTTTGAGAAGCGCGAAGTTAGGGTGCACAACTACTAGGTCCTTTCCCCTAATATTTTTTGTGTTAATATTTGAAATTTTATATAAAAAAATTGGTTATTAAATTGAAATTCGAAGATGGTAAATAATTTGAATGTTTAAAATATATGTTAAAGTCAATTGAGGCAAAGTGTCATGGTAAAATCATTCATTGGTGAAGTTGACACCAAGGTTCAAACTCTTGTGATGTTGTGCTCATAGGCCTTATGTCTTCATTGGAATGTTGTGCTTATAGGTTGTGGACCTTCGATAGGTTGGTTTGCTCACGAGTTTGAACAAGTGAAATGTTGATAATATAGTGGAGACTATGGCCCCTAGTAGCGGTCCTAAAAGTTAAGTGGGTAGAGATTCCCCGTAAGTATCTCTCTAGGGTTAGACCAAGCTAAAAATTTGAATCATTCCACAAAAATATTTTATATTTGTTGGTAAACATATTTGTCACTGTGAATTCTCCTTCAAAATTGACCCTATTTGCCTAAAGAGCAATGACAACCGTTCCAACTGTTGGAGAGATTGCAATCAAATTGCAATCTTCCTCTACGTTTGAGAGGGGCATCTCCCTCGTATGATGGGAGTATTTTGGGATTTTTGTGTACTTTTAACCTGAAAGTACATAAAGGAGAAAAAATAAACTAAAAAGAAATAAAAGATAGAAACCCCAACAATAGACATATGAACATCAACTGAGATTTCTCAACATTCGCAACAAATTACAAGGGGAGTTTATAACGTAATATGCTTACCCATGAGATGACGATAAAGAAGAATGACAAATCTCAACATACGTAGAGATACGATACTTCAACACATTCAAACTAAGATACCAAAGGTTGCTTGTGTATCATCACATCAATTGTACAAATTACATATGCATAAAAAGACTACCAATTTGACATACGAGAAATGAGCAATGATAACACAAGAATACATTTAGAACACACGAACTAAGATGAATTCTTCATTATCCTTTTAGAAATATACAAGTCCAAAATCCTTTCTATACATAGCGCAAATAAAAAATGTTATTACAAGTTTCTCCTAGAATTTCAGTAGGGTTTCCCCCCTGTCAAAAAAAGTCTCCCCTATACATTACAAATAGCCTTGTATTTATAGGCTTCTTTAGATAACCACCTTATAACTACTTGATAACTACTTTCTCATTACCCTTTTTTTAAAATACAATGGTTTTTAACATAATAAACCTTTTGGTTATGACTTTTCTATCTTTTCACAAAATAAGATTCATTTTATAAGTCTTAGTTACATTAAGTGACATAAGACATTTACAAAAAGGTAACTAGTAACTCATAACTTTGAAGAAAGATCAAATTATTGACTTCACTGAGGTAACTTTCCATGTTTTCTCGATCACTCTTACAATGAAGACATTCCATGAGATGAGATCTCTTTGAGGCATTCTAACAAACAACTTCATGCTCCTTGCCTATGCTTCCCTATTTTATGTATCATTCGAGGATGGACGTTCATAACCTGCTCTGAAGCTTCCATTGCACACATGGAGCAGAAATGGCAATTAATTTGGAATTGGTTTTACACTTGACAATTGCATTTGTTTGCAAATTTTTAAAGCTTTTTTTTAGCAACCCGATTCTGTGCATTTACCGCAATCATGTCATTCCATTCCTTGAAATAATGTCTCTATGAGGCATCTCTGTTCAAAGCTTCTATATTGGCATGAGTGGATTGTTGGTAAAGGTCGTGAAATTTGGCTATACACCTGCCAATGGCATCCGCTTCACATTTCAAGTCTTCATTTAGTGCATATCTTGCAATCATCGTATGTCATGAGACTATGTTTCTTTGATAAATTCTATAAAACCTTTCACATTCCCTGGCTACGGTCACATGATTTGCTCACATTTCAACCAGAGAATTGTCAACTTTAATATCTGACAATATTTCCGCTTTGATGGATGTCAATAACCCATTCCAAATTTCTTGTTTTGGCTTGGGTGGGAAGCAAGTTGAGAAAGGTCATCAAATTGGGCATTACTCCTGCTAATTGAATTTCTTATATTGTCAAAGAGATTTCAAAAAAATTTGGTGCATTATCTCACAATTACTGCATCCCATATTGTGACATCTCTTCAAATATTACGCCTTATCCCACACTTCCACATTTTGCATGCATGAAGATCAATATATCGCTTGGGAATTTTGAAAGCTTTTTCAATGACTTCATTGTGTGCATGAACTACAGTTCTGACAGCCATAAGATGGTATCTTTGTGAGGCACTCTGTCGAAGCATTTATGTACTTATCAAACTCCACACAATACATTTCAACTTGTGTCCTTTGCATTAATTTGGAAGTTTCTAAAGCTTTATCAACATATCCATTAAATGTGTATCCTGTGACCATCACATGCAATGAGAGCACATTTCTTTGACGCATACATTGTAGAATTCGACTTAACCCTAGCTTATTGCATTTGCTTGAAAGTATCTAAAATATCTTCAATAACTCCATCTGAGCCACCTCCATCAAAATTTCATTGTCATGTGAAAAAGGTTAGGAATTCTCCAAAATGGAGAATTTCTAACCTTTACATGTAACTCATAAAGCAAGCCCACACAAGGTTAAAAAGGAAGGTTAGAGATGCTCCATTTTGGAGCAATCCCAATCTTTTCTTTTTGAGGTTATAAATTTGGGTTAGGAATGCTAAAAAATGGAGCATTCTTAACCCAAATCTCTCAAAGGATCTGATTTTAACTTTGGAGCCATTAACCACAAAGTGGGAGAAAGGGAGATGAAAGGTATTTTTAAATAATTTTTTTCCCCAAAATGATCTCAATACAAAATATAGAAACCAATTTAAATTATTAAATTATTTTTGAAAAATAATTTAAATATTTCCCATTAAATTTATTACCCAAATTAGGAAAAACGACCATAACTTTTAAATGGTAAGGAGTTAGGCTCTGAAATTTGAAACATGCTTTCATTGTAGAAAAATAAGCATATACCATTATTTTATCCTCATACAACCTTAGGAACAATTAAAAATTTGAAATTTTGGGTATTTCAAATGTGAGGCAACAACTGGCTCTGACTGGGGACAAGGACTGCAAAGGACGCAGGATGAACCCAAAATATCTGGTTTTGTAGGCTAGTGTACTATCCATTGGGAATAGAGACACAAAAAGAGGGGAGTACATAAGGGGCTAACTGGAGAGACCAAACACATACCAAAAATGGGACAAACACAACAAAAACTTCTACCTAAATATGTACATAATAGGCAAAACCTACCTGAAACCTCTCTAGGATTGTCATACAAAACCATTTACAGGTTGAGAGAAATAGGCACCTCTAAGAAAAAGTGACATGCATCCATGTGACACCTATAAGTTGCTTAGGTTGAGTAGGTTAACATGTATAGGATGAGAAATATCTTTGAGCAATGAACCAAACAACCACCTCTCATCATAAATCTGCGAGCTCTCTTGAATCAAATTGGTACCACCTTGAACATTATTGGCAATTTTTGGAATATTCTCAAGCATACCCATATCCTCTATTTGAAATCCTTTTGGTGATTTTAATTGGATGAAATCAAGCCTCAAATTGGACATCCTTTATACAATATGTGATTTGAAGAAAATTTTGTCATTGCAAATGTTGAATTTGACTTTTGAAAATCAACTTCCAGGAGCATAGATTCATCCTTTATTAGGATATGTTCTTCTTCTTTAGTTATAAGAATTTTACAAAACTCTTTCTCCATGGGATAGGAAAATGAAGAAGGAGCTTCAGAATCACCTATAGAAACACATTCACCTGAAAATAGAGGATTGTGGTATACATTTTCACCATAGAGAAAATCACCATCCAAATATTTTAAGCACAAACCTATGTTATGGATATCATGAGGCTTTATTCCACTGAATTCCTTCCTCAGATCATACATTACCTCATTCCTTTCTTCATTATTGGCACAATTCCCAAAAATATCCTTCAATGTAGGTTCATACACTTGATATACTTGGAGGGGTGAATCTTATCAGGAGTAAAGTACATGCCACCATAAAATCTCTTCAAGAATTCAACTTGTATGGGCTCACCAGGAACTTGCTTCTTTTGATATATATAGTCTTCATCATCACTTTCACTGTCACTTTCCAAATTCCCTTTGTACCAAACCATTCTTCTGAATTCAAACTTTTAAATAGAGTCACCAACCTTCATTCTTAAAAAGGTACCTTAAAATTTCTGAGGAAGAAAACACACTGGTATTTTGCTCCCCAGTAGAGTCACCAAAAATCTGTTGGTAAACAGATTTGTCACTGTGAATTCTCCTTCAAAATTGACCCTATTTTCCCAAAGAGAAGTGACAATCGTTCCAATAGTTGGAGAGATTGCAATCAAACTGCAATCTTCCTCTGCGTTTGAGAGGGGCAGCTCCCTCATATGATGGGGGTATTTTGGGATTTTTTTGTATTTTTTAACCTGAAAGTACATAAAGGAGAAAGCATAAACTAAAAAGAAATAAAAGATAGAAACCCCAACAATAGACATACAAATATCAACTGAGATTTCTCAACATTCGCAACAAATTACAAGGGGAGTTTATAACGTAATATGCTTAGCCATGAGATGATGATAAAGAAGAATGACAAATCTCAACATACGCAGAGATACGATACTTCAACACATTCAAACTACGATACCAAAGGTTGCTTGTGTATCATCACATCAATTGTACAAATTACATATGCATAAAAAGACTACCAATTTGACATATGAGAAATGAGCAATGATAACACATGAATACATTTAGAACACACGAACTAAGATGTATTCTTCATTATCCTTTTGGAAATATACAAGTCCAAAATCCTTTCTATACATAGTGCAAATAAAAAATGTTATTACAAGTTTCTCCTAGAATTTCAACAGAGTTTCCCCCCTGTCAAAAAAAGTCTCCCCTATACATTACAAATAGCCTTGAATTTATAGGCTTCTTTAGATAACCACCTTCTAACTACCTGATAACTACTTTCTCTTTTTTTTTTTTCGAAATACAATGGTTTTTAACGTAATAAACCTTTTGGTTATGAATTTGAACTATCTTTTCACAAAATAAGCTTCATTTAATAAGTCTTAGTTACATTAAGTGACATAAGTCATATTTACAAAAAGGTAACTAGTAACCCATAACTTTGAAGAAATATCAAATTATTGACTTCACTGAGGTAACTTTCCATCTTTTCTCCATCACTCTTACAATAATGACATTCCATGAGATGAGATCTCTTTGAGGCATTCTAACAAACAACTTCATGTTCCTTGCCCGTGCTTCCCTATTTTAGGTATCCTTCGATGATGGACATTCATAACTTGCTTCGAAGCTTCCATTGCACACATGGAGCAAAAACAACAATTAATTTGGAATCAGTTTTACACTTGACAATTGCATTTGTTTGCAAATTTTCAAAGATTTTTTTTTTAGCAACCCGATTATGTGCATTTACCACAATCATGTCATTCCATTCCTTGAAATAATGTCTCTATGAGGTGTCTCTATTCAAAGCTTCTATATTGGCATGAGTGGATTGTTGGTAAAGGTCATGGAATTCAGCTATACACCTGCCAATGGCATCCGCTTCACATTTCAAGTCTTCATTTAGTGCATATCTTGCAATCATCGTATGCCATGAGACTATGTTTCTTTGATAAATTCTGTAAAACCTTTCACATTCCCTGGCTACGGTCACATGATTTGCTCACATTTCAAATAGAGCATTGTCAACTTTAATATCTAACGATATTTCCACTTTGATGGATGTCAATAACCTATTCCAAATTTCTTGTTTTGGCTTTGGTGGGAACCAAGCTGAGAAAGGTCGTCGAATTGGGCATTACTCCTGCTAATTGAATTTCTTATATTTTCAAAGTGTTTTCAACAAATTTTGGTGCATTATCCCGCAATTACTGCATCCCATACTGTGACATCTCTTCAAATATTACACCTTATCCCTCGCTTCCACATTTTGCATGCATGAAGATCAATATATTGCTTGGGAATTTTGAAAGCTTTTTCAGTTACTTCATTGTGTGCATGAACTACCATTCTAACAGCCATAAGATGGTATCTCTATGAGGCACTTTGTCGAAGTGTTTATGTACTTATCAAACTCCACACAATACATTTGAACTTGTGTCCTTTGCATTGATTTGGAAGTTTCTAAAGCTTTATCAACATATACATTAAATGTGTATCCTGCAACCATCGCAAGCAATGAGAGCACATTTCTTTGACGCATACATTGTAGAATTCAGCTTAACCCTAGATTATTGCATTTGCTTGAAAATATCTAAAATATCTTCAACAACTCCATCTGAGCCACCTCCATCAAAATTTCATTGTCATTTGAAAAATGTTAGGAATTCTCCAAAATGGAGCATTTCTAACCTTTACATGTAACTAGTAAAGCAAGCCCACACAAGGTTAGAAAGGAAGGTTAGAGATGCTCCATTTTGGAGCAATCCCAATCTTTTCTTTTTGAGGTTATAAATTTGGGTTAGGAATGCTAAAAAATAGAGCATTCTTAACCCAAATCTCTCAAAGGATCTAATTTTGACTTTTGGAGTCGTTGACCACGAAGTGGGAGAAAGGGAGATGCGAGGTATTTTTAAATAACTTTTTTCCGTAAAATGATCTTAATACGAAATATAGAAACCAATTTAAAATATTAAATTATTTTTGAAAAATAATTGAAATATTTCCCATATAATTGATTACCCAAATTAGGAAAAACGACCATAACTTTTAAATGGTAAGGAGTTAGGCTCTGAAATTTGAAACATGCTTTCCTTGTAGAAAAATAAGCATATACCATTATTTGATCCTCATACAACCTTAGGACTAATTCAAAGTTCAAATTTTGGGTATTTGAAATGTGATGCAACAATATTGAAGTTATTTAGATTTTAATTTTTATTATTATTTATAAGAAATACATAAGTTGCAAAGTTTATGTTAACTGGATAATTTATTTAATTCAAGTTATAATTTAATAATATTAGTTAATTATAAATTTGTTCTTGATGCTCTGCAAAATGAAGGATTGTTAGAAAAACCTATGGTTAGGCAACACACACACGAAAAAACACAAGAAAAAAAGAGTTGTTAGTGTTAATCAACCAAAGATTATTCTAAACAGGCATACCAAGAGAGACACTAAAAACGCAATAGAGCATTTAACTATGAAAATAAATGCAACAAGGCATCTCCAAATGCCTTCCACCATGCTTGTAGCTCCTCCTCCCTTGTTCTTCTCCTCTCCAAGTTCCAAATGAGTGTAGCTCTTAGCAGCTTTTTGCACTATGGATGTCTTATGGAGATTTAAGATTGAAACACTTTAACTATGCTATGCAAGTGTAAAACAAACTAATTAGACATGCTATGAAATGAACTAAGATTTATTTTAGTCCAAAATGACAATATATTAGTGATTTATGCTAAATGTTCTTCTCTAAAATTTGTTATAAGTTAAATGTATACAAGTTTTTAGGATCTGGATTATGAAGCAATGAGCTCTATTTATAGGTAAAATGGAGCAATGGATGGCTAAGATTGAGTTTTCCCAACAAGGGTCAAGATTGAATGGTTTAAGATCCATGTGAGGAATTTCAACCCAATCCCAGGATGACAAGTGTCAACACGAGATGGGTTGAGAGGAGAGGGAAGAAGCATTAAATGTTTGACATGACCTAAGGGTTAACTTGGGAGGTAAGGTTAAGGTTGAGTTGAGTGGATAAATTCATTATTCAAAGAACAATGCTTTTATCCAATGGATAAACTCTTGTGCAAGAGTTAGTGAGGATAGCCATGGTCAAAGCAATAAATGCTTGAGTAGACACATGGGTTACATGAGGGTTGAGTTAGGGATCAAAGTCCCTAACCATGGGTGCAATTGGATTTAACTATAAATGGTTATGTAAGCCATTAGTGGTTTGGAAGACTTTAGAGGTTAAATTGTTGAACACATAAAGCATTAAATGCTTTTCAAAGACTTTGGAGTCTTTGAGAAGTGACTCCAAGTTGCTTAGGAATTGTGACAATAATTAGGGGATGGATTAGGCTAATTTAGAAGAGTCTAGAAGGGGTTTAGGATTGCAAGTGGGTTTGGTGGGTGAGGGAAAATAGGATTTTTATTAAAATAAAATTCATTTATTTCAACAAATAGGTGCAACTTGCATTTTTTAGGAGAATGCAAGTTGGGGGGGGATTTAATGATTTAAATAAATGTTTTAATTATTTATCTAAAAGAGGAAAGGGGATTAAATTAAATAAATAAGTTTTATTCATTTAATTGATTGTGAATTTGGTTTAATGAATGAATTAAAATAAATTGAGTAATTTATTTAATTAATAAGAAAATGTTTGAAGATGAATTAATTAAATGTTAATTTAATTAACTGATGGCTAGTGGGTTTTTTATCAAATAAATATCAAATATTCATTTACTTAAAATGGACAGATTTATGTGACTACATTTGCCCCTCTTTGAGACGGTGCAGTTTATCACGTCGTTTCAAAGAAATAAAAATAGATGTGAAGAAATATGCCCCATAAAATGTTAATTTAATGAGTGGTATGCTCCCTCGAGAGATGGACCGAAAATTTTGAAAAATTGAGCGATCTCTCGAAAAAGAATGAAAATTGGCGGGGAGGTAGAAGAGAAGAATTTAGCAATACTGGTGAAAGAATGGAAGAAATTGGAAATAAAAGGGAGAAATGGGAGGTACTAGAAGTTCACAGAACCATGGCGATGAGCGTGGTAAAATTAGGTTTAGGGCGAAGGGGTAAAAACAGGGTCATTTGCATTCATCTCCATAGTGATTTTAGAGCTCTGATAGGGACCTGTTTGAAAGAGCGAGCAACAATCAGGATGTCGGTACCGATAGTAGATCATCGGCTAGAGCGGGTTCGTCAATTCCAGCAGTCAGATGACTATGGACCAGTGGTATGTAAATTTGAAATTTTGTTTTTCATGCATTTTTTATGTCTGTTTTGAAGTGTCCAAGTTGAGTCAAAACAATAGCGCTAAAACTATGTTTTGGCATTGTTATCAATTAAACTAGTGCTATTGTACCGCTATAGCGCTATCGCACAGTGGTTTTAGCGCTTTTGCAAGTGGTAGCACATTTGAGTAGTTGTTTTAGCGCTAATGCAATTTGAGCGCTATTGAGTCCTTGTAGCGCTATTGTTTTGAAATGGCGCTATTGCGTAGTTGTTATAGTGCTATTGTTTGTTTAGCGCTAATGTGTAGTTGTTGTAGCGTGATTGTTAGCAAAGTAGTGCTATTGTTAGCAAAGTAGCGCTATTGTGTGAAAAATAGATGCCCCAGTGTTTAGAAAAAGAATCTCCTGATGCCAATGATGGATGGATGGAGAGGTTAGTTTTTTTGAACCATAGCAGCCCTATTGAGACTTAGGTCATGAGGATAAATGCTTGTTGTAGTCTAGGTGTGCCATGATTGATTACCTGTTGAGACCCGAAGATACTTGATCAAAGTATCTATTGATAATCTAAGTTTAAACTTAAGAAAGTTTGAAACAAAACAATTGATGATGATGGTTGATGTGCGTGTGTAGGAGGATCTTCTCATCTTACAGATGCGAGAGAGGCATCCAGCCACACAACAGTTGAGAGATCGGCTGACAAAGGCCGAGATTGATTGCATTGCAGCGACAAGCCTATACAATGTGATGTATATGCCTGTGATTCAGACGAATTGCGGTTTGATGACAGCATTGGTAGAGCAGTGGCATGGTGAGACTTGTACGTTTCACCTAGCATAGGGGGAGATGACTGTGACATTGGAGGATGTGTGGCGGATCTTACACATCCCTATCTGAGGGGATCTGGTGACATATGACCGAGCCTGGGGGATAGCAACGGTGCAACAAATTTTTGAGGAGGATGTGTTTGTTCATGATGGCTCGATAGCGTGGGAGGATATAATTGCATTATATGAGCCACTACTCATTGTATTATCAGGTATTGTTGGGGGTCTTCTATGCTCGGATCAATGATCTCATGGACTGGTCATGGGTTGGGGCTAGGTGATAGAGCAGATGATGTCTGAGGGGACTCGCTTTGCATGGGGATTGTACATTCTATCACACCTATATCAGGAGCTGCATGAGGTTTTATATCGAGAGACGAGCTCATTGGAAGTGGGATCACTCTTCTACATATCTGGGCATGGGAGAACCTACCTGTGACCCGACATGTTAGTCTGAGATTTAGGGCAGTGGATCAGCCCTATGTGTATATATATGGCGGTATGATGAGTTAGCCCCACTTGGGGAAGTTAGAGTGGTGGCGGCGGGCGCTCGACAATTTGGATACAGTGATCTGGAGGCCCTATATTGAGTGTGAGCCTTGGGAGGATGATGTAGAGACCTTGTCATATATATTTATGATACGGTACTTTATTGGTAGGACAACCTACAATATGGAGAGACAGGTACAGGTAGAGTGCTGAGGCAATTTGGATAGAGGTAGGGATTGTCGAGTGGGTTAGGAGAGTATGCGCAGGTGGTACAAGAGAGGCTCTAGTGGGGGCCAGTGTTACCATATGATCAGGCTTTAGTAGAGTTTCGAACGTTACAAGCGAGACCATGACAGATTAGGCTGGGGATTGTAGATGCAAGGGTGACAGATAGGTACACATAGTACATTACTACACATCCTATTCCACGCATATCGGATCCAGCAGAGCTGATTCCATCCTTTGAGGAGGATAGGAAACAGAGATGGAGGAGGAGAGGGGGTCGAAGATTTGGAGTAGGGGGACGAGGGAGAGGTGATGGAGGAGGAGGTGGGGGTGGTGGAGGATTTGGAGGTGGACGGTTACAGCGGAGAGGGAGAGGCGAGCAGCCATTGCGACTGTCACAGGGGTCGTTGATGTAGGGAGGAGTTAGATTAGGTGGCAAGGATATGGGGGAGGCAGAGGCACCTATGGATACGGGAGAGGGAGCCACTAGAGGAGAGGGAGCTACAGGTGGAGGAGAGGATCCAATAGGGATGGGAGGAGGAGATCTTAGGGATCAGATGATATTATTTTTGTAGAGTCGGCTGGAGGATATGGAGGCAGAGGTTGTAGTTAGAGATGTTTAGTTGTTTGCATGGGAGTCAAAGTTGACAGTAGTGCTGTGGGAGAGAGATCAGGTAGTTGATAGGGTGATCTAGCTGCAGGAAAGAGTTCAGGCCTTGGAGGGAGTATAGGGACATGGGTCGTCGAGTGATTCATTGGTGAGGGAGTTAAGGAGGGCAGGTGGAGAGGTTGATTATTGGTAGGGTCTTTATGAGAAGGTGGTACCATCTAGTCGATGGGAACTGAGCTATTCACATATGCGTCAGGAGAGATCAAAGTGGTCTCGGAGGATGCAGAGCAGTGGTGGTGTGATGGGTCCTCCACAGAGAGGTAGTGTAGGTGGTGATGGTGGTGCAGGTGGTGATGGTGGTGCAACATCTAGTCAGAGTGGCATTTGAGAGAGCTTTTATGTATTTTATTACATTGTCATTTTGGACTGTGTCTTGGATGGCTCTTGGTAGCCGATATTTTTGACATCATTGTACTCTGATACATGTATGTTTTTGTGAGATGATATGATGTGATATATGTGGAGATCCCATATTTTATGATGATATGCATGTTGATGATATGTATGGATTTATGCAGGATGATGATCTATGATTTATGCTTAGATGGATAGTTGTATTTTGCTATATGTTTGTGTTTATGAGATGATTCCTATATGCATGTTTTTATATTGATTTGTATGATTTCTATATGCATGTTTTATGAATGTGATACTAACATGTGGATGCAGGTTTATATATGCATGATGTGTTGGTGCAATGCTTTATGTATGTAATGGTATGATGATGATGTATGCATAATGAAATGATGCTAATGATGATATAGATAGTATTTGTGTTTTATGTCGATGAGATGATGATATGCAATTGTGTTTGATTATGATGAAATAAAATGAATCGAATGGTTTGTGTAAATGCATATAGATGGTTAAAATGAATGCAATATGGATAAACAAAATGTAAAGTACAAATGTTTATGTGATGATGTCTAAATGAACGCATGTGTAAAATGTATAAACCAATATTGAGACAAATGGTTTTTGTTATGATTCCAAATGTTGATAAAATATGATTAAGTAAAATGATTATGTGATGATAATGCAACTCATGGGTAATGAATAACTGCACCTTAAGGCAATTAAAACGATAATGAATGCATTTTAATGAATCCTAAATGAAATCTTTGTAAGATGAAATGAATGAGTATAAGAATATACTAGATGGATAGATGAATGCACTTAACTAATGGATAGATAAATAAATGCGTGCAACTAAGGAAATCTAAACAAATGTATGGTAAACAAGCTTAAATGATGGTAAATGATGGTTTTAACAAGACATCTATCTGTACCTAGATGACTAAATGAATGCACAGTAATAGCTAATAATGGTAGTAAATATAATGATGAGAAATTTATACAAATGAATCTAAATGTCATGATTTTTACAGTGATGTAATGATGCTAATGTAAGTAAATGATAATGAACTATATGTATGCAAATGCAACGAAATGATATTAAATGCACTTTAATGAATATCTAAGAAGGAAGTTAATAAAACTATATGCATGAACATGATAATGAACTAGGTTTATTTAAATGCAACTAAATGTAATGAAATGATGATGTGTTCATGATAGACGAATGCAAGGTTGATTAGACTTTGCATGATGCACTGATGATGTATCAGAGAACTTTGTCGTGATTGTATCCAGGACCAATTCATTTTTCAAATAACTTCTCATATTTTAAACTTGTTCACACTTTCATACAAAACCATGAATATGAATAATGAATGATCAAATGGATGGGTGATATGCAACAAAATGCAATATAAACAGATGAGATGAAATGACGATCCATAGTGCTTTATTTTCATCATTGAGAAAGGGTAGTATCAATCTTGGATGAGATAGTAGGAACCAAGTTTGGAGCATTGTACCTGCAAACGAGCAGCATAAATAAATAATATGGACCCTCCATAATGGTTCATGCTCATATGGTCGAGGTATACACTGTAGTCAGTAAGACATAGTGATCCATGGCTGTATTTTGCATATGATCACATAGCTTAGTGAACTTCCCACGTAGACACCATTGGTACATGCCCCAAAACTTCATTGGAATAATTCGTAGAAGACACACAAATAAAAAGATACTTAGGAACCATCCCGACCACTCTAATCACTTGTGGATATCCCAGAGTAGCGTAGGAACCTGATATAAATGAATAAATAACCTACAAACCAATCAAGTATTTGATAGCTTAACATAATTTTCTTGTCAAATAAAAATGTTATCATGTCTTTGTTTTGGTACAGAAGGATGTATCCTTGTTAAAACAGTTGGCGTGTTGATGTTGATCGTTTGGTTGATATGATAAGTGGTCATTGTTTGAGTATTTCACAATGTTTGTTTGGTATCTACTTGGATGCATATATACAAAGTGTTGCCATGTTTTTTTATTGATTTTTGATGTTTTATGATGTTTTTTTGATTTTGTGAGTGTTTTTGAATGTTTTTGGTATTTTGTGAGATAGTTTTGAATGTTTTTGGTATTTTGTGAGATAGTTTTAAATGAAGAACTCAATGAATCACAAGTAATGCAGAATCCACTTCCATCATAGGTTAAGGGCATTGCCCCCAGTTTAGACATGACTATGAAAAAGCGGGATGCAAGATGCATGAAGTACTATCCTTGATTGCAGATCAATAACAAGTCATGGATTTGACTGATGGATGAGTGGATGCAATGAATGTGATCGCAACAAGTCTAAAAGACAATGGAGCCATAGCCTTTACGAGTGGCGCCTGTTTGCCAGGTTTTCACCATCATACTTACCCGAGGTGCCTCCAGAGTGGTTATTCACTGTTTGGATGCATGATTGGTCCTTACTATTTTGATTTTTTTTTGTATTTTCTTCAGGACATTTATCTGAATGTTTTTTTTGGTGTTTTTCTGATATGTATTGGAGCCTGATGCTCTATATAGCTTATGTATAAAACCATTTGAGGTGCATGTTGTTGATCGGATTTGCTAGCGGTTCTCCTTCTGAAGTAGCCAACTGATATGCCCCAAACCCAAATACAACAGTGATAACATATGGACCCAACCAGTTTGATTCAAACTTTCTCTGATGTTCTCTGTTGGGTTGGTTACGAGTATTCTCTCGAAGAACAAGATCACCTATCTCAAATGTATGAGATCTAACTCGATGATTATAACTTTTGTTCATGCGCTATTGATAGGCTTTGAGGTGATTGTATGCAACTTGTCACCTTTCATCAAGTAGCTCTAAGTCTTGAAGATGTGATACTCTGTATGCTTCATCATCTATGAGATTATGCAAGGAAACCCGTAGAGCTGGTATCTCAACCTCAATAGGAAGGATGGCTTCTACTCCATAGACCAGTGAGTAGGGAGTTGCACCTGTAAGGGTTCGAATGCTAGTTCGATACGCCCATAGTGCCGGATTTAATTGAACATGCCAATCATGGCCGACATCATTGACTATCGTCTTGAGGATTCTTAATATGTTCTTGTTTGATGCTTCAAATTGACCATTTCCTTGTGGGTAATAGGGAGAGGAAAAGCGGTGTCAGATGTGAAACTTCTCACAGAGTTCACGGACATCCTGATTTTTGAAAGGAAGCCCATTATCTATGATGATGGACATGGGTACACCATACCAATAGATGATGTAATTAAGGATGAATGAGGAGATCTGCTTGTCGATGACTTGGGTAAGTGGAACAGCTTCGATCCACTTTGTGAAGTATTCGGTGGTGATAATAATGAATTTATGGTCATTGGATGAAGATGGATGAATTTTACCCACAAGGTTAAGTCCCCATTGACAAAAAGGCCATGGTGTTGTGATTGGTTGCAATTTCTGTGTTGGTGCATGTATCAGGTCTCCATGAACTTGACATTTTTCGCATTTTCTGACAAAATAGTAGGAGTCTTTTTCCATGGACGTCCAATAGTATCTAGCACGCAAGATCTTCTTTGCTAAGGAAGAACCACTTGAGTGAGTCCCACAAATTCCTTCATGTACCTCTTCCAAGGCCTTTGTTATCTCATCCTATTCTAGACATTGAAGGACAGTACCATCAAGACTACATCGGTATAGGGTTTCAACAATGATGGTATATCAAGCGGTTTGGCGAATGAAAGTTTTATGTTGGTTATTCGATTGGTTAGGAGGAAGTGTGTGATCACGTAGATAAGTGTAGAACTCACCGTACCATGGGGATTCAGAATCGACAAGGCAACATATCATCTCAGATTCAAGGATATCATAAGTGAGAATCCAGAGTTGTTCTACCAATAACTCATGGCGTGTTGAATTCTGTGGAAGATCTAGGAGAGATGCAATGGTAGCCATAGTGTCAGTGGCTAGATTTTGATCTCTGGGTATCTTCTCAAAGGTGATAGTAGTAAATGATGATTTTAAATTGTCCACCATTTTCTTGTATGACATGAGTTTATCATCCTTAGTCTGATATTCGTCTATGACTTGTCGGATGACCATTTGGGAGTCGCCATATATTTGTAGCTCTTTCAGTTTCCATTGTATGGCTAGTCTGAGTCTTGTGATCAAGGCCTCATATTCTGCTATGTTGTTTGTACATGGAAAAGTTAGCCTGTAAGACTTTGGGATGTTGTCACCTTGAGGTGTGATAAACAGAATGCCTGCCCCCGAGCCATGCCTAGCATATGAACCATCAAAGTATAATTTCCATGGTTGTGCTGTTGTGATCATGAATATCTCTTCATCTAGAAAATTGGAAATAAGAGGATGATCGCCTATGACGGGTGCATCGGCCAACTGATCTGCAATAACTTGGTCCTTGATAGCCTTACGGTCCACATACTCGATGTCAAATTCACTCAGAAGCATCACCCATTTGGCCAAGCTGCCTGTCAATGTTGCTTTGCTAAGTAAGTACTTTAGTGGATTGATTTTTGCAATGAATTGTACTTTATGTGTTAATAGGTAGTGCCTCAGTTTAGTGCTACCAAGATTACTGCTAGGCAAGCTTGCTCAATAGGTGTGTAATTGAGTTCATAGCCGACCAGTGTGCGAGAGATGTAGTAAACAGCACACTCTTTCCCTTCTGCATTATGTTGAGCCAGTAGTACTCCTAATGCTATATTTATTGCTGAAATATAGAGCAAAAGAGGTTTACTCGGATCCAGTGGGATCAAAAATGGTGTATTCATGAGATAGTCTTTAAGCATCCGAAATGATTGCTAGCATCTAGTATCCCATTGAAAGTGGATGTTTTTGTGTAACAGGTGTGTAAAGGGGTGACACTTATTTGCCAGTTGTGCAATGAATCTTTGGATGGATTATAGCCGCCCTTGTAATGTCCTTGGCTGACTGATGTTATTCGGGGGTGGCATGTCCATGATTGCTTTGACTTTTGCAGGATCGACTTCAATGCCTTTGCTTGAGACAATGTATCGTAGAAGCTTCCCTGAGGTTACTCCAAAGACATATTTCTTTGGGTTGAATTAAACATGATAGTGTTCCAGTCTATCAAAGATTTTCTCTAATATTTCTAGATGACCTTCTCTTGTTAATGATTTTGCCAATAAGTCATCAACATAATATTCCATTATGGTATGCATCATATCATGAAATATGGTCATCATTACTCTCTAATAGTTCGCTTCTGCATTCTTAAGACCAAAAGGCATTACATTACAGCAGTATGTTCCCCATGGGCATGTAAAGGCAGTTTTATATTGATCCTCTGGTGCGATCTTTATCTGGTCGTACCCTGAAAATCCATCCATGAGAGTGAGCATGGCATGTCCTTCTATTAGGTCCACGATTATGTCAATGTTTGGTAGGGGGAAGTCATCTTTAGGACATGCCTTATTTAGGTCTCTAAAATCAGTACAGATATGGATGCCCCCATTTGGTTTGCCAATAGGCACAATGTTGGATATCCAATCTGCATAATCAATTGGTCTAATAAAACCAACATCCAGGAGTTTCTCAAGCTCTGCTTTGACTAGTACTGCAATCTAGGGGTGCATCTTGTGAAGCTTCTACTTGACAGGCTTAGCTCCTTTTGCTACGATGAGATGATGCATGACTAAATCAAGATCAAGACCAAGCATGTATGCAAATGACCATGCAAAATTCATATGACGCTT